>NW_008240039.1:3508872-3527638 GCF_000691975.1 Corvus brachyrhynchos
GGGGGGGGGGAGCGGCCCGGGCCCACGCGGAGCCCCGGGAGCCGGGGGGAGACGGACAAGCCCCCGAGCTGAGCAGGCAGGGCGGTCTCTGACACAGGCATGGAGGGTCCGAACCGCACCCAGGCTCTGGTTGCTGTTTCGGGGAGCAAACAGCCTGCGAGGGAAAGGCTGGACAGGTCCACAGCCAAGGAGAGCTGCTCCTGCTGCCATGGACAGCAAACCAGTCTGCTTCCCAGTGCTCGGCCAGTGGGAGATGGCAGTGCGGAACTGGTTCCACTTGCTTGATAGATCTTGCAGCTGGAGCACGGGCACTGGGGAGCTGAAATGATTTCTCTGTCCCAACTGAATGAGGAGGATGGGAGTAATTGGTGTGGTGGGAGGCAGGCTCTCCCTTGCTGGTCGCTGTCTGAGGCTTGTTGGGGTAGAGGCAGATATAAAGAGGAGGGGAAAACCTTCAGGAGCATCTACAGTCCAAGAGATCCCTCTGCAAACTCTCTCTGGCATTTTCCCATATCCCAGGGAGGTTGCTGTCCAACAGCCGTGGCCTGGAGATGATCAGGGGCCACACGCCCTGAGGACGCTCTGAGTGTGCAGATGAGCGTGGGTATTTTGCCATGCCAGAAGTAGGAAAGCAACCTCGGCACCAGCCTTCTCTGGAACCCATCGAAGCCAACCCACTGGAGGCTTTCCACCAGCTTTCTCAGGGTGTGGATGAGGCTCCAGGAGCTCCAGACACAACGGAATTAAGAAAAAAAGGCAAAGGAATTCAGTGTGTGATGTTCCAACACGATCCCGCTATCAGCTCCATTATCTTGAACGTGTCTGGTATGCACAGGTCAAGGGAATGGCTTCCTGGCAATGCTGCTCCATCGGGAAGGCAGGAGAGGTGGGAGAGAGTTGGGAGCCCTGATCTCTGGTGCATGAGAGGGGGAAAGGATGCTGGTGTGCCCTTGGCAAACCCACTCACTCCCCATGCCCACTCAGGCAGTAGCTGAGAGAGAGCAGAGGAGCAGCCCCTCCTCCATGGCACAGCCCTCCTGGGATGCTCCAGAGCCTGTGGTTTCCCCTGAACCCTGCTTTAGCTGTGCTGGTTTTCATATTTCATTCCCAGCAGCAATTCCCAAGACCAGCAGCAATTCCCTTCCCTTCCCTTCCCGCCCGCTCCCTGCATCCTTGGCAGTGTGAAGTAACCTCCTTGCTGGATTTGTGGCTTCCTTTTTGGGTGGGAGAGAAGGGGTTGGCTTGGTCAGGGGATCTGAGCATCTACCACACAGAGGGAGTCAGACCTACAAGAAGAGATTAAACCCCAGAAGTGCCAGCGCTGGCTCAGCAGTGACTGAGAGAGATCCCAGCTGGAAGTTATTTTAAGGATGTGCTCACTGTGGAAGGCAGGGAGAGGACTCCTTTGCGGGTGAACCAAGGGATTTTAATTAGCAGTAATGGCATGCTAATTAAGGTAGAAGAATGCAGGCTGGAGCACTGGTAGCCTCCCTGTGCTGCTCTAGCGGGGGCCCTGAGACCTCAGTGGTCTGTAGGGCCGGGGGACCTGTGGGTGACAGAGGTCCCCTGCAGCTGATGATGGCTGGGGTGATCAGGGGGGCTCTGCTGGGTGCCCTGGGACCCCCTGTCCTGGGCACAGCTGGTGGTGGCTTGGTGTCACCCCAAGGCATCGCTGCCATGGTGCGGGGACCGCAGGCACAGGGAGGCGGGTGTTCCTTATGGCCATCACCACCGTGGTGCAGGGACTGAAGGGAGACAGAGGTGGGTGTTAGGGCATCCCTTAGGGCCATCACCTCAATCCATCACCACCACGGTGCAGGGACTGGAGGCACAGGGAGGGGGGTTTTGGGGCATCCTTTATGGCCATCACCTCAATCCATCACCACCACAGTGCAGGGACTGGAGGCACAGGGAGGTGGGTGTTGGGGCATCCCTTACAGCTGTCACCTCAATCCATCGCCACCACGGTGCAGGGAATGGAGACATGGAGAGATGGGTTTTGGGGTATCCCTTATGGCCATCGCCCCAGTCCATCACCACTGTGGTGCAGGGACTGGAGATAGGGGTACCAGGGTACCTCTTACAGCCATGCCCAGGGCAGTATCCCCACTGCCCAGCCCACCTGTGTGCTGGACAGGTACCTCAGGCCCTGCCGGACACTCCCCTCTCCTCTCAAGCACCAGTCATACTCAAACCCGGCTCATAGTAAATGAGCAACAAAGTAGCTTGGGAAGGAATTTCCAGCTCAGTGAGGAGTTTACAGGCCGGTGATTAAAAAATGGCTATTAAAAAAAAATTAGCTGTGCCGCCGGCACGTCTTCCAGGATCTGCCGTAACAGATTCGTCCGAGCCGGTTAACGGTATTTGCGGTTTGCAAGATGCTACATGTCTGGGGAAGATGACAGACACGTTATTATCACCTCTCGGCTGCGATCTGCCCCAACCTGTCCCAGGATGCAGCTCCGCAGCTGCTTGCTGGGGAGTGCAAGGAAATTAGCAGCCGGAGGCGGCACTTTTCTTCTCTCTGCCTTGCCAGGCCAGTGGCTTTATTGGGGATCCATTGACTGCAGTCCTGGACACGTCTTGAGTAGAGCTAATGAGAAGCCTGGAATGTAGGAGAAGAAGAGGAGGAGGAGGAGGTGGCTGGTAGGGAGGAGGCGGGGGGGAGGATTTGTGGAAAAAGCAATTGTTGAGCAAATCATTTCCTTCAAGAGGGAAAGGAGGCCTTGGCTGCACCTTCCCCAACAGGCAAGTCTAGACGCTTCGGTGTCAACAGTTGACGATAAATAAGATTTTATCAGCTCCAAATCTGTTGGGACACATCCTCCTAGCGGTTCTGCTGCCCAGGAAGGGCTGGGCAAGATGGACTTCGCCAGGAGGTCTTTCCAGGCAGAGGATTCAGGTTATTTTTGGTGTGAGGCTGTCAGCATCCATGAGGAAAACCACCTCTCCCTGCTCATTCTCTGTGTGGGGTGCCAGCACTGGTGGCCTGTGGAACCATCCCCTGATCCTGTCTCAGGTTGGGCAGTGATGGATGCTGAGACTCCACGTCAACGCTGCATCCACGAGCCACTGTGGGGCATTCACTCAGTGGAATCTTGTGATGTCCAGAACATTTCCATGGGGCAGCAGCACTGGGATAACCATGGTGAAGCCTCACAGTGGCCGGTGCCACCATGGGGTGACTTGTTTGTGTCCTGTTCCATCTGGCACTGGTGCAGCACAGCCTCGTCTCACCCAAAAAGCAGCTGCGTTTCAAACACATCCAGAGACCTTCTGTGGTACCAAGCTCTTGGGGACACAGAACTTAGAGCTGATAGGCTGCTAGGGGTTAAATAATTTGGCTTTTCCATTTTTTGGCTTGTTCCTAGAGCTCTGGACAGACAGCACTGGCAGGGAAGGGACAGAGACAGATCTGCTGTAGCAGTATCAGCCCAGAAGTTGAGGGTGACACTGGAAGCTGCAGGAAACCCCAGAGGAATACAGGTTCTGTGTGTTCCATAGGCTCCAGGGAGACTGTCAGTGCTGCTGCTGCTGCTCTGTGCTGGTTGGAGCAATCGAGCACCCACAAGCCACAGAAACCTGTTGTGTTCCTCAAACACACAGTGACACCCAGTAACAGACGCTCTCCGGTGCTTTCCAGGAACAGAGATGGACCTTAGTCCTAATGTAAGCACGGAGACAGACACCAGCAGTCCCCCGGGCAGAGCAGGGTCTGGAGACACAGGCAGGAGTTGCCCAGGGCAGAACACACCCAGGCTCCTTTGTAGGTCTGAAAGGAATCCTGGAGCTGAGGTCTGGATGTACCAGGAAGGTGTACAGGTGCCCCAAAATGTTGTTCCTACACCCAACAGCAAGCTGGCAGCAGCCCAAGTGACCTGAGCTTTGGCTGTGACCCAGCTGCCACATGTGGCCAGTGCTGAGAGGTCAGTTTGTCCAAACACTGCAGAGTGGGGAGGATGTGAGTGAACAGACCGAGGTTGCCCCCAGTGCAGGTGGCAGGAGCACGACCGTGGCACACAGAGAGCCGAAGCAGTGAGGCGGCCGCGCTGGTCTGGGTTACATCCCAGCATTTTGATCTCTGGGTTCTGCTCTGCCACTGCCTCACATCACACTCGAGCAGCATGTGGTGCCTGTGGTCCCTGCAGGGTGCTGTGCAGGGTATGGCTGTGCTGGGACGTACCAGGGCCTCAGGTGATGCAGCACAGCCCGGCAGAGATGTGCATGGCGGGTAATTAGCAAATACAGATAACGGAGGAGAGAGGTGCCTGCCCAGGGACACTGCTCAGCACAGGTTTTGCTGTCCCCTACAGAGAGTGTGCGTAGCCAAGCTGGGGATGCAGCACAGCTGGGGCTGCAGAACCTCCTGGGATCCCAAAACCACGATGCTGGTTGTCCTGGTGGCCATGAGCAGCCTGGGTCTGTGGGACCGGGAGCGCTCGGCTGGAGATGCGGCAGAGGACGGCTCCACACCGAGAGGAATCAGGAGCGCGGCCGCCCAGGGCACAGCCTGGACTTTTCTTGCCCAGAATTATCAGCAGGGAGTTCCTTAAAAGAATAGTTTGTTATTGTGGAGGGATCTTTGAAGGCGATCCCGGAGCTGTTGGGACACGATAAGGTTATCAGCGGAGGCAAGTCTGCGCGGAGCGGCCGCCTTCCCCCTGCAGGGCATCCCTCTGCTATTTAACAGAGATTTATCCATGTCATAACATGGTATAATGAGAGAATTTGTTACCAAAGAACTTGCCATAATGCACCTCTGCTCTTCCAGAGCAGTTATAGTTCCCAGGCATGTTGAGGGCTGCCCGGGAATGTCTACATGAAAAGATCCTTTGACAGGAGTTGTCAGTGTTTTAACACCTGGCAAGCAAGAGCCCCCTCCAAATAACCCTTGTTTTGCCACAGTGGTTCCTCTAGACGAGGGCATTAAACCCCATCGTGGTGGGCGAGTGGGTTCCGTGGGCTGCAGCCACGTGGGAGTTTCCTCTCTGGCCAGGCAGAGCGGAGTCACCACATTCTGAGTGGAGCCTGCGCTTCCAACTCAGGCCTGATCCCTGAGAATCCCTGCTGGGGGTGCAGGGTCACACCCAAGAAGCTAGCCTGGCCATGGAGGCAAGGTGTAGCCAGCATCCTGAGGTATAAGTGCAAAATTTGGGGATTTCAGTAGAAGTTGGTGTTTCCAAGCATCCTCTCTGGTTGGGCAAGTCCAAGTGCCTACAAAAATAAGGATTAATTCTTGCTGTCAGGTTCAAGTTTGTGTTACACCTCTCGGTCACCACCCTCCAGTGACCACAGCACCTTCCTGCTCCCCCCAGCACCGAGCAGGTTCTGATCTTGGGACACCCACGACACCCCATTGTTGTGCCTCCAGGAGCCAGTACCAGCCCAGTGCTGGAGGAGCTGCAGGAACTGCTGCTGTTTGCCTTGGTGGAGCCTCTGACCTTTATGTCTTCCCAGAACTTCCCCAGAGACCACCCAAATGAGACAAACCTGGAAATGCTTTATGTTGTTTGCCCTGTCCCAGTCCTGGTGGTGGGAGCACCTCGCTCATCCACAGGCAGATCCGCTCCTGCAGCCAGGGCAGGGGGACTGGGACACACAAATCCTTCCTGCCTGATCCACAGCTGCACTGGGACATGCTCATGGCCAGGAAAAGTGGGGACTGAGCCATCCATGTCAGCCCCTGAACACCCCCCAGCCCTGTGCTGAGCCCCTGTTATGGGCAGCCCCAGCTCAGGAACCCCCCGCCGGCGGGAGAGCAGAGCCTCCCCTGGGCACACCTGTATTTGGATGGCTTGGGACAAGCTTTAACATCCCCACAAACACTCTGCACGGTGGTATTTTTTTGGCACTGGGCACTGTGTTGTGGGGATGAGATAAAATACCTGGAGCGGGAACATGCCCTGCCATGCAGAGACGGGCTGCTCCGAGCACAGGGGTGGGCTGGTGTATAGCAAACACATTCCTTGCGAGATGGAAAACAGCGTGGCACAGATGAGGTGGAAGGGAATTGCACATCCCCACACATGGGCAGTTCCTGGAAGGTGAAGGACAAGTTCTCCTTCCCCAGCCCTGCTCTGAAGGGGCACACGCTGCAGCCTCCAGAGCTTCCCCCATCCAAGGGCCTTGTGAGAGAAGTTTGCCACTGAGCAAACCCCACTGTGCCCTCACAGGGAAGAATTTGGTGGCCACAAACCGTTTTCTACTCAGCAGTGACTGTGGGCACTGCCTCCAGCTGCCACAGAGCATCCTCCTCCCACGGCCAGCCCGGGCAGTGGTCCCCATCATGTCCCCACCCTGTCCCTTCCATGAACCACTGCTGCTGCAAAGGATGGAGTCAGGATCAGGACAAACCCATCTGTGTCAGAATGAAACTCCCAGGTCCTGCCTAATGAGCTGTGACACTGCTAAGCACGATTTCCTCAGGCTGTGATGCGCCAGTGCCCTCGGTGCTCCCAGCCCTTGGTCAGGAGCCATGTGTGAGAGCAGATTTGGGAATGTTTTCAAAACGGGCTGAGCGATGCACGAACGAGGGCTTTGCTGATTTTCAGTGAGATTCCCTCTGCCTCAGTGCAGCGGTGACCCAGCTCTGCCAGAGCCCTTGCCCATCTGGGAAACCCTTCCCAGCCCCAGGAGGTGGCTGTATCTGGTTTATGTGGAAAGCAGATACCACATAGTGTGGGTGAAATGGTCAGATTTCAGTATTTCCAGGGGAAAGGGAAGAGAAGGAACCCTGCCTTTATACCAGAGCAGCAGAGGAAGCTGAGGGTGGCCAGGGGAGCACCCTCCACCCCACCAGTGATGCTCACCTGAGGGATGTCTCCTCTTTCCCAGTACTCCCCGCTGCTGAAGAAGCTCTACTGTCAGATCGCCAAGACATGCCCCATCCAGATCAAGGTGTCCACCTCGCCGCCCCCGGGCACCATCATCCGGGCCATGCCCGTCTACAAGAAGGCAGAGCACGTCACCGAGGTGGTGAAGCGCTGCCCCAACCATGAGCTCGGCCGCGACTTCAACGACGGTGAGGGCTCCGAGCTGCCCGCATGGCCTGGGGGGCCGTGTGTCCCTCGTGTCACAGCCCTCGTGTGCGCAGGGTGAGCCCCCCGGGCAGCCACAGCTCTAACTGGAGGTTTGCCTTGCAGGCCAGTCAGCCCCTGCCAGCCACCTGATCCGGGTGGAAGGCAACAACCTGTCCCAGTACGTGGATGACCCGGTGACGGGACGGCAGAGCGTGATGGTGCCCTACGAGCCCCCGCAGGTACCCGGCTGCTCGCGGCGGGGGGAGGGACCGGCTGCTGCCTCCATGGTTTGGGTTGCTTGGCACGGGGCAAAGGGTCCAAGTGTCCCCCTTGCCCTGGCACATCTTAGACCACTCACTGCTCGCCCCTGGCAGCGGTGGCAGCTACACTCCAGCACCTGCAGCTCCCCGCCCTGTGAAGCATCCCAGAGCAGCCTGGTCTTGGGAAGTGGGGTGTAATGGGATACCCCCTCCAGCCCTGCCCTGGGTGCCCCCACAGTCCTGGTTCAGTCCCCTCTTTCCAGCCGGGACCATCCCCACACCATCGCTGGCGTTCCCCTGCTCATCCTGCCAAGGCACCAGCCCTGTGCCAGAGGGTCCAGCCCTGATTCCTCCCCCCCCGGGGGTCCCAGCCTGCCACCCCTCCTCTTCTTCACTCCCCGGGGGTCCCAGCCTGCCTCCCCCCATCACTTCCCGCTCAGCACCTGCTCTCCCCTCTCGGGCAGGTGGGGACCGAGTTCACCACCATCCTGTACAACTTCATGTGCAACAGCAGCTGCGTGGGAGGGATGAACAGGAGGCCCATCCTCATCATCATCACCCTGGAGACGAGAGAGTGAGTGGCTGTGGGAGCAGGGATGGGCATCCCTCCCACCGCGGGAGGGCTGGGGAAGGAACCCTGCCCTGCAGGGAGCACCCCCAGGGAACGGGATGGGGCAGCCCCAGCTCGCTGCATGGGAATGCTCCCTTCTGCCAGCTTGGAAAAGGGCTGGCACGGAGGGACCAGGGACCCAGCCCAGCAGCTGGAGCCTTCCTCTGCCCCATGCGCGCCTCTTCCCCAGGAGCCAGCTGCTGAGGGGCTCTGCTGCTCCCTGGTCTGGTTTCTGCCTGGGCTGAGTCCCAGCGCCCTTCCCGAGGGGCAGCAGGGCCGCTGATTGCTCTGCTCTCCCAGCGGCCAGGTCCTGGGGAGGAGATCCTTCGAGGGGCGGATCTGTGCCTGTCCCGGCAGGGGCCGGGAAGCCGACGAGGATCATTTCCGAGAGCAGCAAGCCCTGAACGAGAGCGCGGCCAAGAACGGCAACGCCAACAAGCGCAGTGAGTCCCCTGACAGGGGGCGGGGGGCTCAGGGCACCCAAAGTCCCTGCACTCCCGAAGTTTGGGCTCAAATCCACACTCAGGGGTGATGCTTTGACCTTTCCCCACTAAATCTCACACATCGGACCCCCTTGCAGAGCCCAAAGATGCCTGTGCACAGCTCCCGCGGCCAGATACATTTATTCATTATTGACAATAACAAAGGGACGCTCCCATGCCAGGCCGCAAGGGAATGGTTTCAGCATCCTGCACGGCTTGAGGTGCTCCCTGCCATGTCCTGTCTCCCAGGACTCCACCAATTCTCTTCCCTTCTCCTTTCCAGCGTTCAAGCAGAGTCCCCAGGGCATCCCAGCGCTGGGCACCGGCATTAAGAAACGGAGGCACGGGGAGGAGGAGATGTACTACGTGCCCGTAAGTGTGGCTGAGCTGCAACAGGGTCAGAACTCGGCTTGGGACAGCGCTGGCACCGTCCCCTCTGCCAGAAGCATCTTGGGGAAGAGATGTCGGGCAGGTTGGGGCTGCACGGGCTCCTGTAGGACAGCAGGGGCCTTGAATAGGAGCAAAAGCATGCACGGGTGCACATGTCCAAGGGATTCCTGCATCCCGAGCAGTCCCTGGCCACAGTGACAGCCTGTGGAAAAAGGGAGCATAAGGTGGGATGGGAGTAAAGCAAAGTCCTGGTCTTGTTCCCTCCTCCAGGTGCGAGGCCGGGAGAACTTTGAGATCCTGATGAAGATAAAGGAGAGCCTGGAGCTGGTGGACCTGGTCCCGCAGCAGCTGGTGGATTCCTACAGGCAGCAGCAGCAGCAGCTCCTGCAGAGGCAGTGAGTCCTGCCACAGCCCCCGAGACCTCCAAAGTCCCTGAAACCCTCACAGCCAGAGACCCTCACAGTCCCTGAGACCCCCAAAGTCCCTGACACCCCCCACAGTCCCTGAGACTCCCCCAGTCCCCCAGGCCCCTGCGGCCCCTTGAGACACCCATGGTCCTTGAGACCTCTCCTGTCACTGAGACCACCCACAGTCCCTAAGATCCCCACAGTTACTGAGACCCCCACAGTCCCCCCAGAGCCCTGCAGCCCCTTGAGACCCCCGCAGCTCCTTGAGACCCCCACAGCCCCTGAGCACCCTTGGCAGGGAGGTCTCATGGGCTGGAGTGGAGCTCCAGACCAGAGCAGGGCAGCTCCATCCCACCCATCCCAGTCTGACCAGCGTGTTCCCTCCCGGAACAGGAGCCAGCTGCAGACACCTTCCTCCTACGGCCCTGTCCTTTCCCCCATGAATAAAGTCCACGGCGGAGGAATCAACAAGCTGCCCTCTGTGAACCAGCTGGTGGGGCAGCCTGCCCAGCACAGCTCCGGCTCTGCACCCAGCCTGGGCCCCATGGGTACGTCCTCCATCGCCAGGCCGGGCACGGGGCTCTCCCTGCCCAGGCAGTGCAGGGTTATCAGGTCTGGGTGGTATCTAAGGGGTGCATTTGTTGCCACTGCCCAGGACCCGGAATGCTGAACAGCCACCCCATGCAGCCCAACGGAGAAATGAACGGGGGCCACTCGTCCCAGTCCATGGTGTCCGGGTCACACTGCACCCCCCCGCCACCCTACAACCCCGACCCCAGCCTCGTCAGGTAAGGAAGGTGCCCGGTGCCCTGTCTGTCTTGTCCTCTGCTCCTTGCTGTGTCCCTCGCTCTAACCTTCCCATCTGTCTGGCAACTGGTCAACTGGCCACTGGCCCCAACTGAGAAATCACTGCTCCGCAATCACAGACTGTTCCTCTCACCTCAGCCACCAAAGCCCAGCTACTGACCAGTCAGAAACCCCCACTGCCCTCATGCAGCTCCCTGGGAATCCACCCCGATCAATCAGAAATTAAGTACATCCAAACGAGGGTCTTGCCCTACATGTCCACTGGCATGTAGCTTCGTGAGCTTCCCCCTTCCCCTTCCGTCCAGCAACACCTGGAAATGGGTCCATGTGGCTTATTTTCATCAGGAATGCATTAACAGCTCTGCAGATTTTTAAAGTTTTGGCCTTTAAAAAGACCATGGATGTTTTCACAGACCCTGGGCCAGCATCTGCATAGGGCAGAACCCGGGGCAAGCCCTGATCCCCCTCCCCAGTAGCTGGAGCTCCCTCGTATTATGAATTCCTGAGCCAAAATCTCAGACAATCAGGAGAAAAACATCTGTAGTTTAAGGAATGAACATAACCCCACACTTGGCTTTGACCTTAGTGGCAGTGGAGTTCTCCACGTCCCCCACCTGACACGGTCTGTCCCACAGAGATGGGACACAGCTGTTGTTCATGAGAACTTAATGCCACTTTATTTTCCAAACTTTCTCTGCAGTTTTTTAACAGGATTGGGGTGTCCAAACTGCATCGACTATTTCACCTCACAAGGGTTACAGAATATTTACCACCTGCAGAACCTATCCATAGAGGTAAATGCTTTGGGGAGATCTGTTCTTACCACTTGTTTCCAGCAGCTGTTGGTCTGAAAAGCAAAACCAAAACTGTTTTGGAGGAAGGGAAACCTGTGCCCCAACCCCTCACACAGAACATGTGCTCCCAGGATTGATGCCTCTCATTCCTGCCCCCTTGGTGGTCCTTCAGAGGTAGCGATAGCTCAGGCCTTGGTAGAAACCACAACCAGTCTCAGCTGCTTCCTCCAGACTCTCAGAAACAGCAGAGATCAAAGATCCCAGGGTCCCAGCTCAGGGAGATTTTCCACCTAACACAGAGAACACAGCTGAGGTGCTCAGAGGGACACCCCAAATCCCACTGAGCCAGCAGGGACACCCCACTGCAGTTCAGGGAGGTTTAACCTGGTCTCACCTCTTCCCCTGCTAATCTTTAAGATGAAAGAGGCTGAAATAAAGGAGTTGAGCCCAGGGCATTTTTATTAATGGAAGCTTGGAATGAAATAGCCCAGGTCAGGTAAAAGCTGTCAGAAAAAGCATGGAAGGGATGCTGGAAGTACCTGTGTGTGTCTAGAGCATCAGCCTCTGCTGCTGCCACACTGCTGGTATCAGGGGTGGCACCTGAGCCAGGGCTTCCCCAGCCCATCAGGGGAACAAGAAAAAGGAAAACAAAAAAAAATCCTGAACCCTTTGAGCCGTGGCAAGCCCTGTAAATCCTGGAGTTGGTGTTTTTGCTGAGACAGAGCTCCTGCCCAACCCCATTTTGCCCCAGGCAGGCGTAGCAGTGTCTCTACCTGGCAGCTACAACATCCTGCAGGAGAGATGATGATTTGTCACTGGTGGCTGGGGCCAGTTGTGTAACCTGAGCCTGGTTTTGGACCATTTGCTGAACTAACTCTGTGACCGTCTGTCAGCTGTCCAAGAAAATGTTTAGGAATGGCCAAAACCTGTGTCAGGGCAGAGCTGTGTGTCTGAGTCGGCGTTTGTAGCTACTAATTGCGTACTCGCTGTCTGCTCCAGTTAACGCTCCCGTGAGTCTCTGTGGCATTAACATGGATCCCCGGCAGCTCCCTGCTGTGCTGGTCTCTGTGCTGGCACAGCTCCCCTGTCTGAGGTCACCCACCTCTCCTGGCTTTGCGAGAGCCGCTGTCACCCACATCTCAGTGCTCGAGGCAGGTGCCATTCCAGCCTCCCGGGCCAGGACCAGAGCAGAAGCAGTCCCAAGTGCACAGGCACAAGGATGCTCCACACGCTGCTCTGCCACCTGTGTCCAAGGGGAACGTTCCCTTCCTTCCCTCCCACATCTGTTTGATATGAACCCCTGCCAAAACAACAACAAAAAGTCTCCAACCTGCAAAGCTGCAGTGGAGTAGCTGGGTTACAAACGAGAAATAACCCAGGGGGTGATGGACCCATGGCCATGGTGGGAGGTCCGTTGGGCATCATGCCCATGTGTCCCCCCAAAAGCACGACCTGGGGGTCCAGGGCTCGCTCCTGCTGGTACAATCACTCCTCTGGCGGCCATGCCTCAGCGGTGCTGTCCTTGCAGGATCTCGGAGCACTGAAGATCCCGGAGCAGTACCGGATGATTATCTGGCGGGGCCTGCAGGAGCTCAAACAGAGCCACGACTACGGGGCCAGCGGGTGATGGAGGCCGTGCACTTCCGCGTGCGCCACACCATCACCATCCCCAACCGCGGCGCGGCCGACGACTGGGCCGACTTCGGCTTCGACCTCCCGGACTGCAAATCCCGCAAACAGTCCATAAAGGAGGAGTTCACGGAGGGAGAGATCAACTGAGGGGCTCCAGAGGTGTGAGACACCAGGGGGGTGACAAACTCCCCCCCCTTGAAATGTATTTGCAGCCTTGCGCACCTGGAGAAGTTTAATTTTGTTATCCAGGGGAACTGCAGGCCCTGAGCCAGGCAGGAGGCGCCTGCCCTGAGGAGGAAACTGGAGGTGAGGAGGAGGAAGAAAAGGAGGAGGGCAGCCGAGCCAGCTCAGCAACCAGAGCAGGATTTCTGCCTGCCCGTGACACGGGGGGCACGGGCCGGTTTGTGTTTTCCTGGAGCGTCCCTGCCTCCAGCAGTGTAAGGATGGCACGTTCTTCTCATCCCTGCTCATCGTCCGTGTTCTCCGTGGTGTCCCAAACTGAGAGGGCTTTGTCACTGCGACACGGACTCAGCCCTGACCTGTGCAGGCATCGCCAGGGTCTGGTGTGAAGCCACATCCTGCTTTTCCATGGACTGCCAAAAGCACCCCTTCCCTCAGCCCTCTGTAGAGCCAGAAAGAACCTGTTTGTCCGTTCCCAATGTGTTCTTGTACTTAAAGGTTGGTGTATATAAACAGAATGTACATACAGTAAACTCATTGTGCTGTAAGGAGAGAGAAAGATTTATTTTCATGTAAGCTATAAAAATTGATACTGACTCCTGAGACACTGCAGTGTCAAGTAAATTAATTTCATGTTGTAGCATGTAAACATGCAGCGAATCCTGTCTCCAGCCTTATCTATTCAAAACTCAGTTTTTTTCCTCCTCTGAATCTCTTGCATGCAGTTGTGGAGGAGGGGGAAAGCCAGTGATTGTCCTGGGAGGTCAGAGGTCTGGATAATCCCTCCCTGCTCCCTTGGAGAGTTTTGTTGACAGGTCAGACCTGACAAGCTGGAATGCCATGGTGTAAATTCCATCTCTTTGGAGCATGGCATGGACTGGGTGACCAGTTCTGTTCTGTTCCTGGTCACTTTTCCCAGCTGTAATTTCTTTGTTGATTCAGACAGGGAAAAAAGCCTTCACAGAAAGCAAGGACATGAACAGGTGTGTTCCCTGCCTTAATGTTCATTCCCTTCACATTTGGGAAGGCAATGTCCCACAACAGGTCTTGGAAAAGCACTGGAAGTCACAGGAGCTTCTGCTGTGGAAGGGAGGGCAGGCAGGGAGTTGCTGCATCTGTCCCCTCAGCCCTGGTCACTCAAGATTTTGGGCAGCCTGAGGGAACCTGCACAGAGATGGTGCCACCCAGCACATCCCCACTGCTGCACCCTCCCTCTGGAGGCCTCCAAAGGCAGCCCTGCACCTTCATCCCATCACCCCCAGGCTGGGGAAGGGGCTGGATACCCTTCCCAAAGCCCTGGACCCTCTAAGCAAGAGCAGAAGAACAGCTTAAGTCCCACCAGGGCTCACCTGAGATGCAGCTTCTCCTGCAGGCAGGCAGTGGCAGGCAGAGAGTTCCCTCTCCAGGGGGGACAGGAGTGTGACCACTGGACGTGCTGCACCCACAGCCTTGGGCCCCGGACCCTGCTCCAAGGCCCTGTCTGGGTGTCCCACAGCAGCTCCAAGCCTGCAGCACCCAGAGGTGACCTCTTGTCCCTCCTCTCCCTCGAGTGCTGGTGAGCCGAAGGTGCAGTCACCATCCCTGAG
Organism: Corvus brachyrhynchos; assembly: GCF_000691975.1. Classification (NCBI taxonomy): domain Eukaryota; kingdom Metazoa; phylum Chordata; class Aves; order Passeriformes; family Corvidae; genus Corvus; species Corvus brachyrhynchos. The sequence continues at coordinate 3,523,040 of NW_008240039.1, forward strand.
GCCATCCCACCCCTCACACCACCGGGATTGGGAACCTGACTCCTTTGGGGTTGGGAACTCCCCAGGCGTGGCTGACAGTGAACCTGTGGCCCCAGGAAACAGCTCAGGAAAGCACTTTAATGCTTTAAAGCTTTTGCACCAACCACTCGCATTTCCAGCGCTCCCGGGGCTGTTCCCAGCAGTATTCATGGATCACTGGCAGGAATTACATTTTTTGTAAGCTTATCTTTGGAAATGTGTTATTTTTATAGATGTGGTTTTGTTTTAGATGTTTTGGGTTTTTTTTTTTTTTTTTGTAACACAATAAAAGCACATGTGGGAATTGCTGCATCTGGCAATTAAAACTGGACAGAAAGTGCCCTCCTAACCCAGAGTAAACCTTCACCTGTAGGACCTCAGAGGGCCTGAAGCTGCTGAAACCAAAAAGGAACCCACCAGTGAGTACTAAACTGCTACAGTGAGTACAGAGAGGCAAAAGACAGCTTCTGGATACATAAAACTCTTTTTTTTCCCTCAATAAATGGCTAAAAAATAGCGAATGAAATGTAGAACAAGCATTAAGAGCTTGAAAAATTACAGTTAAAAACAATTTCCCAAAGAGAACACAAATGTCACCACTATTTCTAGTTTTAGGAGTATATATTCCATAGGTAGGAATTGGAAATTGATTGAACTAAAGGTTCTTGCAAGAAGTTTATGAACTAACACCCTGAAATGGAAGAAGGCAAGAATGTTGTTGTAATTCAATAAAAATACAATAAAAAAAGCTTTCAAAAGATCTTGAAAACGGGCATGTGACAGCCAGACAGGCACCGTCAGAGCCACACACCTGCAGAGAGCTCCACGCATGACAAAGGTCCAAAGCTCCTGTCAGAGCCACCGACTGGCCTGTGGCTCTGCCTTCTGCTGGGGTCGGTGTCCCAAACAGGATCATGGAATCCTAGACTGGCTTGGGTCAGAAGGAACCTTAAAGCTCATCCAGTTCCACCCCCTGCCATGGGCAGGGACACCTTCCACTGTCCCAGGTTGCTCCAAGCCCTGTCCAACCTGGCCTTGGTCACTTCCAGGGATGGAACAACCAGGGTTTCTCTGGGAAATCCATTCCAGCCCCTCACCACCCTCAAAGGGAAGAATTTCTTCCATATATCCAATCCAAACATGCTCACAGACCAGATGCTCCTGTATTTTTTTAAGCATTATGTCACACTGGGAAGGCAACTTGCTTGTGACTTCTCCTCCAGGCAGGCAGTGGCTGTTCCCTCTCCAAGGGGAGACTTCTCCCTCATCCCAGCTTTTGGTGGTCCTACACCACCCTGCCTGGCCCAAGGAGCATTTCACTCTTCTCCTGGGAAAACAGAGCTCCGTGGCCAGCAGCACTCTCCAGGAGGAAAAGCCACCTGGACGAAACCACATGGAATGTCTTGCAGGCTCTGGCTGACATGGTGGGAATCCTGCACCGCCCCAGCACCGAGTGCTCCGGGTTCACAAGTGCCTCTGTCTGCTGGGCATTCCCAGTGAGAACATCAAAACCTCCATCCAGGCCTACGTTGAGGCCACTAGGTGGGAATTCCTCCCCGTGTCCCAACTGAGGGGTTGTCACACGACCTCGGCCTTGACTCTGGCCGGATCCATGGCACCGCTGCGCAAGTCCACGGCAGATCCCTTCCTCCAGGACTGCTCGGCCGCTGCAGCGACCCGGATTGTCCAGAGGAGCTGCTCCTTGGTGACCACGGGGGGCTCCTGGCCTGTGGGACAAGACCGAAATGCTGCATGGAACCCACGGTCCCCTGTGAGCACAGATCCCACCACAGCAGCTCCCGGCGCTGTGGATTTAAAACCCTTCAGCCCCCTCCTCCTGCCCTGTCAGTGCAGCCACGACAACTGAAATACTGGGGAACAAAAATCTCTTGGACTAGACCCTTTTTAAGGTCTCTCCCTACCCAACCCCGTCCATGATTCTGTGATTTTTATCCCTTCTGGGCAGCTAGGACTCTGGCTGAGGATCTCTTGGCTGTCACAAACAGCTGCTTTCATCACAAAGGACACTGAGGTCCAAGGCAATTTCCCCTCCCAACTCTCACTTCTTCCAAGCACATAGTTTCAGATCATCATCCCACCCATCTCCATGACCTGACAGTGCATATCCCAACAAAGCCAATCCAAAGCAACACCAGCCATCAATTTAAGCCTTGTCCCACCTTTCAAGGTTCTCAGGAAGTGCCGTAAGAGCTCCCTGTGTGCATCTCTGTAGCGCTCAGCTTGGGTTTGGGGACAGATGGACACAGAAGTCCCGTGCTCTGTGATGCCCAGGGGGTTCTGGTTGTCCACCCTTAACGTCCCTTGAGACCCGTGAACCTGAGGGAAGGAGCAAAACAGGGAAGAAAGAACATTTTTAAGTTACCACACTTTTGATCTCACACACGTGGCCAGGTTAGAAAAGCCCTGGTGTGTAAAACCAAGACAAAAGTAGGTTCTGAAATGAGGAGTCCCACCTGCCCCAGCCCTGGGATGGCTCAGACACGACAGAAACACCAGGGATGTGCTTTAGTACAGTGTGATACCACCCGTGTGATACCTCACCTGAGCAAAGCCCCTTTTCTAAGTGTTTAACACGAATTCCTCCCCAAGACCAGCCCCCACAGCTGTAATTATTCACAACTGTAGGCATTTACACTTTTCTTCCCCTTTAATATGCTGAACTCCTGCCACACAGCTGAAACCACCCTGGAAAGGACAAAGGAAATCTGCACAATTTCAGCCTTGGGAGGGCTGACACCAGCTCCTGCTCAGCTACGATTCATGCAGCTCCTAACACCACAGAAAGCATGGAACAGAGGGAAAATTTGGGTGAGAAAAGAGAAAGTGGATCATAGATTGAAAAAGGACAAGAAGCCACTGCTGCTGAGGCAACAGCCCAACAACCAGAGGTGGCACTCAGAGCTCTGCTCTGGGTGACAAGGTGGGGATTGGTCACAGGTTGGATTCGATGATCCTGGAGGTCTTTTCTAACCTCAGTGATTCTGTCTTAGAGGGGTTTTGGGAAACGTGCTGCAGGCACACTCAGAGGGGAAAACTTGTGCTGGGCTGTGGAGTCAAAACAGACTGGACTGAGCATCAGGACCCCACCTCCAGCCGCTGGTCACAGCTCCTGGTGCAGTGCTGGCTGACATCCAGAGTGACAATGGCTCCGCTGGGGAACTTCATGCTGATGGCGACCGTGTCCACGTCCCTCAGGCAGCCCATGTCTGGGGACAAAACAGGCCTGGCTCACCCCAGGAACAGCACACCAGCACATTCCACAGCTACAAACTGCTCTTCTTCCTTCAGGAGGTGATACTGGCTTTGTAACACCTTCCCACAGGACGCACTGGTGACAGCACTCCAGCTGCTTTCACCAGCATTCCTGGCGAACGCGGGCAGCTCTGCAGGAACACACAGCCCCAGGCCCAACTCCACCTTCCCAGCCTGCAGCTCTCCCTAACGAGGGCATTCACCTCTGCTTCCAGGATCAGGCAACGTCCAGCACATTGCAGAGGGTATAGAACCCTCCTGGAGGGCTCGTTTGCTGCTTTTCAGTGCTGTGCCACGGAGGAGAGCATTGCATCCTGCCCCTCCTCACCCCAGCCAGCCAAGCTTGGCAGCTGCTGCAATTACCTTAATTAAAACTCTGCATTTCCATTTCAAAAATGGCAGCTTCCATCTTTTATGGATCGTTTAAATGAGTGTGGTAACCCAGAGCGTGCCTGTCAGCCCGACACGACCCAGAGCAAACACACAGCTTTGTGCTGGGATCCACAGGGAAGGGCCAGAAAAAGCAGAGAATGAACATTTCATTGACATTCTTGTGAGCTCAGAGCTTTGCTCAGTGTTTTCTGCACTCTGCTTCCACACCTGGTGTCCTGCAGAGTAACGTTCAATGATAACTCCACAGCAACTGCTTCACATCAGCAGGACATTACCACATTCAGGCATCCTCGCCAAATACCCCCAAGGAACCTGTTTCACCAGCCTGTTTTTACAACTGCTCCATGATGGAACAATGCTCATGGCTACCATGCTCTCATTCTCTCTTTCTTCCCAATTTTACCACTGAGGTCCAGAGCTACCCAATAAACCATCAAAAGGCTCACTCCTACCTGCACAGAAGGCATGGCCCAGGGAAAATATTGTATCTGGCACACTCTCTCCCAACAACAAACTGATAATATCTATGTCATGCACGGCAGCGTTGTAAAAAATTCCACCTGGAAGAACCAAAACTGCGAGTTAAGGTCTCCACATTGAAACCCACAGTCAATGTACATTTCTGAATTGCAACAGAGACGGTATAAAAAGCCCCCACAGTGAAGGAACTAATACTAAAAGGACAAAAAAAAAATGCACAGCAATGAAGTTTGGTAAAGAAAACACTCCTTAAAAAAGCCCCATGGATCTTAAGGCTACACAAACTCAGGGGAATTCCCACAGAACACACAGCAAGAGACATTTCCAGGCTGGGTTAGACAGGGCTTGGAGCAACCTAGCCTGGTGGAAGGTGTCTCTGCCCATTGCAGCAGGTGGAACAGATGAGCTTTCAGGTCCTTTCCCACCCCAGTGTCT
>NW_008240039.1:3527656-3530492 GCF_000691975.1 Corvus brachyrhynchos
GACCCTGCTGGGTCCCTGAAGCTTTCAGGAGGCTCAGAGAGGCTGCTGGATAGAGGCTGCTGATGGTGGATATCCGGTGGATCCTGCCCAGCACCTGGCTGTCCCGCACCTTCTTGTACAAGAACTGCAGGGCTGGGTCAAAGCGCCTTGCAAGGGAAACAAGGAAGGAGGTGAAACCAAGCTGATTTGAGGACAAAGTCAGGAAAGACTGAGGAATCAGTGCTGCTTCCAGACACGTGATTTTATCAAGACTAAATCAGAGGAAAATTGCTGATCTTACTTGTAGAACCCGCACACGAGTGGCCTTGCACACCTGTCGGCCTCATCGAAACAGGCTTCTGCTGTCTGCCTGTCCACGCTGGGCAGCCCCTCGCAGAACACACCTTTACCTGTGCAAAACAGGACACACGTGGGGCTCAGGGAGACACAGCTGCACAAAACACCTCCATCTTGCAGTAATGTACACAGCTCGTCATGTTTCTGGTTTTTGATGGCATTTACTCCCTTCTGCCTGCCCGCTGTGGTTTCAGCTGTCCCAGACCCCAGGAGCAGGACTGTTTGGTGACAGCTTTTCTGTGAGTCCTGGTAGGATTTTAGGATGAGATACTGCCCAGTCATACTGGGATCATCGCAAGACAAACCCCACTGGTGTCCAGCCATTAACACCAGCAATGATCTCCATCACTTTAATTACATAATTAGAGTCTGCACATCTCCAGGGCTGCTGCTGAAACACAAACACGCTCACAGGTGCACGTCAACTGGCACAGGGAAGAGCTGAACGTGCAGCTGCTCCTCTTACCTGCTCGTAAAGCATCTCTTATCATCTCAGGGGCTTCATCAGGTGGGGAACAAATAATGGCTCCAGAGACCCTGCAGGAATCAAGAGAGATCCTCAGTGAGGATGAGGTTTGCACTAGATTGAACAATGCTCAAAAGCTCCTTTTGGTTACAGTTAAAAAAGCCTAAAACCCCATTGCTCTGGAAGAGCCAGCTGGTTATTAAAGGAACTTGGTGTCTGCTTCCAGGATGAAATATTGAGTGACACACATAGGTTAAAATCACAAGTGGTATGTAAGAAATGCACTGCTTTTCCTGCATCTTAAAGGAGAAAGTCTTTTAAAGGTGTCAGTTAACACACAAAGAAATCCAAACTAATCATGTGGTAGAGTTGCTGAACAAGTGATCAATGCGATTCTTTACTTTCTAGTATCAAATCAGTCTTTCCTAAATGCTCTGCCTTTTGCTCCTGCAGTATTTAAAACACAAATTTTAGACCTGACTGGAACAACACCACTGAAGTGATGTTACAATTGTTCAGTTCAACTGTAAAGCAAAATGCCACACTCCTCCCTATTTACACCAACCCTCACTTATCTCTGAGAGTTTCAAGAGCCTCCAAACTCAGCCAACTGCTCTGAGACAGGAAAACTGGCAGGCAGCAGGGAAGGTGTCATTTATTGTTGTTCTCTGGGAATGGAGGAAAATGGGGTTTTCTATATTTCTTAACAAAACTGCCTATAACTAAACACCTCCAAGTTTCCATTAATCTGGGTATGTGAGTTCACTTAAGCTTCTCAGAGACTCCTGAAGGACCCGTGGGTAGGTGACAAAAGGGCCCCTCACTCCCACACGTGTGGCCAGAGGCGCAGCCTGGGACTGCTACAGTTCTCCAGAGGGGGAGGCAAGACTTGTATGGAGCCCCCCGCCCGAGCAGAGCCACGCACGGGAGCTCGTGGCCGCCAGTACCGCGGATCGCCGCACCACGTACAGCAGGCAGCAGCCCGTTTCCTCCGCCAGGCTTTGCAACAAGGCTTTGCTCACGAGCCCCGCACCGAAGAGCACGAGGCCAACGCTGCTGCCACCATGACATGAGGGGGGTGCCGGGCTGTTGGAGGCATCAGGTGCAGCCCCACTTTGGCCAAGAGGTGCCATCCTGGTGTGGAAAGTGGCCAGTGGTGAGGGGTGGCTGGCGGAGGTGGAGGGCGTTGGGTCGTCCCTGTGCGCGGCGGTGATGGGGTGGTGGGGAACCAGCAGCTTGTGGTAGGAGGGTGGCGAAGGGACCATGCTGTAGCCGGTGCTGGATCCAGTGGTGATGATGAAGGAGGGATGGGAGAGCAGGGAGGGCACGTCGAGCGGCAGGGGCAGACTCAGGCTCAGGCTGGAATCGGGACCTGCAGAGCTGAGGAGACAGAGATCAGAAAATATCCTGAGCTGGAAGAGACCCACAAGGATCACTGAACCCATCTCCTGCATAAGAACACCCCAAGAACGCCATCATGTGAGGGCATTGTCTAAACGCTTTTTGAATGGGGTTGGGTGAGACAGAGAATTAAAGAATTATTAAGGTTCGACAAAACCTCCAAGATCATCAGGGCCAACCTTTGACTGATACCTCCTTGTCAACTAAACCACAGCACTAAGTGCCTCCCACAGCTCCCTCAGCCACTCCTCGTAGGACTGACTCCCCAGACCCTTCCCCATCTTGTGCCCTTCTCTGGACACGCTCCAGCCCCTCAATGTTTCTTTTGTAGTGAAGGACAGAAGGCACTCGAGGGGCCTCAGCAGTGCCCAGCACAGGGATGAGCACTGCCCTGGTCCTGCTGGAGACACTGTTTTGGGGTCGGGTGAGGCAGGGAAGGGCCGGCTGAGCCCGAGCAGGGGTCGGTCGGGTGAGGCAGAGATGAGGTGGGTGAGGCAGAGATGAGGTGGGTGAGGCACGGAAGGGCCGGCTGAGCCCGAGCAGGGGTCGGTCGGGTGAGGCAGAGATGAGGTGGGTGAGGCAGAGATGAGGTGGGTGAGGCACGGAAGGGGCGGGTGAGGCAGGGATGGGGCG
>NW_008240039.1:3530865-3537859 GCF_000691975.1 Corvus brachyrhynchos
TCACCGAAGCCGTGGGACAGCTCCGGGAGGAGCTGCGGAAAGCCAAGGATGACCACAAGATGGCCATAGGTACCGCGGGAGGTGCCCAGCGCACACCTTTACCTGCCTAGGTCTCATTCAATTCGGCTCCTTTGACCTTGAGAACCTTACAGGGTGCTGCTCACACAGCGAGGCTGAAAAGCCGCTTCTTTTGAAAACACTTTCTTTCTCCCCTTGGGAGTGAAGAACATGAGGAAACGCAGCAGAGAAAGCCCCGATCAGAGTCCTGGGGCACGCAGTGGCAGAGCAGGGCTCGAGGTGCCCACTCCCCGTGTGCTCAGAGCAGCACAGAGCACACAGAGCCCGGTGGTTTAACACACATGGAGTCACAGAATGGTTTGGGTTGGAGGGAACTTAAAGCTCACTCAGTTCCCCTCCCTGCAATGGACAGGGACACCTTCCACTGTCGCAGGTGGCTACAAGCCACGTCCAACCTGGCCTCGGACACTGCCAGCGATGGGGCAGCCACAGCTTCTCTGGGCACCCGGTGCCAGGGCCTCCCCACCCTCACAGAGAAGAATTTTTTCCTAATATCCAATCTAACCCTGCTCTTTATCAATGTGAAGCCGTTCTCCGTTGTCCTGTCAGTCCAGGCCCTTGCAAACAGTCTCCATCTTTCTTGTCGGCTCCTTGTGGTACTGGAAGGCCACAACTAGGTCACCCTGAAGTGAAACCACCTTTTCTTCTCCAGGCTGTACAAACCCACATCCCAGCAAAGCACCACAAGCCACATTATCACCCAGAATCACTGTGGCTGCAGCATTAACGTGACCCAAGCCTGTTCCCAGACTACTCCCACTTTACAGGTGCCATCTCTTCCTTGCAAAGACAGATGGAGATCCAAGAATCCAAGCTTCGGAGAATCAGATCTGAAAAGGAAATGCTCCAGAAGCAGCTCAGAGAGCAAGAAGTCCAGCTCCAAGCTGTCTCTAACAAGGTACAGCCCAAGAGTGTGGTGGCTGTGGCTGGCAGGAAAGCTGGCAGCTGGGAATTTAGGATTTTTGCAACAGTTCCCTCTCTCATAGGCAGGAGGGGCACCTGTAGCTGCGAAACTGAAGTGTAAAATATTTTCCTTCCAGTTTTGCAGCCTGACAGAAGAACAGAAGCAGGAAGAAACGATGGTGATGATGGAGGAGGAGAACCACAACCTTCAACAGGTGAATTTGTGCAAAGCCTCTACAGAAAAGTCTGGTATTTGCTGCTTCATTGGGTTGGGAGAGTTTGCCATATAAAACCCCTAGTCAATCCAAGTGGTTTTAGAGAAAACACCAAGTAATAACAGCTACCAGTACTGGTGAGGTTGTTAGTCTGTAGATTCTGCCCAGGAAGCATTTGGACTAAATACTGGGAAGATAAGGCCAAAACTGCTTCCTTCCCGACAGTAACAGCTGGATTTCTGTATCTGCTCAGGTTGTTATGGAACAGGAATCCCAGCTGGCTGAGCAGAACAAGCTGATCAGTGAGTTACAGGAGACAATCAGCCAGCTGCGGGCCGAGGTTGTGACCACCCGCCTCCACCTCCTGGAGCAGAAACAGGCCAAGAAGGAGATCCAGAGCCAGGCTGAGGCACTGCAGCTCAAGGAACTGCAAACCAGAGTGGCACTGGAACGCATCAGCACCAAGGTAAGCGTGGCCTCTTCCACCTCAGAACCCTGTCTCCCTCTTGGGACACACTTGGGAATCTGAGTCCATTTGTTCCCCAGGTGCTTGCTTATAAAGCAAACAGGCCTCAAATACCAGAAACGCTTGAGAAACTTGAGTTCAGATCAGGTACATCACCAGATTTCTAACATCGTACCAGACTCGAGGTAACAAGAACCTTAAAGTCATCTCCCTGCAGGCAGATGTACCTGGGGAAGAGCCTTGGCCCACCTAGACCCACATGATTACCACAGCACTTTCAGTGAAGCCCAAACTGCCTGTAATTTCACATAGACACTTTCCATCTCATCGTTCACCAGTCCTTTGCCCAAGAGACTGACAGTGCAGTCTCTGTAAATCCATGCAAATGCCAAGGGAATTGCACAAAAAGACTAAACACACCTGCTCTCCTCTTTTATGCAAAGTTTGAAAGGTATCGAAGCAAAATAATCCAGGCTACGTTCAGCGTGGAGGGCATCCAGGACCCCCCGGGTGAGCTCACGGACGACCAGGTGCTGGAGGCAATGCAGGTACGTGGCTCTTCCAAACAACTTCCAGCAGCCAGGAAAGGACTGCTGAGGTAAGAGAACACTTTGCAGTGGTGCTCTCAGCCTTCCCACCTCTTTACATATCGCTGATTTTCAGAAAATCTTTAACGAGCGGACGGAGTTCCAGCAGATGCTGAAGAACAAGGGTAGCAGGGTGTCCCGGGTCAGCAGCGACAGCCACACGGCCTCACCTACCACAGCAAGGAGAAAGTACTCTTCCAAGATAGAAAAGCCACCCTGATGGCTGAGCCAGAACCCATCACCAGCCTCAGGCTCTGGGTTCTCAGCTCTGAGCTGGTGACTTAACAACAAATTAAACTCATTTTACTGACACCGGGTTCTGTGGGAGTATCTGATTCAATTGTTTCAGCCGACTCAGAGCACAAGTCACTTTAAGTCCTTCGTCTGTTAACACTTGACTGCCCAGAGAAGCCTGAAGCACAAGGATTGCTTGGCTATAAGCAGCTGGGAAGTGTGAAATTCCCATTTTTCCTTTGGGAAGCTTCTAAGTGACACAACTGAACGTCCACCAATGCCAAAACGAGCGACAGTGCCATGGCTGCAAGAGCTGCTTTATTTTTCCATTCCATGTGCAAGTCCCAACACGGGGATGTATTTGACACAGTATCAGTTCAGTTAGAGCTCTGACATACCATTTTTACCAGAAGAGAGTCAATGTGGAGGTCACCCTGGCTCAGGGAGAGGTGTGAGTTCACACCAGTGCTCACCCACGCACAGAGGTCACCCACAGATTGCCAAACGAGAACTGCTCCAACTGCCCGTATTTTGGAAGGTAAAAATATGTGGGTAGGGCAGAAAGCTCCAGGAGGATCACTCTGGGCATCAGTGCCTGTATTTTGGGGGGACAGGGAGTTCAGCAGTGTCAATTTGAGGCAGCTCTGGATGGACCTGAACCTCCTCAGCAAGAACAAAGCCAGTGCTCGATCACAGTAACTCTCCAGGCACACACAGGGTCACCACAATTGCCACAGGGATGGAGGACGGCCCTGAAATGCACTGGGACACACAAACCCTGCAGCCGACTCAACAAACCCCTTAAAAATGGAAGCTATGCTCATGCCTGAGCACAGAAACCATCATGTTAAAACACATCCCTCAAGTTCTGACAGCAATTAAACGCTTCTGACAGCAACTAAATGTCCGGTTACTCCAGATAAAAACAAAATTGTGCAGAACAAGATGTCAGCAAAGTGCTTTGGCATTCTGACTCCAGGTTGTACCCAGCAGAGGACCTCCGTTCCACACTGTCAATTACTGCATTCCTCTGCTGCCAAAATAACGATCCAGATGAAACACCAGGAGGAAAAAGTGATCTTGCAGAAAAATGTGACTGCGCTTGCTTTAAACATCGTAATGATTTTCTCTACTGCGTTCTGACATCCAGCACCTTCTCTGCCTTCAGCCCACATTGGAAGATGCTGCTCTTTCTGCCCAGGCCTAACACTGACGATCTCTGTTAAGGCTGAAAGATCCCAACTCTCCTTGCTGTAGCTCATCAAACTCTGAAGCCGCTGCCTTCCCAGCAGGATGCTCCGCATCTTTTCTTTAAAAACCCAAACCACCTTGTTGTGCACCAGTTGCGTTGTTGAGTATGGGAACAAAACAAAAAAAAAAGGAAATGGAATCCTCTCTCGGCTCAGGCAGCTGCTAACGGATCACAGTCAGCAGAGAGGAAACTGTGGCCAGGTCAGTTTTTGAAGGATAAAGTACTTTCAAGTTCCCATCCGTGTCCACCACTCGCACCTGCTCCACCACCAAGGGTAGGGTCAAATTCCCTGGTCCACAAAGAGCATCTGATTCCATATCTGAACCAGAGCCTTCCTTGTTCTCCAAGGTAGATCTGTTCAGTTCTGCAATTTTCTGTTAAAAGCAAAATACAGAGAACAAGATCAATTCTGTGGCAGAAAATGAATCAGAGGGAATAATAGTACTGCTGAAATACAAATCAGCTTCCGTGCTCTTCTCAATGCATGTGAGCAATGACACATTTGGTAGAAGCCCCGCCAAGAACAGAAGGATATTTTCCTGAACTTCCTACCAGGATAAGGGTGTCCATCACATCTTTGCAGATCTGTAAACTGGTATCGCTCGTCACTTCCAGAAACAGGTCCCGGGTCTCTTTTCTAATCTGCAAGAGTTTCAGAGATGAAGCAAGTCAGGAGTCAGAGCACCTCACCCACAGCCCCCTGGACACGTCCCAGTACAAAGAGCTGAAGGCTTTCACTCAGTTTAAGCAGGGGCAAAGCTCTGCTCTTCTTTACCAGTCAAAAACCACGTTCTTGCCCTTCCACAAAGCTTTTGCACAGGCAGGCTGGTGCTTTGGAACAGATTTCCAGAGGTAAAACTGTAACTCCCAGGTCCCTCTCAGTCTGACAGTGGGGCCCATATGACACAGGCTGTGAGAGTTTGTATGTGGAATGCAAGCACAACTTTCACAGAACTGCGTACGTCTTCGAGTTAAACACCTCTCAGTAGAGGGAAACACTGTTTAATTATTAACATAAATTAATAACGAACGGGAAGTACCTTTGTTTTCTCACTATTGGTTATTGGTGGGAAGGAAATCACAGCACCTTCAGCATCCACCAGGCACGGGTAGTTGTCTTTGCCATCCAGCAGCTGCAGGTACCTGCCACGAGAAACAAAGCAGCAAGAAGTGAGCAACTGAGAGAGCAGCTGGACACAATGGCAAGAAATAGTGACAAAAAGAATTAGTGTGTGATCTCTGCATGAGCAGTGAACGCACAGGGCAGGGCCACACGATGCTTTACAGCCCATCTGCTACTTTGTCAGCTTTACCTCATCTCTGATTCACTTAGCTCACAGCACGTGCACCACACACACTTCATTCCTCTCTGCTTCCCTTGTGTCTGCTGTTCTAAACAGATCTGCCCCATCCCCAGTGCAGTCACCTAAATGTACATGGGGTAAACCACAACAGGGCACTGACTTGTGCAGCCCAGAGACGTTCTGACGCTTCTTCTGCTTCCGCTGCTCCTCAGCCTCCAGCTGCAGCTGGCGGAGAAGGTCCTTTGCCTTGATCTCCTTCCGACCCAGGGGCATGATCTGCACCACACAAGAAAACAAAACATTTGAATTCCATTTCACTCAAACACCAGGGTTATAACACTCTCCTGTAAGCAAATCAATAATTAAAACAATACTCCTGCAAGTTGTCATGTCTTTTTCAGCACAGAAAAATTTCCATTTCACACAGACTGCTGTAACACCCACTTGAAAAACAGGCTCAGTCACTAGTACTAAACCAGGCACCTGGTACAGCAGGGAAAACAGCACAACCTCTAAAGTAAAGTTCCTGGAGTTTGTTTTCTAGGCTCTTTGGGGTAAGAAACTACCCTAAAGCCCTACCTTGAGCGCATCAGGAGGCTGAACATCGTATGTCAGAGGAGCTTTGACCAGCTGCAAGTCATGGGTGGCAATCGTGGCCGCTGTGCGCTTCTCACAGATGTCCTCATGCAGCTTAGTCTGAAACATAAAGGATGCCATCAAAATAGATCAAAAAGTCAACATAATTTACCCCTCCTGAGTGCAGATTCTTCTATCTTTAATGTTAGCAGCACTACCAGCCAGGTGAGTATGAAACAGAACCCATCCCTTCACCTGTATCTGCACTACAGTCCAAATGCAAAGGTAGCAAAGCCTGACAACACATGACACCTTTCTCAACAGGGAAAACAAGTTTTATATCAGAAAATGATCCCAAATACTCAAGTCTTGCAACCTGAAAGCAGCTCCCACCTGCCACCTAAGGGACAGGTCTGTGGGCATGATACGTCAGTCAGAAAGTTGGGTGTGAAACATGGCTTTAGCACAGATCAGGGAACCTGAAGCTAACGCGGGGGATCTCTACACACGGACACAGGGTTATTTTTAGCTCTCAACAGGTTCCACAGCACTAACAAGCTGCTGTTACAGTCACAACGCAAATATGAGTGCATCCACCGCCCTCATGGCAATACCTGAGCTATGATGGGCCCTTCCCAACAACCAGTCCTGCTGATTTTGGATTGACTGGGCAAATGCTGCTGGCAGGGACCACTCACCCTGTACCCTCACACCTGCAGGGTGAGGAGCTCACCCTAAGTTTCACAAACTCATCTGCTGGAAGGAGCCTGGAACAGTCTATTTCCAACTCTGCCTTTCCAAATGAGTACCACGAGACCGCAGCTGTTACCTGCATGGACAGGAACCTCTTGAGAGCATTTCCCGGCTTTAGGTTCACTCCCTTCAGCACACAGCACACGATGAAGGCTCGAACATCTCTGACACCCGGGCTCACTTTGACCACCAAAGGTGCTGGGTTCTCGGAGACGTGCAGAACCTTCACCAGCAGCTTGCTCGCCTCTTCCACCTCATCCTGCTCTCCATCCCCACTGTCCTTCTTCTGTTGCTTCTCCCTCTTCTTCTTCCTGACCTCTTCTCTGGCATTCTCGGCCTTCCCCTTCCCACGGCCCCCGGCCCGCAGGTACTCCAGGATGGCCTTCGTCTGGCACCCATTGACCATCTTCTCCAGCCGCTTGTCCCTCAGATGGTTGCCCCTAAAGTTGGCCTCCTTCAGGCGGGGGCAGTCGGCCAGCGCGGCGGGCAGCTCCCGCAGCTGATTGTTGGCCACGTCCAGGCTCTGGAGGGGACAGAGATGGGACGGTCAGGGGTGCGCGATGCGGACCCGGGGCGGGGCAGCGGGGTCCGCTCCCACCTTGAGCGCCGGCAGCGCCGCGATGTCA
>NW_008240039.1:3538476-3553108 GCF_000691975.1 Corvus brachyrhynchos
GAGCGCAGCAGCGGGAGAGCGGCGGCGCGGTCCGGCCGGGAGGGGCCGGGCGCTGCTCCTGGATAGTGATACCTGAAACAAGGGCAAAACACGGGACTGCGTCGCCGCCGAGCAGCGCGTCTGCCCCAGCAGAGCTGCACAGGCCCAGGTACAGCTCACACACGTACAGGTACAACTTACACAGGTCACAGTTCAGCAGCTAGGATTGCCTGTACATCTCATTCCAGTACAGGTACAACTTACACAGGTAGAGGTACAGCACACACAGGTCCAGGTTCAGCTCACACACGTACAGGTACAACTTACACAGGTCCAGGTTCAGCTCACACAGGTAGAGGTACACGCACACAGGTCCAGGTACACCTCACACAGGTAGAGGTACAGCTCACACACGTACAGGTACACCTCACACAGGTCCAGGTCCAGTACACACATGTACCCCCAGGTGCTGCAGGAGCCATGCCCTCATTCCCCCCTGCACCGATTTCCATTGTAGCAGCTGGAAAATGCAGAGGTACCCTCCAGATTGGCTAAAGTAATTTATTAAATATGTGCAATAAAAATAACTGACATTTAACACAAGTGACTCCTTTTCTTGAGAAAATCTCCCAGATTTCAATACTTGCTCTGTTCATCCAGCACTTTGGAACACGCAATCACTATAAATTGCTTTCTTGGGGTAGTGGAACACCAAGAGGTCTTTTGGGATGAGATCAGCTCCTGCACACAGGGACATGGGCTGTTCTGGAATAATCTGAAGCGACACAGATGGAAACACCTCAACTGACACTCAGGCACAGTTCACTCGGACAGAGATGACACAGAAACCAGCCCTGAGCTCAGGACCACGCTCCTTCCTTGCATTCCCACTGCAGTCCTGTTCTTGCCAAATCCAGTTTCCAGTCCAACACTTTGCAGACCTTCTTTCCCTTGCTCAGACCTGCACCCATGCAATGGTTTTCCTCTGGAACATTTTGCTCAAGACCTCATGGCACAGCATTAAACCTCACAGTGTTTTTCACCCCAGTGCTTATTTTGCCACTGTGGCAAACCCAGGTTGTTTATTAAGGGACAGCCCCAGGAAATCCACTTTTAAAGATGACACTGGTGGTCCTACTGTGTTCCAAAAGGGTCCTTTCACATTCTAAAAAGTTGCCATTTTATCACTGCTAAGTTACTTCCTTATCGTACCACAGAGTAGTTTTCATCCTTACACCTCTGAGCAAGATCAATGGTTATTGTTAGATATTTATTATTTACTCAGCATACAGAATACTAGGCTCTCAAATAGGAACCTGTGTTACTAAAGGGAAAATAAAAATACCTGCGTATTTGTTAATATAGATATGATTGTATGTATGTTCCTAATGTGTGCGTAATTATTGAGATATGTATTTGGAAGAGTTAGAGAAACAATTTATACCAAGATTTTTTGAAATCCAAGCATACTGATCTATCTGGAAAATCCAGAAGCTGCTAAGTGGGCTGCAGGCAAACTAGAAAAACTGTATTACAAAATCAGCTATTTATATATTGAACACCACCACACATTCACTCCATGGGAGCAAAAACCCCCAAATTTCCCCTTATATTATTATGATCACTCATTCCCATGCCCATGGTACCAATTCCATCCTGGAAAGCAACAGCTGGAATGTTACAGGTAGAGATGTGAGAATTGCTGCTTTGGTACAAAGCTTCATGCCTTGGGTCTTAATAGACTTTGTCTCTCTGAAGCTGTTAAAGACATGCTGCAGTCTGTGGCTGGTTGTGTTAATCAAGATCTAACTAGAAAAGCTCAGTATTTGAGCTGAAAGTGCACTAAAGCAGGCAAAAAGGTCTAAATTTACTAATTCAACTCTTCAGGGCCCAACCAAGTTTATTTTTTCATTTCTGTAAGGGGCCATTTCTTGGGGACACAGACTTGGAGGGTTTAGTTTAACCCTCCTGCCAAGTGGGCTCATAAGGCACTTGGTGCACAGTGAGAGAGGCCACAATATCCTGTCACCTCCTACACAGCAGCACAACACAGGAGAACATCCAATCAGCCCTCTGGATTTTCCATTTGGTGCTAATTCCTGGGATTAAGCAGTGCTTTGGGTACAGCTCTGCTGTCTTTAGAACCCTAAATCTGACATACATGTAAGGTCAGGCTTCCCCCACGCCTGGCTCCTGTTCCTCGAGCACCTCAGGGGACCCAGGGAAGAGACTTCACTCCCCTGATGTAATTAATGTGCTTGAACCCATTAAATTACAGACATGGGATTGGAAAGGAGAGCAGAGTTATCTGTCAGAATAATGTTTGTGGCCCAGAATATTTGGTATTTCTAACAGGAGCATTCTTAGGAGCAAAGCCCAGTGCTGCAGTGACAGCAACGCCAAGGGATGGCCGTGGGGATCACACTGGGCACTGATCAAGGCTAAAAACAGCCCACAGAAAAGATGATACAAGTTGCCCACAATTCTTAAATAGCTCTGAACAGCCACGTGCCCAGTTATTAAGACAAAGGAAGAAATACTTGTCTTGTCATCGCTTTGAGTATGTTTTGCCACTGCTTTTATTTGGGCCCCCTCGGGCTCGGATCCTGTTTCCTACTGAAGGAGGTTGAAACTTTGCTCCTGAAGGACCTGGTTTCCTCAAACAGTAGCCACCTACTTTGGCTGTGAAGAGAAAAATAGAGATCATTATTGCAAGCACATCTAGTCCCAGCAGTGAACTTAATCCACTGTTTTGATTCCCAAGATCTGTTAAGTCTGAATGACTGAAGCAACCAGAAGCTGACAGGCATTGTGCCTCAGCATGTTCCACACCAGCAGAGGTCAGACTCCATGGTCAGGGCTCCTTTTCCTATCTCTAGGAAATAGCTCTGGAATCAGTTTATGCAGGCAGGATTTGCTTCTGTTTCCAAATTCTAAGCAGCAACAAACTAACAAGTGCCTGGCATCTCATCAGCCAGGACAAACAGCAAAGCTGAGGACAGACTGAACTGTGGATCCAGTTTAAGACTGGGAAGTGCCGAGTTTAACCCCTATGATTCATTAAGGTCAGCTGGAATGGGCAATTCCAGAGCTCCTTCCAGGAACCTGGAGTACTGACATGCAGATATGAGCAAGCACAGCTCGGATAGAGCAGGTGAACTCTGAACATGCAGCTGACTAAAAATCTCCAGAGTCTGAAGGAGGAAAGGTTTGGATGTAACTGGCTGAAAGTTCTGGTGCTGCAGGCAGTTTGTTTAACTTCTGTGCTCTGGAAATAAAAGGATTTTCCACGTGCTTCATAAAGAGAACTGTTAAAAAAAAACACCACCTGACATCAGCATCAAAGTCTCTCTGACAGTAAAAAAGCTGCACAATGATAAATCTGTCAAGTTCCTGGGTCTGGACTGGAAAGGAAAAGCAGTGCACAGCACTCACTGTTCAGTTCACCCTATAATTAGGATCAGATTAGAAGCCTTTGATTGGCCACTAAAAGCTAAATCAGGCTCTGGTTCCCTGTGTCAGCGTTCAGGAGCTTTCCAGAACACTGTTCAGCTGATTGTTCTATTCATGGTCATCCTGTTCCGCAGAAAAAAACCCTGAACTGATCAATTTATCCAATCTGCCAGTTTTCCCCACCAGCTGAGCTTGTGTCCTCCTTTTAACATGATTGTTATTGCATGATTTTGGGAATTTTCTCCCCAAGCACACTGCTCCAGCACAAGAACTATCACTTAGCTCACACAAATGCAAACCATGAGTTGCACAGACCCAGCTCTTGGGGATGAAACACTTTCCTTATTAAGCAAACGTTATTATCACTAACTAATGTCTTACCAGGCTGCACCAGAATGGTTTTGTTCATGGGGGATGTCCTCCGCTGGTTCATTTTACAGCCATCTCTGTCCATCAGGTGAGATCTCCAGGCCTGAAGTCAATTACAAAGAAGGGATAGTACAACTCCAGCAAAATTAGCCAATGTCACATGGGGAAAATGATAATTGTGTACAGGCTTTATGGCAACAGCACTTTAATCTGCTTTTTCAAAGTGTGAGATCCTTGATATGGAATAGAAATTAATATATCCATTATTTTAATATATCTTGAAAGGTATGTCACATGAAAACAACCCATAACAACACCAGAGTGAAGGGTGGCCTCACCTCCTCTCCAGGGGGAAAGTTCTCATGGCACAGAGGGCAACGGTTAGCCACGTTTTCTGGTTTGGCAGCTGAAATTGTTTGAAAAATAATGTAAGAATTGCAAAGAGAGGCTAATTTCAGACACAAGAAGAGAATTTGCACAGCAAATAGCATAAAACTACCCCATGACTAACCCAGCTCCTGCCCCATTATCATTAACTGCTCCCAAAGAAGCTCCATGTTTAATCATCTTCATCAAAACAAGATCAAAAGGAATCACAGAATCCAGAATTGCCTGGATTGGAAGGGATCCTAAAGATCATCCAGCTCTCCCTTGTGCTGCCACTCTTGGCCCTTGTACATAGTCTCTCTCCACCTTTCTTGTAGCCCCCTCAGGCACTGGAAGGCCACAATTAGGTCACTTCAAAGCCTTTTCTTCTCCAGGCTAAACAATCCCAATTCTCTCAGCCTTTCCCCATAGCAGAGGTGACCCATCCCTTTGATCAGCTTGGTGCCCTCTCTGAACTCATTCCAACAGGTCCATGTCCTTTCTGTGCTGGGATAGCGCTCAATCCACAGGGATATGGTAGAGATTTTCCAGTCTTTTCACTCACCCTCCCCACACACATTCACAGAGGCCAAGCACTGTAAAACTCAGGCATTTATCCCAAATCTTCTCCCTCCTGAGGATTTACTTAGATCCCTAAGGCTGAAACACAAGCAGCCTGACTTGCCAAAGATCCCTGGTGTTTGAAAGTCTGAACCTCTGATGTTCCACCTTCCTGTTTGGAGCTACTCACGATTGCAAATCCTGCTCTTTGTGTGTCTGGGCAGCTCATCCCTGGGCACGGCCTCTCTGCAGCGTGGGCACTTCCCAAAGCTGTCCCTTTTGTCACAGTCAGTCAGCAGGTGCTCCGTCAGGCTGGCGATCTCCAGCATCTGCAACACAGCCACGAAGGTTTGTGCTGAGCAAATAGGGATGGGATTTAAAAAAAATCACTTTAGCCTCACCTTCCAAAAGGACAAAGGGAAAATTCCATTTCAGTCCATTTATTAATTCATTTTCTAATGCTGCTCTTTTCCAAAAGCGCTACCCAAATCACACAGGTGTGTTCAGAATTCACCTGCCTGAGCGTTAAATATCTGACAGTGCCTCTAAACCAGAATAACAGCAGTCAATGTCTTTAGTAGCTGTGGGAAGCTCAGTCTGACCTGTTTGCAGTGCTCACACCGGGTTAACATGGGGCAGTGCTTCCAGTAATGTAGATCCAACCCTTCCTCTGTGAAGGACTTGTTCCTTTCACCACAAAAAATACACAAGCTGGGAAAAAAATACAAACATCAGTGACACCAGAGAGAAATGGATGAGCCCTGTTCCTTCTGTTCCAAGCTATTCTGAAAAACAGCCAATATCTTGAAGATGTTCTTTTCCCTGTGTAGTGCTGACCTGAGGATGGGGCAGGTACTGGGAGTAATTTATGGTAAATACAACTATAGAGCATTTTTTCCTAAAGAAAATTCCACAAAAGTTCTGACAGCAGCCCACCAAAACTGGCTTTCCTGGATCCAGAATTCCCAAGGGCTTCCTCTCCACCCTCCCCCTACAACACCCAGCAAAGCCACACCACATTTTCCCCTTATTTCACACTGGCAGCTGAACATTAAATCTGGCTATTTCTTATCCCACAAGCAAACACTCAGAAAAAAAAAAAAAAGTACAAAGTCACACTGTCCAAGAACTTAAAAAAAAAAAAAAAAAAGCAGCTAGGATTGCCTGGCGATAATTCCAAATGTGTTAGAGGAGATTTTAGTCTTTATTGTTTCACTGCTGAAGGTATTAGCTTTGATCTACTGGAAAAACGTTATTACTGTTAGGGGCTCACAGATGACACCAAGTGCTTAAGGTGATTAGAGGCTCATCTCACTTACTTATCCAGGTAATTTGCAACAGAGGAAAGTTCCTCTTGAATATTTGCTGCTGTAGCCTGAGGGCTTCCATATAGCTGGTAACCTGTAAGGAGAGAACTATTAAACCAAAATCACGTCTTAATTCATCTATGTTTCTTAACTCTTATTTGAAACTACCTACCTCGAATCTCTGTCTTCCGAAAATCAGATTCTTTCTCCTATTGAACAAAGAAATTTAACTCAGAAATTTGCCTTCCAGGGAGAAAAGGAACACACTATATTCTGATTTCTGTCTGGAATTTTAAACTTATAAGCAGAGCCAATGCACTACAATGTTTGTGCTTCTGGTTCTAGGGCAAACATCTTGTATTAAGGTACTATTTTATATTATAAAGGTATTATTATATTGTTATATTATAATAAAGAATCCAGTTTTTACACTATGTTAGGAAAAACAACATCCCAGATTTTACACTATGTTAGGAAAAACAACACCCCAGATTTTAAACTGGACTGCTGAGGAGAAAAGTCACCCAGGGTATGTCTGGAGTTTCTCTCTTTTTAATGAGCCAACTCCAATGCTCATTGTCTAAGTCCATGATACCCGAGGAGCAAAGGATTAAAATAACTTTAAACCAAAACATGCTCACCTCTTCAGCTTCAACCTCTTCTAGTAACTCTAACTTTAGAGCTGCTGGGTGGCCTTTTAGAACTTTAATTTCCTCCTTTGTCTGTTTCTCTGCTTCTGTTGCTGCTTTCCTCTGCGCCTGGCAGGAAATACTCTGTCAGTTCCAAAAGCTTTGGAACCATCCCTCATACACAAGATATTGCAAAACACATCAGCACAGTGCTCATGGCTGATACAGGACAGGAAATCTCCTGCTTGGTTAAGTGATGAGTGTGATACAGCCACACCTCCCTTCTCCCGAATTCCTCTGCACCACCTGAAAGGAACACACAGCACAGCCTTTGGGCTTACTGTTCCCAATGGCTGACAGCAGAAAATAGCATTTGTGCATTTTCCCAACTGCTTGTCCATCTCTGTACTCCTTGTTGGCTTTATTCCCAGCAGTGAGTATAGGGAACACACTGAGCCTGCTACACTAAGGAACATTAACCACACACCTGAAGACACTCTGCTACCTGTGCAGCATCCAACCTGCCACGAAATCAGGATACTACTCAGCCAACTGCCGTGTCTGAAGTGGCCCTGTATGTTCTGCCCTCTCATTGCATACCCTCATTTCAGTTTCAGAAGATTTCCCGTCGATTTTGGCAAACCCATCGAAGAGTGTTTTGTAGCGCATGGTCTTGCGGGCGCCGGCGTCGTCCGGAGGGAGATGTTCCAGCACGGCTGCCCTGTGCTCCCTGTACATGGCAAAGATGATCCGCAGCACCACCTCACGCACCTCGTGGGCCCTGTGCTCCAGAGCCCCCGTGGCAAACTGAAAATAATTGTAAACAATTATGTCTCTCTTCTCTCGTATTTTTAAGGATTCGTTTATTAGTCCAAGACTCTCCTGCAGCAGGAGAAATCTTCCTACAAGACAGGTTTTGCAAATACTTTTTAACCTATTGATTCTTTTTTCCCCATATCTTGATTCATGGAATCCTAGAGTGGTTTGGGTTGAAAGGGACCTTAAAGCTCATCTCATTCCACCCCATACCATGGGCAGGGACACCTCCTACTAGACCAGGTTGTTCCAAGCCCTGCCCAACCTGGTCTAAAATTACCAGCACTGTTGATCAGGGGAATACACCTCTTCAGAAATTCTCAAGCACTCCAAACCAGCCAGGAAAGCCCCCAGAAAACCATCAGAAAATCCTCCATGTGCTGTAACCTCAACCTCTTACCTTCATGACGTTGTTGACGGTAAACCCGGAGTTTTCAGTCCCCATGGCTCTCAAGAGAGATTCCACCAATTCCACATGGCTCATTGCCAGGTGTGTTGGGGAGTTTGGTTTAAATGTTTTAACCAGGTGCACTGGAATAATCTGGAGAGGTTTCACTTCAGGGCACAGTGCCATTTCCTAGGAACACACAGAGGCAGTGAGCAGGCAGACACCGCATGAGGACAATTACCTGTCTCTGCAAAGGAGAGTTTTCTCATCTCTGTAAGTCACTTGCAACAAAGAACACATGAGTCACACCTGCAGCAGCAGCAGGTAGCCCCAGACTGCTCCAGGTGACCCTGATTTGGCAGGGGGGTGGACTGGATGATCTCCAGAGGGCCCTTCCAACCCCAGCTATTCTCTGATAAGATTCTGTGATAAGGTTCTGTGGTAAGCTGTAACACTTCACAGCAGCCAACCCTGGTCTCACAGCCCACTCTGATCAGGTGTTTCCCACCTGTGAGCTCCCAAATTTGAAGGGAAACACCCACCTGGATGAAGGTTGAAGCCAGAAGACGAAGACGGGATGAGGAGTCTCCTGTTCTAGAAAGCAAATGTGGCAGGGTTTTTTCCACACAATGAGAAGTTTCTAGCTTCCCTAGTTTGTGTTTTGGTATATATTGGGTAATGATCATTTTTAGAAGTTTCAGGGAAGCCTGAAAAACCTAAGTTAGAAAGAAAAAGGAAACACTGAGCAAAAGTAACACAGAGCCCCCTGTTTTCAGACAATACAGTAAAATCTATTCTTAATCTGGAATTAGAGTAACACCCTTAATGGAAGCTACTTCAGACAACTCTCTTCCAGAAAACCTGTTGCTAGGACTTAGATGAAAGGCTTCAGAAATTGTTTTATAAAGAGTAACAACTCGATTTTCTTCTTTTCTTCTTATTTAAGGTTTATTTGATGCCCAAGTGTCCCTCAGCTAAGTGCAGTCCCTTGAGCTCTCAAGTGAAGTAACTAAAAGTTACTTCATTGCTGTATTTCAACTTTAACAAACAAAAAGGCCCAACCTCACTGCACGTTCACTGCATCAGCAGATGTTTCTCAAGCTCATGGCTCAGCCCAGGGTAGTGTTCTCCATCTGCTCAATGCCAGATATTGCCCAGTTGTTTTAGAGTTTTGAGGGGTTTTGGGTTTGGACTTAACAGCAGATTTATAAACAATTTGTTCCAAGTATCTCAACCCCACGGTTCTGCAATTTTGGCTGCCAGTTCTTCACTGGAGCATCAAACCTATCCCAACTTACTGAAGACACGGTGTCTTTGATGGCCCTTTCCACAAGGAAAACAGCAGCTCTCAGCATGCTCCTTAAATCCTCCTTTGGAGTGTCCACTGACACTTCCATCAGCTTCTTGGACACAGCCAGTAACGCGTCCTCTCGACACGACCAAGTTCTGGAATACGCTCCTGAAACCTGGGCACAAAACAGGTTTGTCTCTTAAAAGGTCCCTGCAGATATTTCAACACATATTTAACATTTATACAGAGAACCAGACTCACAAAGAACATATCAACTGAAGCATGAAATCCCCAGGTGTTCCCCACAGGAATCTGGCTTTATTAAAAGCACACATTTTGGAATGTGATCACAGAAATGGGATTAACAGGTCAGGGTCATGGAGCCCTTCAAGACACAGTGAGGGTTTCTCTCTCTCTGCAAAAGACAGTGGCAAGTTATGGGTATTCTGGACCAATATCCTAAAGCAGCCTGCTGGATCCTGCCTGTTTGTCAGCACAGCAAGTAATCAATCACCAAAGCTACAGATCTGTAGAAATACTGAAAGCAGGCATCCATAAAGCCAAGGCCTAATTTTAAGTTCAGATTTCTAAATAGCAGCTCTGGACACATAAAAATCCACTCAACTCAACACAGAGCACAATAACCATGGATTTGTTCTACTGGTTCTTACCAAAGTCTCTCCAAAAACCTCCACAACGGGGCTGGCTTCCCTCAGTGCCTTCTCTGTGAGTGGTTTGGGTTCCCCAGCATTGCCAGTCCTTGGAGCATCACCCACATCCTCTTCAGTCACCTCTGGCTCAAGGTAGGCAACAGCTTCATCCACCTGCTTGCAGATGGTTGGGAGAGGCCTCTCATCGTAAGGTAAAAATTCAACCTAGCAGAAAAAATAAAAAATTTGTTGTTCTGGAAATGACTCAGATGTGAAGTGGTTTTATCGCTAACTGGATTCACCTCAGTGCAATTTTTCTCACATCAAAGCAGCATCACTCCCCAGTTAACCACGAGAATAACCCCGTTGTTTGGAAGGTTGGACATCAGATTGTTTGCTCTGACAGATTTCTGCAGTAACAGAGGGAACACTACTCACATTTTCCTTGGAAAATGTTTCCTTGGAGGTTGTGGGCTGCGTCTGAGGAGAAAGAGGGGACTGGTAGGGAACAACAGACTCAGAAGTGGGATCCACCAACTGCTCTTCCAGCACAGACTCTGCCCTCTGGGGCTCTCCTTGGGGTGGGTCTGCAGGCTCAGGAGGGGAGCTCAGGGGGCTCTCAGTGCCACTCACAGACCCCAGAGGCAACTCAGGTGGTTTTCGGATCTGAAAAAAGGAAGGAGATTTTTTACAGCAAGGCTAAAAATGTGCTAAAATCAGTCAGTACAGCTACAACTCTGCCAACAGGATTCCGGGGGTTTCAAGTAAATATTAAACCTGGCTCACAGGTGTGTCATCATTCCCACTGGATGCAGCTTTATGAAACAGTCAAAAAACAATTCTGTGTGGGTGCACGTGTGGAGAGATTATAAAACTTCCTGTTCTGAGAACATTACATAATTGTATGTATGTACAAAATCACATGGATTCTGTATGGTTAGCCTTGATACCAGCCTAAGCCTCCTCTACCCCTCCAAAATAGGAGAAAGTACCTTATTCATGTGCATCATGTGAAATTATGCAAAAATTTCAGGATCCTAATGCCATTTTCTTGAGACCTCAACAGTTTAATGTGATTTATGGAGACTAAGCATGTTCATGAAACACCACATTGAGAGTCTTAAGTTGGGGAAATCCCCAATCCAAACAGAAAGCTGAAAATCTTGAGCAAATCTCAAAATTTCTATTAACTTGTGAATTAAGCTGGGTTGCTGTGCCATTTCTATTTAGAACACCCTCCTGAGTGTGGACTAACAGCACCCACCAGCAGCTGTGCATCCAGGAGGTCGTGCAGCTCCAGCTGCTGGTACACCTTCAGCCTGTACTCGTCCATCTGCTCCTTCTTCTTCTTGGCAAGGTCATAATCCTCCTTCTCTACCGCGTAACGCTTCTCCACCTCGTACCGGCCGAGTCGCTCCCCCACCTAGGATTGGTACAAATCACCTTGGAATCATATTCCTGCACATTTCTTGGAATCATTTTACTGAGCATTTCTTGGAATCACCTTACTGAGCATTTCTTGGAATCGCCTTACTCTACTTGCCTCATTGCCTCCAGCCAAATGACTCAATCAAGCTATCTGACTTTAAAACTATTCTTTTGGGAAATATATCGAAAATCATTACGATTCCACACAAACAGCAAGGCCCTGATAGGCCACTGGAGCACTGCTCCACTTAGGAGCCAAAGATCTTTCAACACCACCTTCTGCAAGTCTGCAATGGCCTGTTTGAGCTTCTTGGCGTGGTCGTAGCACTCGTGACGCACAGCTTCCCGCTTCTTCTCATCCAGCCTCCGGATTATCTGAGCCACCTCTGGGTCCTGGTACATGTCAAAGGCCAAATCGTCCAGAGGTGAAATGGAGTCACGTTTCCTGAAGGCATAAAGTGAATAAAATAATTTACAATAAGCCAGGCTTCTCTTTTCATTAGCAGGGAATTAACAAAACACAGAGACCAACAACTACTTCACACCAAGCAGAGGTTTTGCCAGGGTATATGCAAAGAACATCCTTACCCAAGGTAAGTTCCATCTAAGGCAGGGTCATCTGATTTAATTCCCAAGTAGTGATCTATCAGCTTCTCTCTGGAAGGCTTTGGAAGGGTGGAAAAAAAATCTTAATGCACATTCACCAGTATCAGGTGTGTGTTCAAGACAGAATTCTGACTTTCCACAACCAACATCAGCTCTGCAACGTAGAGCACTTTTGTTTGGGGGCACATTGAAGCAAGGAGAGGCTGAAAATGAAAATGTCCCAACCAATTGTGTTTTAATTTTTGCATTCCCATATTAGGGTCAAATTTCTTGCTTCAAGAGAACATTAAAAATAAATTAATGCAACACAGCTCTGCTACAGCACAGAACTGGCAGAAGAAAGGTTCATCCCCTCACTCCAGGAACCTGTTCTTGAAGAGATGGAGCATCAGTAAAAGGACAGGGATGCTTTGCACTTACGCTGCTCATGCTGTCATTGTCAAAGTCTGCTGGATCCCCAATGATGTTCACAGCTACCAGGGCAACCTGCAGAGATTCACAGAAAATGGAAACATGTGAGCTCATTCCTCTCTTCTTGGAACAAAAACCAGGGCCTGTGGTCATCAGGGTGGTGTGGAAGCAGAGAGGAGCACTGAGTGTTAAATGTGCCTCCTGCTCCACTGAAAATGTATCACCAAATCTACAACGCCGTTGTGCTGTTCCCTTTCCTGGTCTGGGATGGAACTGAAATGAGTCCCTGCAGAACTGAGGCAGGTGTTTGTGTGTCTGTACCACAGTGGCTGTGCAACACCTTTACTTAATGTCACAACAGGTCCAAACCACTCAAGAGTGGCTTTGTGACCCCAAAGCTGTTCTCAAAGGGAGTTCCTTGTCCTCAACACACACCCTGCTGTGTGGGCTAAACCTCAGCACAAACAAGAGTGACAGAATGTGCCCTTGACTCGTTTGTTCTGGATGAGGTGCATCCAGCTGATCCCAACTCAATTCTAACCTGTTATTTGTGTTTTGTGCTTTAAAACAAACTAAAATAAATACAGGAGCTTTCTACCAACATTTTTTGCTTCTACAAATCAAGGGAGCAGACTTCTGTGCCTGCTCTTTACTAGGGAAGTGTCACCTAGGTTACCAGGTAAGGATTTTCAACTCACCTGCCCGTACAAGTTGTATTTATTGGCATAATTTTTATGGAAAATCAGCTTCAGGTACTGGCCAACTGCATCCATGTACACAGATTTCAACTCTCGAGCTCTGAAATCAGTCTTCTCATTGTCTGAGAGAGGGACATAACTGGGAAGGAAAATGTAACACGTGAGCAGAGGATACATCCAAACACACAGGAGGATTTCTGCTCCTCGGGTTTAAAACTCCCTCATAAGTGAATCAACGTGTGCTGTTTTCCTGGCAAGACAATTCACCTGCATCTCCAGCTTTGTCACAGAGCTACACAAGCCCAGGATCTCCCTGCTGCTCACACAGCGTGTCCACATCACACACAACCCACAGTGAGTACTATTTTCCCCTGAAGCTTTTCTTATCAAGACAATAAACTCATTCAGAACTTTCTGACTCACCCGAGTCTCTGAAACCTCTCTGACTGATAGGGAGCAAAGTATTCGGGCAGACTCTCACTGATGTAGAACTCAATTTTGCTTGCAATCATGTACTGGTGAGCGAGCAGCTGCAGCTTCCGGATCCGACACCTCTCCACCAACTGCAGGATGATTTCCTGGGGGTACTGACAGAGCCTGAAAGAGACACGGTTTCAGAATTCAATCATCCTTTTGAAGAAGACTTCACTTCCAACTTGAGCAATATTTAATTATGGAACTTTCAAGTTATTAATTGTAAGCCAACATCATAACTGTTGTAAGAAGAATCCCAAGAGTAGAGTGGAAACATTTTTCCCTTCCCTTTACTGTGTGCATATGTTCAGGTGCCCCGCACATGTTTAGAGCATGTGCTGAGACAAACACATTTTTCATACTAAGCCAAAGCAGTTGCAAACTCCAAGACTGCCAAGAACACAAATAGTTCCCATTTTCATTATCCAGGACTTCATTTAAATACAATGCAGTGCCTTTAGGTGTTAACCAAGGTGCTTTCTTCCCCCAGGATGACGATTCCATGGGATTAAAGTAACTTTTTTGCTTTATCAGTTTAGTCTGGGATGCTGCAAACTGCTCTGACCACGCACAGTACATCTGCCACTCATTTTAAACTTGGTGCTTCAGAACTTCAGTGCTCCAAGACCATCGCCTCACAGTACCTGGGCGACCGCCACCCGTTCACTGTTGGTGCATGAACCATCAGCTCCCGAGCACTGAACCCATCCTCGTGTCCCGACGAACTGACCACGGTGAAACCAATCTTGTGTGGCATCCTGGGGAGCTGAGCTGGTCAGAGCCACAGCCTTCAAGCTTAAACTCATCCCTGGAAGGATGATAAAAACCCACTGAGACACTACAGTCAAAGAATTGCATCCTGTGGTCTGTCAAGTCAGTAGACGATGAGTACAAATATATATTCCCTTTAATTAACACTGGCACCATAAATGTTTTTATGGTGCTGGTTTGATTAGTGCTGAGCAAAACGAGGATATAGCTCACTTGCAGAGCAGTCTGACATTACATTAAACCTGCTAATCCAAGATGGAGCTTGAAACTAGGAACTCCAAATGCACACAGGAGCAACCTGCACCAAACCTGTACCTGCACCATGGTCTGTGTGTTGGAGCCAGAGGAACAAAAAGCAAAGCACAAGGTCAGTTTAGTCTCTTTGGGAACGCCACGCACCCACCGCGGCTACTGCTAGGGACACAAGACAAGCAC
>NW_008240039.1:3554154-3561020 GCF_000691975.1 Corvus brachyrhynchos
AAACATCCTGGCCGAGGACAAGGAAGACGACAAGAAATGGTTTGAAGGTGGGTTCGTTGCCGTAGGAGGCTGCTAAGGGACTCCCAGGTCTTGCCCTGCCCTGAGAAGTCGCTTCTGTAAATTTTGCTGCTCTTAAGGCAAAGTCTGGGAACTCTTCTGGCTGGTGGGATTGGGTACTTGGTCTGGGGTTTAGTTATCCCTTCCATCCTGTGTCTTTAGGTTTCTTTAAAGTATATGCATATTTTCTATCAGACAACGTTTTTAAGAGATGGTGTTCCCTATTGCTTTATCAAAGATATCTCTGAAATACATTTTCCCCCATTAATATAAGCGTGCATTTATGATGTTTTAATGATTTACTAATAGTATATTGATAACTTGCACATCTCAGCCAGCTAATCTTGGTTTATCTTCTCTTTACACTCTGCAAGTCCCCCTTCCCATTCCCAAGCCACTACTGCAGTTCTTCCCCAACAATTCTGTTTTCCTTTCACAATCTCTTGGTGTTCCACATAGACGCAGTAACAAGAAACATTTAACAATACCAGCTACGGCTCTCTCAGCAGATGCTCTACAGCATTCTTTTAAGTGCTGAGAGCAGGGTAGTCCTGAACTAGTAAAATAAAAATGGGAAATAAAAAAAACCCTGTGCATCCTGTGTTAGTGAAAAGCCAGGATGAACTCCCAGCTGGGCAGGAGCTGTGCTGAGGTACAAAACACTCTTGTTCCCTCCAGGGCTGGAGTCTCGGTTCAAGAACAAATCCAGCTACCTGCGGCATAGCTGTGAGAGCAGAATGCGGGGCTACATGAGAGAGGTAAAAGTTTCTGTTGAAGTAACTTATAACAAGCTGTAACAGTAATTCTGTGGCCACAGGAGTATAAAGCACTTTTACAGTGTAACATTGTGATTGTAGAAAAGAGCCTCAGGCTGCCACAGGAACGGAGGAGTGATTGCTGGGTTTCCCCCCTCTAGGTTAGTGGTTTTATTTCAAACGTTCATCCTGCAGCACGAGATGCCTACAGAGGGATAATCGACCTGATGGCAGATAAACTGAAATCTGTGAAGTACAATGGGTGCTACTTTGACAGAAGGGAGGAGGAGGAGGCAGCGCGCCTGTGCACGGCAGAGGGGTGGTTCTCCTGTCAGGTACCTGCAGCCTTCCTGAAGAGTCACGGAATGGTTTGGGTTGGAAGGGACCTTAAAGATCATCTCATTCCACTCCCTGCCAGAGTTGTTCCAAGCCCTGTCCAACCTGGCCCTGGACATTTCCAGGGATCCAGGGGCAGCCACAGCTTCTCTGGGCAACCTCACCACCCTCACAGGGAGGAATTTCTTCCATATACCTAAGCTTCCCCTTTTTCTGTTTGAACCCATTCCCCCTTTGGCATCAGGGGAAGGAAGGGGCTTCCTGGGTGCAGGTCAGGCTGGGGGGGATGTGGGGTGCAGGATCACTAGCACATGGCAGGATGAGTGTGACACCTTTCACAGGGCCCTTTCGACAAAGACGACTGCCCGTGTAAGCATTCCATCAACCCCTACAGCAACAGGGAAAGCAGGATCCTCTTCAGCACCTGGAATCTCGACCACATGTATGTACAAAGCGTTAATCCAGACTTACCTGCCTTGTGCCCTTCAGCTGCATCAGAAGCCTTAGTCCTGTGCAGTCAGCTCTGCTGTGAATGTGTTGTGAGAAAAGGTGCTGGGATGCTGCAGCTGATCTGAGAACAAAACCCTGAAGACAGATGAGATGCTGCCTCTCATTAGCTGCTTTGCTTCTGTGCAGCTTTGCTTTGTATGGAACCCCTTCTCACTGCACTAGCCGTGTGAATTCTCCTCTCTGGCAAAACCCCCTCTGACCCATTTCAAATGTAGGTGTGAAGCAAACAAGATCTGCTAAACTGATTTCCTTGGGGGAAAAAATCATACAACTAGTTATGGAGAACGAATTCCAGTTTTGCCTGGCTCTGAAAGGAAGATGGAGGTTTGATTATTCTGAAAAAAACTCTTGATGGCAATTTTGTCTTCTCTTTTGTGTCCCCAAGAATTGAGAAGAAACGTGCTGTTGTCCCAGAACTGGCAGAAGCTGTCAAAACACGAGACGGGAGAGAAGTGAACTGGGAATACTTCTATCAGCTGCTGTTTACCCTGGATAATTTAAAACTCGTACATATTGCTTGTCATAAGAAAACCAATCATAACCTCAGCTGTGACAAAACCAGAATTTACAGAAAGAGGAAGCAAACCCATGAGATTTCGTAGTGGTGTCTCTGGAAGGGACCTGCTGCTTTTTTCAATCATGTCAGCCTGTTGGTTTTAAATAGCTCCAATTTCTTAAATAAGAACTATTTGAGAGTCCCTGGCACGAGACTGGCTGGGTAACCCAACCAGAACCTCTCAAAGCACGCTCCAATATCCTGTTTAATTCTCCTCTCCTGCCTTCCCACTCCTTACAAGCTTCCCTCAGCTCAAATCAAGTGTGATAAAGGCACAAAATGAGCCAGAGGCTGACACTGATTCTACCCTGTCATCTCTGGCCAGTGTTGGCCCAAAACTCACAGTACACAGAAATGAAACTTGGATGAAACATTTCTTACAAACTAATCTGCAGGGGCTCATAGATTCTTATTCCTTTGAAGATTAAGCCAAACAAAGAAGGATTTAGAATCATGTTTTACTCTGTGCCTTTTGCAGGTAGCAACCAGTGTATTTCTGGAATGCCAAAGGTGATTCAGCAGCAGAGCTGCCACCTCACCTGTGCCAAACTCCTGCCCTCATCCCCGACCGCCCCTTTGCCATTGTTTCAAACATGCCTCTCCCAGAAAGAAGAGCAAGGCCATGGCATATCCCCACATTTTTGCTTTCCCCACCTTTATTTGCCATCTTCCCTGCTGATTTCCCTCTCCTTTCTAACACTTTCTGCCTCTTCAGCTTGAGTTTGCTTGAAGCACCAGCAGCAAGGACAGCTATAATGATCATGTTTACAGTAACATTTACTCACTGCCTTGGAAAATATTGCTTTGGTAAAACATTTCCTACCTCAGGCAACAAAATCACAAATGGTTCCATTTTTTACTTGAATTTTTTTTTTTTTTAATACCAGCTGATAGCAACTGAACTTTTGGGATTGTCAGTGTAAATCATGTGAACTTTTTAAATAAAAAAATGCCCCCACATCTGTGTGTGTGTGAGTACGTGGAGGTGCACTAGAGATTAATCAGGTGTGATAGAGCATGAAGGGAAACGTGTTTATGAATGGAGCACCAGCACCAGCTACTTCCTGCTCTGTAAATAATAGGAAAAGCTCTGTTTTCCCCCATAGTGTTAGTCCTGGATCAGTTAGTCCACGTGGAATTGTGTGGAAATGGTGTTTCTGCCTGAGCTCTGAATTACTGGATCTTGGAAGCTTTGCTATAGAGAGTATTGATTTACTTTAAACAACAAACTCAGTCTCTTTCCAAACACTGTGATCTGAAAAGTAAGGAGATGCATTTTAAACACAGGATTTCCCATTCCACTGCACGCAGTTGATCCTTCCAGCTTCCCTTCCTGCCCTGTTGGACACTGGGGAGGGCAGCACCGGCAGGGTTCTGGTGACAAACCCCGTGTCACCCATGTGGCATGTGTGCCCCAAACTGAAAATGCATTTTGCACAGTGAAATGAATGTCTGTGAAACTGTGTTTGCTAGAAAGAGCCAGCAGTAAACACAGCACTGAAGGAATGCTGGGAGGAGCTGCTGCAACACCGAGCTGGGCTGGAACCATGAATATGCGATTTAAAAATCTGGATTTTTCCGTGTTACAGAATTAGAGTGAAAAAGAGCCAAGAAATATCTTTGACAGAAACAATGCATCAGCTGGAGTGGAAATGGGAATGCATTACCATGCCATGCATATGCAATTTGTTTGCCTTACAACTTTTGAATGTTTAACAGGCTCTAGCTGTAGAAATTAATATTTATTTAAACCATCTGCTGATAGCATTTTCTCTTTATTTTTAGAAACATAGAAGGAGCTATAACAATAAATATCTGGAAGCTTATTGCATAATCACAGTTTCAAAGAAATATTCCCACAAACACTGGGTGAATTAAGAGTTCCTGGAATCAGCTGAGGTTGCTCCTTTGTTTTTTAAACATGCAGAGGGGGCTGCCCCACAGCCTTAGCAATCTTCCTCTGTCCATCAAATCCAATATTGCTTGTTTATTACCACCAAAGCATTTGTTTCCAAAATCCCTGCTGGAAATCAGTTGAAAATCGATGAAGGACAACACTTAGAGCATGTGGAGGGAGGAGGCAGCACCAGGGTGTGGGTGTTTGGGGAGCTGCTGTGCAATGAAAATGTGCTGAACTCCCAGAGATGAGCACACTGAACCCACTCTGACATGCTGCATTTCATTTTGCCAGCAGAACTGCATTTTAGAGGTTTAACTGGTCCTCAGTTAGGTGTAAACAACCCACACAAGGGAGACCCTTGACCTTCTTTGTACCAGGGAGTCAATTTGCTCCTTTATTACCTGGATGCCATGGACATCACAGAATTAAAAGAAAAAGAACCTTGTTCCAGCATCCTTTTCTTGACTGTTTTGAAAAAAAAGGAGTGAAAACAAATATTTCCTCAAGATACGAGGCTCAAATTTACAAAAAGGCTATAAGAACTTCTATTTTCCCTGGGTTTTTTTCCTAAATATCAGTGGTAAAGTGCTAAATTATATTTTATTTCCAAATCACTGAAAATTCGGTCTTTGCCCCAGATAACCACTGGAATACTGTATCTGCTAATTCCAGCAAAACAAACTGTCCCAGTTCTCTCCCTGAGGAAAGGGAAACAGACACCTCATGTTACTGACACAGCCATTGCCATGTGGTCA
This sequence comes from Corvus brachyrhynchos, assembly GCF_000691975.1. Classification (NCBI taxonomy): domain Eukaryota; kingdom Metazoa; phylum Chordata; class Aves; order Passeriformes; family Corvidae; genus Corvus; species Corvus brachyrhynchos. The sequence continues at coordinate 3,559,024 of NW_008240039.1, forward strand.
CAAAGAAAAAGAAGAAGCATTTAATTTGTTTACAGTTTGCTCTTAGACAACATCCTCCTCCTCCTCCTCCTCATCATCATCATCTTCCTTTGCGATGAAATGGAGCTTCCTGGCTTCTCGCCTGCTCCTGGTCATGCTTGGGAGCACAACTGCTGGGAGATCCTGGAGGGAAAAGATCAAATCAGTAAGGAAATCTGTGGTGGCAAATGGCAGAACTCCTGCCTCCACCAGTTCCCATCTTCCCTCAGCTGACACAGGAACCAACCCTCAGCTTGCAAGCAGTGGCACAAACCCAAAGCTGAAGCTGTGAGACTTTGAGGGGAGTCTGCCCAAACCAGATCCATGGGCAGTCTCAAGGCTGGCATTCCTTCCACAGGTGTGAGAGGATTTGCAGAGGGTGAAGGGCTCCCTAAACAAATCCTCACTGCTCCCTAAATACCACAGGAAATACCTAAAAGAGGGTGGCATCACTTCCCCCCAGGTTATGCTTGTTAAAGGCATTCAAATCTAAAGCTCTGGCCCTTGGATCAGTTCAAAAGCTGAGGTAGACAGAAAGCAGTTTCCATTCCAAACAATCCCAATGCAGCAGGGCTGGAACTGCGTGATCTTTAAGATCCCTTCCAACTCAAGCCATTCTATGATTCTGTTAAGAACCAAAGACTTGCAAGAAACTATTTTGCCAACAATGCTGTGTCTCCATAATGTCATTATCAGTAAAAATACCTATCTTACAGAATTGGACTAAAAAAATCTAAATAAGAAAGATTTTACATCTGAAATTAATTTGGCTAGGCAAGTAGTTTCATCTCTGATGGAGACAATTCTATCTGGGATACAGGGGTATGACTCCAGGTATCCAACAACACAAATTCGCCAAGAGTTTTGAGGCAAGTTTTAAGCAGACCAGGGCTGAGTCTGAAGCAGGAACAGACTCATCATCTCACCAGCTCAACATCTCCAAAGAACCGGTGCACTGGCATGGGCTGGTTGCTGTCCTCATCCGAGAGGCCGCTGCTGTGCTCCAGGAGCATCGTCCTCCGTGGGCGATCCGCATCCTCCGAGGTGGCCCCGTCAAAGCTGCCACAGCTGCTCTCCTCTTCGCTGAACACGTGATGGTGGTGCAGAAACCCCCCCATTTTTAATGGAGTACCGCTGGATTTTACTGAGTGTGGCTCCAGAGAAACACCATGCTCCTTTTCCTGCTTCCCTTCATCAGTCTCTGGAATGCTTTCATCTTTTTCCTGTTGGATAATACTGCTGTCTCCTGGATCTTCTGAACCTACATCCCCATCAAATGTTTTAGGTGTTTCCCCCAGTGCACCAAGGTTTCCGCTTTCATATGTGAGTCCTTCTAGCTCTGATTTTAGACTGCTTTCTTCACATTTCATCTTCTTTGCGTGCTGTCCTTCAACAGCTTCATGCGATGAACACTGTTAAAAAAAATAGACAAGATCCTAAAGCTCACTTGAAATAAACAAGAATAAAATCACAGTATCTCTTTAGTTGCAAAGCTGGCTGTGGAACAGAGGCACTCCATCACACGAGTGGCATCCTGATCTGAACCTTCTAAGAAAAGTAATTAGTAGAAAATGCATGTGAAGAGACGAGAAGAGGAACAGACAGCTTACATAAACCACAATGTACAGTCCATCACCGGCGAGCGGAAAACGCTTCTCAGAGAATAAACTAGCACCGTGCGAGGTCAATCACCATGTTCTTATTTTCTTAAGGATGATGCTAATAGGAATTACTGTGCCACGCCTGACTGTCATCACCCGGCAGGGCGAGTGGCTAAGTCTGCTCATATTTCTGCACTGGCACAAACAACGTCGTGAGAGAAGGGGGAACGGCGATAAATTTACTCAAATTCTCCTGATAATTCCCACATCGTGATGCTCAGACTGTAGCTGGTAATAATTACCTGCGATCCCCCCACGCGGTGACCGCCCTGCCCCGCGGCCTTTCCCTCCCACACCAGTCCACCCGGCCCCGTTCCT
>NW_008240039.1:3561834-3565624 GCF_000691975.1 Corvus brachyrhynchos
CAGCAGCCCCCTCACACACAGCAGCCCCCTCACACACAGCAGCCCCTCACACACAGCAGCCCCTAGCTTGGACCACAGACAGCGTCACCTTAACAGAAGCTTTGCAAACGGAACATAAAGCAGCTCGTCACGGGCCACAGAATCACAGAGTGGGGTGGGTTGGAAGAGACCTTGAAGATCATCCAGTTCCACCCCCCTGCCGTGGGCAGGGACACCTCCCACTATCCCAGGCTGCTCCAAGCCCCATCCAGCCTGGCCTTGGACACTTCCAGGGATCCAGGGGCAGCCACAGCTTCTCTGGGCACCCTGTGCAAGGGCCTGCCCACCCTCACAGGGAACAATTCCTTCCCAATATCCAATCTAAACCTACTGTCTATCAGTTTGAACCCATTCCTCCTTGTCCCATCACTGCAGGCGCTTGTAAATAGTCTTGCCCCATCTTTCCTGTAAGTTCCTTTCAGGTATTGGAAGGCTGTAATTACAGTTTCTGAAGGGAACTTACTGACCTCCCTCCCGGCTGCTGCTTGGGGAAAAACCCAGCCCCATCCTGCCTGGGAACTATGTAGCTTATAAACATTTGATATCTTTTGCTTCCCATTGTGTCTCACTCTGGAGCAGTGCTCGCTCCCATTCAAGACATGGTCGGAGAGTTATTATTCAGATGTTCCTCTCTCTGCTTTCCACAGCCCTCAGGGAACAAATTATGTCAGTAACTCAAATCCCTCTTTAACTTCAAGGACTCAGAGGGTAGCAGATGAATTTCTGCGTAGTAAAGCACCCAGATTTAAGTACGTAATTATCCTGTCTGATGTTCCCGGGGAGGTGCTGCGGGGAGCGATGGCAGGTACCGGTGCCCTGACGGCCACGTCTCCGCGATGGGGCCCGCGGGCTCCATCCATCACATTAAACACAGCTCCTTCTCCAGTTAATTCAGTGCTTTGGGGATGCTGTGGGGATTTTTATAATTCTGTCCATCTGAGGGCACAGGAGCTTGTTTCTTTATAGCAGCCTTTAATGTTCTTGCTCATTGCAGAGTCATCCCACGAGTCTCAGTGGTACCTGTGCTCCTTCATCCAGCTTGGCTGATTAAATGCTTGTCCGTTCATCCCGGCCTTAAAAAACAGAAGCAACAATTTAAATTGCAGAAATAAGTGGCAAGACTGTACCTATGGGGATATTCAAGAAATACATTTTTTCTCAAAAGTATAAAATCCCCCAGTTAAACCATGCAGGTTTGGAGACTCGCCTGCACGTTGTTGTGCAATTTCCCTTGGTGCTCAGGGTTCGTCTGTGCTTTGTTCTCTGGGTGAGATAATTCATATTCTTCTCCAAAACCTCCTCGACTTGCTCCACTCTCTCACAGTGTTGTTTCTTGCAGCCATGGAATACAGATGATTGTTTTTATTAGGCAGCGAACACTTATACTGTCTTGTAAACAGCCGCAGACTAAAACTGGCTGAATAGCAGCATTTCTGCAGCTGGAAAACGTGGTTCTTGTTTTAATTTCCACAACAAACTGAAAATAGTAAGGAAAATTTAATGTTGCCAATTCTAATAAATACTTTTCACAACACTGTATGTTTCTCAGTTTTTAAGCTGCTTTGGAAAGCTGATGTGACTGAGCACTGAGAACGGGGTGGCAAAGCCCTGAGCAGTCCCGTGGCCTTCAGTGACCTGGCGAGGGGTGAGATACACAACTAAAAGCTCCTGAGGCTCTGTGGGGTGGCCTTGGACACTTACAAAGGACACAGCAGCTTAGATGGAGCTGGGAGGGCAGGGCTCCCTCCAGAGCTCTCGTGTCACGCTCACCCTGCTCTCCCCTCTAACCACGTTATTTTGGGGGCAGGTGGTGACAATTTCACAGCTGCAGATGTTGCTGCGTTTTCTGAAATACGGCCGAGATAAAAAGTGTCACATAGCGTGGGAAGCACCCGGGAGAGACTGCGGATCCCTCTGAGATCCATCCCCATCTCAGCAGCAGTGACTCCCAAGTGACTTGAAAGGCGACAGGGGGACTGCCAACAGCCAACAGCCCTCGGAGAGAATCAGAGCAGCACGAGCTATTTACATTAAACCCACATTTCCACATAAAAGGGGGCTTATTCTCAATATTAAAAAATGGGTTATATTAGAATCTGTTGTTTAAGCAGGCAGGGAGGAAAAAATAAAAAGAGGGTTTTGTGAGCTCCATCATTGCTGTGAAAACTGGCGGCTCTGCAGCAGCAGCTGATGAGCTTATGGAGCAGGAAGGGAGAGCCGGGCTGTGAAACTCGATGTGTAAATGAGCTTCTTGCAGCACTTGTCTCTGCGCCTGTCACTTGCACCAGTGTCCCTGTCTGTTATAATCCTCCCAGTTCATTTGGCTAAACATGAGTGACATGCCAGGGACAGCAGCCAAAAAAAATGCTGCCTGTAAACATGCTGGCTGTTAACTGTTGAATGTGAGGTCTGTCAAGCTCAACAGCCATCCGGCAGGAGCGCTGGCTGGCCTTTTCCTGCCACGGGAGAGGTGGGTTGGGTTCAAGTGGCTGAAATCTTCTGAGGAGAAAGCAGGAGGAGGATCCACTTCCCAATAACCAGGACCAGGATCCTCGCTCCCTGCTGCATCCTTCTGGCTGCCTCCTCAGCAGGAAGAGTTGGTCTTGTGCTCGAGATTGGAAGGAAAAAATATTTAGCTGCTGTTGCCTTCCATCACACGGTGTTGTCGTACCAGCTCAGGTAATGTTGATGAGCATTGAGGCTGGATGGGGCTCTGAGTAACCTGGTCTATGGAAGGTGTCCCTGCCCATGGCAGGGGGTTGGAACTGGATGATTTTTAAGGTCCCTTCTAAGCCAAACCATTCTGTGATTCCGTGATTCTATGAACTGCCAGTTTTGGACACTGTCTCCTGGGAAATTTTCTGGGAGTCTGTACCCCATTGAGAACTCAATATTCACAAGGATCTGCAGCTGCCATGAGCACTGCTGCCCTGAGGACCTTTGCACCACTCACATGGAATAAGCCCCTCATTTCCATCACAGAGGAGTGCTCGAATCAGTAGCTAGAGAGCCTTGACACAGAAATCACAAGGAATTTACGGTACATAATGAAACTTTATGCTTGCCACGTGAGAAATCTCTTTGAGTCTTATTTTAGATTTCTTGCAAGTGTCTTATCAAGGACCAAATGTGGAAAGGCAATATCTGAAGAAATTAATTAACACAACAGAGCTGTACGTGGGCTTTGTGAGAAAGAGCAACAAAGAGGAAACCTGTGACATTCGTTAATGACAAACCATAAGGGACATGGGAGAACAGCGAGTGCAGAGAAGCCCAGGCTGGGGGGTTGCAATACCTGTCTGAGGGGCTGTTTGGCACTGGGCTCCCTGTGATGGGTACAGCTGGAGACTCCAGAGCTCTGCATGGACCCTTTCCCAAACCCTTGCCTGAAGCCTTGCTGCTAATGGTTTTGTCCCCCTGCTATTGATCCATGTACCCACTTCTCATAACAATCCTTAGTGTTTACATGGCAAACCCTTCCCAAGGCACCTCCAAACACTGCCCAGTGAATTCCACCTGCCCCAGGTCTCCTGCCCTCCCTAAGCCCCTCATTGCTCCTGGCATATTGATTTTTAAAGTGTTTCACAAACCACAGGTAAATCTCTCACAGCACAAAGCGTCTCGCTGAGTCCAGATCCTTACCTTTGCTCCAGGAGACTGATTACATGGATTTAATGATTTACTGGCAACCTGGCCCCGCTGTTAAAAAGCCTCAGCTACAGAAACCTTTTCCTGGCTCAATTTAACGGCA
>NW_008240039.1:3565830-3578128 GCF_000691975.1 Corvus brachyrhynchos
GCCCCCGCCAAGCCTTTCTGCCCTCCTGCCAGGAACCCAAAGCAGGGAAACACAGGATGGTTTGGGTTGGAAGGGACGTTAAAGCTTATTCCGTTCCACCCCCCCGCCATGGGCAGGGACTTTCTATTTGACCAGGTGGCTCCAAGCCCCGTCCAACCTGGCCCTGGACGCTTCCAGGAATGGGGCAGCCACAGCTTCTCTGGGCACCCTGTGCCAGGGTCTCCCCACCTCCCGGGGAAGAATTTCTCCCTAAAATAGAAGCTATATTTTCCTTCCTTCAGTTTGAAACCATCTCCCCTTGTCCTGTCACTCCATGCCCTTGTCCATTGTCCTCTCCAGCTCTCCTGGAGCCCCTTTAGGCACAGGAAGGGGTTCTAAGGTCTCCTCAGAACCTCCTGTTCTCCAGGCTGGATACCCTCAGCTCTCCCAGCCTGTCTCCGTGGGAGAGATGCTCAGATTTTGCCTGATTGCTTTTCGGGAGACCCCAGGGAGCTGGGGCAGTTGTGTTCAGCAGCTCTGAGTGTGCTGCTCCCAGCTGGCAAAGGGGATCTCAGGAGCAAACAGCTTCCCCCTGTTTCCTCCAGCCCCCACTGCCCCCAGGTAGCTGAGCCTGGTCCTGGCATTGCCACCCTGCTGTCAGAGGGACAAGCTGGGAACACCACACTCAGCAAGGCTGAACTTCATCCAGAAGCTGAGCCCAGGCTGATCTCAGCATAATTTGCTTAGTTAGATTTAAAATAATAATAATTTTAAAATGCCCTTCCTCTGTCCTACATGCCAGTGAACATCAGGCTCACCCAGCCCCAGCCTGATTTTCCACCAGTGACAGGTAACATTTTGGTGAGTGTTGTACATTATTTACCACCATATCTTTGGGGAGATAAAAATTCTTTGAGTGAATGCAAGTGTCTTCTCTACACACCTGACAAGGGTGGAAGTGGCTGTTTTACACAAGGCTCATTAAATATAAACCCACCATGTTGATTTCAGCATCTTAAATTACTTAAGCCAATGTAATGGGATAAATATTTGATGGTGAATTTTATTAAATTTCCAGCACTATTATGTTACTGCTAAAAATATAAAGATTTCTTTAAAGCCTACTTGGTGGTCTCCAAAGGCAGATGATTGGAAATCTGACTCAAAACCTGCCTGCAGGGATTGCTTTGGGGATGGGAATGAATAATCTCCTTCCCTCTGTCCTCTGCAGGTAACAGCAGATTCTTCCGGCTCCCATCAGGGTTAGTCAGTCCCTGAAAATAGCGACAAGAGCCCAGGCCAGGCATGGAGCTGTGGGAGGGCACACAGCCGAGGCTGTGCCCACCGAGGGTGGCTCTGCCCAGGATAACCCTCAGGAGCAGCGTGGGAGAGCAGGGAGCGTCCCACAGGAGGGTGACTGTGGGGTCGCTGCTCACAGATGTTGATTGGGTTTGAAGTCTCTCGGCTGTCTGAGCTCTCAGGATCGTGTTTGTCTCCTCTCCCAGCTTTTGCACTTTGCAGCTCTGCTTAGAAGGCAGAATGGAGCAGAAGCACCCTGTGACCCGAGAAATGGGCACTTGTGCGAGCTGTGTGTGTGCCCCAAATCCAGAGGGGCCAGGGCACTGTCCCCACAGAGCTGGTGGTGTGGTGTGGGCTGGGGTCACCTCGGTGAGCACTCACAGCCTCTCTGCCAGCCATGCAGAAAGGGAAATCCACCAAGGGACTGAAAAGAGGACATCACCAGGATGTTTTTAAACTCTGATTTGACAAAATCCTACCAGATTTTCTCTCATTAGCACTTGCCTCTGAACGCAGCTTGAGGTGAGACCTACCTTTCAGCAGAACTGTGGCCCACACCAGAGCCCCATCTGAAAGTGCTGCCCTGTGAATTAGAAGCACATCTCGAGTCAGAGCATGGCAAGTTGTGCAGTCCCAAATCTATAAATATTTCTGTTTGCCTTTGAAAGGATTGCTGCACAGTGGCACTTTCTCTCCCTGTCACATAATTAACTCTTGCTCACTTCCTTGCTTCACTGTCTTGCAATAACTCAATACATAAAGTTTAAAACCCCTCAGCAGTTTAATTCTTGACATTTAAGTCACGAATTTTTGGGCAGATGAAATGTTCCAGGACAGAGCTGGTCCAAGCAAAGGCACCGCCCATGGATGAGCACCTGAGATGGAGAAGGCAGCTGAGCCAGGTGGCACTTTCTTAGCAGAGCAAGAAGCCATCAGCATTTTCCTGAAGCGGTGTATCGTTCCCTGGTAACCTACAGGAGGAGGAGTTTAAGCCCTTCCAGGAATCTCATCACAGTTCAGTAGCTCCCTGAATTAAAAAAGAATAATTACAGCTGAAACACTGTGGAGCAGGGCTATGGAACAGGCTATTGAGGTCAGTCCCTTGTCCAGTCTCATGACTTCTTCCAGAACAGGAGCAAACTCGGTGCCAAAAGGTGCCCACTTGGATTTCTTTCTTTTTACGTCTGGTTCCCAGTGGTGGAGGTTGTGTGTGAAGAGCTGTAACTGCACCTCGGAGAGGACCTTCTACTGATGGGGATCCTCAGACAGCATCTATCTTCAAAAGAGCAGGAAGAAACAATCAGAGGAGACATGTTCTGTTCATGCAACAGCAAGCAATATTGTTCCATTGGCAGGAATCACGCTAGGACAGCGGCTCCAGTGGCCCAGAGCGCCGCGCTCTTACGCGTTCCTTCTGACTGGGGAATGCAGTGCAACAGAAGTGATTCCGTTATCAGCCCTGGGAGGCTCTGGTAATGAACCCACATCCTCATTACAATCTGTACTAACCCACATCCTCATTACAATCCGTACTAACCCACATCCTCATTACAATCCGTACTAACCCACATCCTCATTACAGTCTGTACTTCCTACATCAGGTATTGCCTCTATCAAGCATCGCTGCTGATCTCCTGTGTCTCGACTCTTTTGAAGCAGGTTTTCCAGGAGCAGCTCCATTACACAATGCCACAGCTCTGAGTCATCTCCCACCTCTCCACAGGGCCAGCTGCGTGCCTTTGTCATCTGCACCACTCGCATCCTGTACAGAAGATGTCACACAACTGTCCAGACACCATCCCAGTGTGTAATAGCTGCTCTTCAGAGACAGATTAATCATGTAAGCAGAGAAAGACTTCAGCCAGGCACTCCTTCTCAAGCAGCGCGTTTCTAGGGCTCTTTTCTGCATGCACTGATAGTGCTTAATGCTTAACACAGAGTTGGAATTAAAAACCGCCCAGGAAGAGGGTTTAGGGCTCAGAGCGTTCTAATAACGCTCTCACAGAGCCAGAAACTTGACTGCCACATCTTCCTGTCCCTTTCTGTGTTTCTTCCCAGGGAAGAGGGGTGACTGGCGTAATCCCAATCCTCCCAAGTTCCAGTGGAAGTGCCTTGGTTTCTTCTTACCATTGTCATGGGTAATTTTCTTCACTACATGACCCTTGCTGGTTATCCTTTTCAGCTAAAAATACCTGCTCCTCACATGTCCGTCTGGTGGGCAGGAGCCGCCGGGGCTGTTGTTTTGACGCTTTGATTTGATGCGAGGACACACGAATAGAAAGTCACCAGTGAATAGAAGAATAAATCTATATGTTCCTTGCTGTCACTTCAACTAGAAAGCAAAGCTGGCAGCTCTCGCTCTTTGGGGAATCTGGGATTATTTGGACAAAGGTTTCCCCATGGGTGGCACACTCGCAGGAACAAAGGAGCGGCATTCACAGGAGGAACAAGTGTCCTGCAACCAGTGCGATCAAAAGCGAGCCCCGGAACCGTGTGTACACCAGGTTGGGCAGGACAGATTGAACAACAATCAGGTGCACAAGAAACCCATTCAGAGAGAGGGTTCTGAGGGAACTGAAACAAGCATTGGCCTGGCTTAGTCTGCAGACAATAGCACTGTTTAAGGAGAAGCTGCTACACTCTGTGTGGCTGTGCTTTTGTTATCCTGCTTAATAGGAAAAGAAGCAAACCAGGTTCCTGGGCAGTACCCAGGAAGGCAGTGGGCAACTTACCTGTGCACGACTGGCACAGTTGCCATGCCCATCCATATGCCAAGGTTTGTCATTGCTTCTCAGCCACCCAGTCACGTCACCAGAGACTTCTGCTCTTGTGCTTAACTCAGTGCGTTTTGGTATCAGAAGTGTTTCAGGATAGATTTTAGGGGAGAGAAACAGAGAAAGCACTAACCCCTGTTCTGGCCAGCTTGGAGCATCCTGTGCTGCTCCAGGGGCCAGAGGCAGCAGCACTGTCATCTGTGGACCTCCTGTCCCACCTCCCAACCTCCTGTCCCACCTGCAGACTGCCTGTCCCACCTCCCAGACCTCCTGTCCCACCTCCCGACCTCCTGTCCCACCTGCAGACTGCCCGTTCCACCTTCCAGACACTGTCATGCTCTTCTCCACCAGCATCAGAGCCAGCAGAGCTGTTCTGGCCCTGGAAGTGAGCCTGGCCCCGTGCCAGCCAGCATCCATGGCAGGGTGATCCTCTCTGTAATGGATTTCTTCCAGCAAGGGAAAGCAGTGCAGTGCTCCTTGTTGCTCACACACAGCTGAACACCAGCTTCTCCTCCCCTCTAAGCTCTCCAGAGACAAACTGCTCTGGTCAAGAAGTCAGAAGACTGGAGCAGCCCCTGGATTGCGCTGTTCCCCGGGGACAGCACTGTTTTTACCACTGCTGATGTTCCTGCTGTGTTGCCAAGGTTGAGCTTCCCTCTCTCCGTGTGCAGCTTCCCCGCACTTGACCCGTGGCTCTGCATTTGCAGCTCCGCAGTTCTCCGCGCTTCGTGCTTTCGCTCACACTCCTGCGCAGGAAACAGGCACATCCCTCGGCTTCGTCTCCACACTCAGTAACCACGGAAGGAGAAACCCCTTTGGAGTGCCTAGGTTGCATCTTTGGGAAGCAGAACTGTGTAAGTGTGCACTTCCATAAGTACTGCAGACAGGAGTTTATTAGATTCCACTAGCATGGCAACTGCTGCATTACAGATGCCGGAGACTTTGGAAGGAAGCCAACCACCAGTTTCTCAAGGAATATTTTATCACCATTGAGCTGTGCTGAGTGAGGATTCTTCTCCTCAAAGCAGGGAGAGCTGGGCAGGAGGAGGAGAGGGGCCACCACAGTCAAGTTGAAGCAATTCTTTCTTCTGTAGTTTAATCCTCTTCCCTCCCCCTGATATGCAGTTTATTTAATTGCGGAGACAAGATGCATTGCTTTCTTGAGGGATTGTGGGAGAATATTTGTAATCCAAGGGCTGTAATTGAACTCGGTAATAATAATTATACTTCTCTTCATTAATATGTCTTAAAGCTCATTACAAACTATTTTTGTGCCAGCATCTTTGCCAAATCCCTACAGGGTTAGAGATAATTTCTTATTCCAGTAGAGCAGTGACTTTAAGGACTCTTGCAGAGCAGCAGCAACAGCCAAACCCCTGAGCTCACTGTTGAGGCCAGGGAAGCGTGATCCCAAGGGATATGAGGCACTGGCCAACATGGTACAGCTGGTCAGGGGCTGGCCTAGGATGGGGAATCCCCAGGCTTGGTGCCACTCAGCCTGCAGCAGCTTTACTGCTCCCTGCTGGGGATGGAGCACCTCTCCTCTGAGGAAAGGCTGAGAGAATTGGGATTGTTCAGCCTGGAAAAGAAAAGGCTTTGGGATGATCTAAGTGTGGCCTTCCAGTACCTGAAGGGAGCTGACAAGAAAGATGGAGAGAGACTATTTACAAGGACCTGGAGTGCCAGGACAAGGGAGAATGGCTTCCCACTGAAAGAGAGCAGAGTTAGATGGGATATTAGGAAAAAATTCTTCCCTGTGAGGGTGGCGAGGCCCTGGCACAGGTTACCCAGAGAAGCTGTGGCTGTCCTATCCCTGGAATTGACCAAGGGCAGGTTGGATGAGGCTTGGAGCAACCTGGGATAGTGGAAGGTGTCCCTGTCCATGGCAGGGTGTTGGAACAAGATGAGCTTCCAACCCAAACCATCCTGGGATTCTGTGATTCATCTGAACTGGGGTTGGTTGGGCTCTGAGAATGTTGTTCCAAGCTCAGTAGTCAGTCAGGGCACAAAAAATCCTGCTTGAGTCTGCCTGTCCAGAGAAGGGGAGCCATTCCTGAGCCACGAGGCTTTCCTGAGCTGTTCCGCCTGGCTGGAATGCCTGCGGAGCTGCGCCCACCGCCGGCATCCAGCTGTGTTCTGACAGGCAGCGCCTGACACGAGGTGCCTGTGTCATTGTATGCCCCAAGGAGTGCATCTAAAAGTGGATGCTTTTCATACAAGGATATCTATTCCAGATCACAAGTCTGCAATTAAAATGAAAAATTCAAACTCATTTTACTCAGACAAGAGATATGAGGGACGTAGTGCATTAAGATGTGTTCCAAACTCTCAAATCCCATTATTGCTGGAGTGAGGTCCCAGTGCAAATCCCAGTGTGCAGAGGGCAAAATGTTCCCCAGGTTTAAGATAATGTTCTGCCCCTCTCCAAGGAAGGGATGTGGCTCTTTCAGAAATACTGCTCGTTCAATATTTAAGCTCAGTCTGTGCGACACGCGAGGTACCTTAGCATTCATTATCCTGTTTGTGCCAGCATCTCTGCCTAGTCCCCAATGCACTGGGGAGAACCATTTTCCTGCTGCAGCAGCAGCACTGAGGTGTGCTGTGGCAATTACAGGGGAATATAAATTTCCAGCTCTCCTGAAATCGCAGCACTCCTATTAAAGCAGCCCACTGGCTATGTGCTAAATTTGCCCAGACAGCGGCAGGGCCAGACAATGATGGCCTGTGGAGATCCTCCGGAATAGGCCGTGTGCCGCTGGGTTGGCTGTGGATGAAATGCACTCTTCTGTCACCAGCTCTCTGGCTCAGAGCAGTTCCAAGAGAAAAAAAAAGAAAAGAAAAAGGAGCAGAACAAGCGGCAGCAGCACAATAGGCTTTCTTTGAAGCAATTCTTCCAGGTATGTGTGTACTTGCTCCCTGGATCTGCAAGTATTTGTCAAATAAATTCAATTAATTTTCTCAAACAACCGTTCCTGCTTTTCATTGGAATCTCTCCCACTGAGCTCACCCATCGCATTTTAAGTTCCCGTTCCCCAGAGCCATAATAGCCAGGAGGAGCGGAGCTGCAGTGGCCACCCAGCTGGGCACAGTAGGGGACAGTTCTGCCACTTTTGCTCTGCAGAGCCCTCGCTCCATGAGCAAGGAAAGCTCTGAGCTGGATCATCAGCTCCAGATGGAATTTGCAGAGACAAAAGAGAAACAGATGACAGCGGAGGAAGTTTGGAGGTTTGAATGGCAGGAACAGACTCCTGGAGAATCCTTGCCGTGTTCTGCCTTGGAGCAGAATGGAGCAGAGGTCATGTCCATAGCTGTCCTGGCTGGGGAGGGACCGTCCCCTCCTCCCCATCACCCCGTGGCTGCGCATCCCTGAGCTCAGACCAGACCCCCGTCTCACAGGGAATGCCAGAGAGCCCCGGCAGCAGCCGGCATGGCTGAGGGCAGCAGAGCACAGAGAAGCAACTTGGAAGTCCTCTCTGCCTGTCTCAAAGCCGCCTCTGTGCTGTGAGCGCAGCTCCATGCGGGAGCCAGACAGCTGGGATCAGACAGGCACCGCACCGCCAGGCTGGTGCTTGTCAGCTCCTGCCGAGGGATGCGGAGGAGCACGCGCCGCACGCCTCCGCTCCCGCTGGAGCATCCTCCTCTGCGGCTGGAGCAGTGCAAGGGCTCGTCGGAGGGACGCTCACCCTCCTCCACCTCCCCTGTCCCTGTCCTGACGGGAGGGAGGGTGGAAGAATCACAGAATGGCTGCGCTCACAGCATGCCTGTACCGGCATCTTCCTCCCGAGCCCTTTGCTTCTGAGAAGATTTTTGCCTCTGAGTTTCTCATCTCCTTCCAAAACATGACACATCCCTTAAACTGACTTGAATGTAAACGATGCAAATGCAGGGAGAAGGTAATTAGTCTCTGGAGGCTCCAACTGTGTTTTAAGCAATGAAGTCATTGGAGATGGGGACCGTTTCACCTCACTGAGAAAGGAAGAAATCCCTCAAGAGTTGGTTTGGGGAGGGGTGGGCTTGCAGCCTATCACTACAGAAAGCTGCCACCCTTTCCTAGCAAGAACTGCCTTGGATTTAAGCTGCCTTTAAGGCTTCGTTCCCCAAAGCGGGACAGGAGGAGGCTCAGGCAGCAGCCCCCAGTGACACACACTGTTCCCATCTCCATCTGCTCAGCCCATGCAAACACCCCACCCCTAAAAACCCCCAAATGCTCATCCTCTGTGCCCTGACGTTCACCCCGTGGGTTCTGCCTCCCTGCAGCACCAGCTTGCCAAAACCCACTCCTACTCTTGGCCATGGAGGCCTGAAAGTCATTCCTACCCTGGCCCAGGAGCTGCAGCTGCGATCGACTGGCTGGGCTCATATGTTCCAAATCACCCTAATGGCACTTCAGAAATGCAAATAAAAGTGAGATTATGATATTTTACGTAAATAAGCAATGTGGCAATCCCAGCCTGGCTTGGCCTGCCAGGCAAATTCACTGGAGAGATATTAACATTGAAATATGTGAGCGTGTTTGCATGGAACATTTATTGTATAACTCTGGGCTCCAATAAAGCCTTGTATAAATTATTCATTTTGGAATCGAGATGAAATGCCAAAACCCACCCACCAAGGGACTGCTTTTATTACTACCAGAGATCTAGTCTTAGTTAGCAGCTAAGCTGTTAACACAGCTCACAAGGTGATTCCAAATGGGGAATAACCCATTGCCTCCGTGTCACCACGTGCCCTGTGCCAGGGGCAGCAGCTGGGCACCGCCACACCCGCTGCTTTAGGGGGGAAAACCGTGTCCTGAAGAGTGTGAACTCCTGCCCACTGTGCTCATATGGGGAGCTGCGAGGGCAAGGAAGTGTTTGTAGAGGAAACCAGAGCTCGGACAGGAGCCCGGCACACTCGGAGCTGCGGCCACCTCGCTTCGAGCTGGGCTGCGGGAGCTCAGACCCCACGAGCAGCCCCCACGGAGCAGAGTGGGCACCGCGGGCTGCCTCAGGGCAGAAAAGTGTGGCTGTCGGGCACAGGCAGCGCCAGCACCTCCTGTACCAGGGCACAAAATCCCGGGTAGAAGTTGCCATGGCAACTCCTCTTCTTAAACACTGCTGTTAAACAGTTGTATCGAGGCCTCCGCAGGCATCGCCAGCCCCCTGCAAGCTTCGTCACGGGGGCCACAGTCATGACAGGACCCTGTCCTGGTCCTGGTCCTGATCCTGATCCTAACCCTGGTCCTGATCCTGGTCTTGATCCTGTTTCTGGATGATGCATGGGTTTGTGCTGCTCCCTACCCGGCACACTGTGCCGAGGCATCACCACAGGTCGCTGTTCTTTCTGGAGTTGAAGGCTGACATTAAGGAGCCAGTTACCAATTTGCTGTTGAAAATTGCTTTTTCCCATCTGAAATACCTGCAGTGCCCAAGGTGCCCAGGTGTAGCTGCAATTAGTCTTCCACTCGCCCCTTCCTCCCACCTTACGCCTCCCCCTCTGCAGTTGCCAGGAGGCAGAACAAAGTGATGGATCATGGATGTGAGTTTGGGGACTGCTGGCTTCCCCGATTTGAATGGGGAGGGCTGCAGGGACTTGTTTTGAGTTGTATGTAGCCTGTCCAGCCTCACCTCCAGCCCACTCAGGTGGGTGGCAGGATTCTCCTTCAACCTCTACACAGCCACTGCTTCCCCCTTCTCTTCCAGCTGGGCCAAAGACTCAATGATCTCGGAGGTTTCTTTCTAACATAAATGATTCTGTGATTCTGCATCAACAGCACCAGACATTCCAGCCAGGGAGTCAGAAACCCATGAGTGCCATTGCAGGCCTAAGACACCAGGCCCTGCTGGCACATGACATTCTGGGAGCTCATCTGGGAATGGCAGCAGCAGCAGCAGCCGTGTTCTATTCCAGCAGTAGCAGCCCAGCACTTGCACAGTCCCAGACATCCATAGTCCCAGGCACCCCGTGCAGCCACGATAAGTTCTCCTTCCCTAATGCAACTTTTTTATACCAGCAGCTGTCTCAGCCTCCAGCAGGGTTTTATGGATCATAAGAAAGGCTAAGTGGAAGTTTTCCTTTTTTAATTTTTTTTTTTTTGGAAGCAGATCAAACACTCCGAGTCGAATGGCTGGGTGGGGTCTGGAGCAGGGAGCAGTGACAGGTGGAGGGGAGCTGCTGGTTCCCTGGGAAGGGACACGTGTCCCACAGCTGCACCATGGCCCTGCACCACCCTCCAATGACACCACTTTTGGCCCCAGAGGGATGGGAAATGGGAGCCACAGAAGGGCAACAGTGACATGGTGATCTTGTGCTCCAGCCTGCTCCTGGCTTGTTTTGGCTGCAGGGTGGGGAATACTCTCACTGCAGGGAATGCTAATAAGGGGTTTGTGTGTGAGAGAGAAATAGAGGTGAAACCACCTATCACAACTGTGAATAATGGAATTAGGAGAGTAATAATTACCCGTGCATGAGATTCCAGGCAGAACAATCATCACAAGTGCTGTATCACTGACTGTCTGGGTCTCCACAGACATCTCCCACCCCTTGGTTTGTCTCACACTGCACAGCTCCGGGCAGCTCCAATGCTCCACCACAGCTGGCAGCCCTGGGACCAGAGCTGTCAGGACCAGGGGAGGCCTGGGAGAGCTTTTACTTTCTTGGGGAAGCAGCCAAGTGATGTCTTTCCCTTGTAACCCCATGCTCAGAAGCTGAAGACAAGCGCACCCTTGTCTGCAGCTGGACCTCATTGGTGGCAGACTCCATGGATGGGTTAGGAAACATGCCCTGGGAATGCGGACCAGGCACTGGGACTTCAAACTAAACTTCATTCTGGAAAAGTCTGGAAAATGCATCTCGGGCTTCAGAGGCCAAGCTGTGACACCTCATTGTGCGGCAGAGATGAGACAGTTCCAGATTGTGACATCTTCAGCGGGGATTTTATCTCCTTGCCCACAGCGGTGTGATTTGGGAGGCTCTGTGCTTTGGCAAAGAGATGATCAAGTGGCTCTGAGGACATGGAGCCAGCGGTGTCACAGCCTCTTCACTAAGTTGGTGTTTCGAGCCTGTGCTGGAACACTCATTGCACAAGTTGCCGAGGCTGTCTCTCCTCAGCATCAGCTGGTGCTTGCAGGGAGGGGCCGGCCAGATTTTGACTGCTAGCTTGGCTGGGGCTGCTGCTCACCTCCCTGGGTGTGCAGGGGAGAGGGAAATTGGATCAGGACCTGCCCTTCCTGTGGGAGACAGGCGAGCATCCCTCATGTGCAGGTGCAGGGGGCTGAGCTGTGCCCCCCAGTTTGTGGAGTGCATCCATCTGATCTTAGTCAGGGGCTCATTGCACCACTCAGTGCTACGCGGGGGAGTTTGCCGTGACTTTCCAGCTGCATCATGCCTGGCAAGTGCGTCTCAGAGGGGCCACGTGCCAGGCCCCTTCCCACCTGCCCCAGCCACTGGAGGAGAGTCTCATCCTGTGCTGGCATCTTCCCATGCAGTGTTGCGTGGCACACAGAGGAGATTCACCCTGCAGAAATCCAAACAACGAGGAAAAGTGTCAATAAACATATATTTTTTACATTCCCCATTATCTTACCCTTGCCATCTTTTAGCCTGTTATTGCACCAAGCCATTAAATCCCCTCCATGAGGGCAATATGCCATTTGTGTAACACAGCGTAATGGGACCATTAATGCCTCCCCTCCCCGCCACAGCACTGCTCCAGGAGAGGCACTAATATCCACATTCACAAAACCAATCCCTTAGTTCCAGGTTATTTGTCCTAAATGCAATGATATTGCCAAAATCCCCCCTAAAATTAGCCCAGGTGATTTTAACAAAACCAGTAAAGCATATTAATTAATAATCCCCGTGTTGGAAACATGAATACAAACAGGTCGTTCTAACTGTCTATGAGCTCTTTCAGGAGCAGAAGGGCTTGTGATTTCTTGATGACAGTCACCAGAGGACAGGAATAATTTGCAGCCGAGTGGCTCGATGGAGTCACAGCTGACTTGTCCTGAGAGCGGGGCCCCATTTGTTGCTGTGAGACTGGCGCCGTGCTCCGTGTTCACTGGTATTTCCATTTACTGCCTTTCCGTGGTCTATTTTTAAAAAATAATTAAACAGCATTTCCAGTTCAATACTGTTTGGCTCTATTGGTGATACAATCTAAGGTGCAGAATTAAAATAACAAACAGAAGCAGTGCTGTCTCCTGAAGCCTGGAGCCCCTCTCCAGGATGCAGCCCCATCCCAGGGCTCCCTGCTGTCCCTGTCC
>NW_008240039.1:3578154-3579080 GCF_000691975.1 Corvus brachyrhynchos
GGGGGCTGCCAGTGGAGCAGAGCCCAGCTCTGCCAGCTCAGCCCCCAGCTCCCCTCTGCGCTCTCCAGAGTGTCCTTGTTCCCCAGCCCACAGCTCCACTCAGAGCACACAGCTGAGCCATCTCTGCTCTTTTCCTGCTTCTGACGTAGCGGCTGAGGCTGCTGGCAGAGTTTGCCAGCCAAGGAGAACGTGAGAAACAGCGTGCTGCGATTATTAGCCACCCCCTTCTGAAAGGCTTGTCATTAGCAGGGTGACATGGGGACAGCCACCGAGGTGCTGTGGGCTGTGGGCATGCAGCGAGCAGGGAGGACTACCCAGGGCCAAAACCAGCTTGGGGAAACCCTGTTTTGAGCATGTCTGGCTCTAGAAGTAGGCCAGAGCACTGTGCAGCATGGGGCTGGAAGAATGGAGTGACCCAGACGACGTCCCTGAAAGCAGTGGGAGAAGCCGCCGGTGCCAGGCCTGGACACGCCAGCTCCAGCAGCACGACCACAGAGCTAACACAGAGTTATAAATGTTTGGATGCTGCTGAGATATGTATCGACAGCAGCAATTAATCCCCTGCTTTGTTTGCTGACCTGCTGCATAGGAAGGGTCACACTCAATTCAGCTACTGAAATACGCCGTTATTGTTGGAGGCAGCGACTTCCCTTCGTGTCTCTTGCCAGCTTTTAGAATTCATTCTTCTAAATCCTGGCACTGAAAAGCAGCACCCCAGGCAGCACTGGAGGCTCACGATGGTGGAGATGGGAGTGCTGGCGAGGATGTCCCAGGGGATGTGTGTTCAGGACAGCCAGGGAGGCTGGCACTGCTTCCCTGCCAGCCCCGCGCCTGCAGCACCCGTGTGCCAGCGAGAATCAACATTTCGTGGGCTTTAACCTTCTTCCAACCTCTCCTCCTCCTTTTCCTCCTCCTCCTCCTCCTCC
>NW_008240039.1:3579217-3597477 GCF_000691975.1 Corvus brachyrhynchos
ATGCCTGCCAGTGGGTAGGGCCCCCACCCCAGCAGGGGGACTTGGCCTCACCCTCACGGCTTTCCCTGCCTGCGCATGCAATCCAAGGAGAAATATGTGCTGAACTCACTGCCTGGTCACGCCACCCGCTTGGCTGCTGCCCTCGAGGTGCCAAACATGTCCTGGGAGCACAAACTCACCACATGTGACTGGTCCCAGCTCTGTTCTGGCTTTTCCTTCCAGCACTGTCCTTATGCATTTTCTGTCAGGAATTGATTCCCACTCTCCTTTCAGAAAAAGATCAAGCAAACCCTTATGTCTCCCTTGGCTGCTTCCTTTGAGGATTTTAAGTCGTTACCCTGGGTTTGAAGTTTGATTAAAAGGGAAGCGAGGAGCCCTGGTGTGGGGAGCTCAGGCTGAAGCCGTTGTGGGTTGGAAGCACAAGACCCCAGAGACCCCGACTCGTGCAGCACCGGCACCTCCCGCCCCACACAGGATCCTCCAGCCTGCTCAGCCCATTCTGCTGCTGCAGGGGAAATCAGAGCCTGTGGCCACCACTCTCTGCCCTCATATTTCATTTCTCCTGAACAGGACCCAGTCATTGGCTCCTTTCATCTCCTGCCCAACACCCCAGCACAGCCATCCTCCAAAAGAGCCATCCAGGAGCACAGCCGAGTCCACAGCCGTCTGCAGCTCGGGAACCATCTGCCTCCCCATTCCACGGCAGCAAGAGCTTTGTTAGGTAACACCTGTGTGTTAAACCTTCATCCCTCACCGGCTGCTGATGCTTAAACAGCAAAGCTGAAGCACGCTGGAATTTACAGGATTATTATGTACATGTCGTCATCTCGAACAATGGACGTGAATTTGTGACAGACGATTTGGGGACGAGCTCAGAGCAGGAATTGTCTCCCCGAAGACAATGCCCTTGATGGATAATAGCAGAGCCACCTCCGAACAATCGGGGGCTGATTTTTATTTTGGCTTGAACTCCGCTTTCTCAGCACAGGTGTCCAATTTGTCCCTGCCTGTATAAATCCCACCAGTTAAATGACTCAGCTGTTGGCACAAATCAGCCCGGGAGATGTTTCCCTGGCTGGGTTTGTACCTCAGGAAGGCAGAAATACCACACCCATAAAAAACCAGTCAGCTCTGACATCCTCATGCCCTAAAGGAGATTTATTGGGATGAATGAGGTTAAAGCAGTAGGGGGTTTCTGACCCACAGCTCAGGCTTCCCAGCACTCCAGAGATCCACCTGATGGCCAAACCCTGCCCCAGGTACCAGTGCAGGCAGTGGCTGGGATTTATGGCTGGGGCTGGCAGTGGGTTAAGCACCATAATCTGAGTGAGCATTTCTGTAACCTTCTGACAAGGGTAATAAACCGGAATGAGATGCGCATTGTTCCCAGGAATTTATCAAACTGAGATTGCCTTTCCCCTTTGGGAAAGGCCGCAGTGCGCCTCATTTTATGGAGAACAAAAGACCAAGGGCAGCTGCCCTGGGGTGCCAGTGAGTGTTTGTTTGAAAACCTTTAGGTGAAAGGAAGTTCATAGTAAAATGATGCAGAGCGAGGCCAGACCTCTCAGCCTCACAGTGAGCCTGCTCCCATCCCATTTTACCTTGGCAGCCTTGTGAATCCCACAGTTTTCCACATACATCAGGCATGGATTGCCCTCACTGGGGCAGGGCTGTTCTGGGCAGGTTGGTGTGGGCAAAGCAAGGTGAGGCCAACCTGTGCAAGCTCACCCTTTGCAGAGAAAATCTCTGTAATGCAGTGTTTGTGTGCTGTGCTGCTCTCACAGGAGCTGTGGTCAGCACCTGCTGCCCGGCCATGTGCCAGTCAGCACCCAAAGGTGGGAAAACTGAGAAAACTTGAAGAAACTTCAGAGCACCCAAATGGAACCATCTTTTTTGTCTTTTTTTTTTTCACTGGAGCAAGTTAACACATGGGTGTTCCCACCTCATTGCTCCCCCTGGCCAGGCTGAGGTTCCCAGGTCCCCTCAGACTCCCAAATTTCCAAGCTGCCTTTCCCCTCCCCCCACCCTCCCTGAGCTGCTGAAGCCCCATGCGCCTCAGCAGCTCCATCAGGAACCACAGCAGGCTTGAGCTGTGGGTCCTTGCAGAGATTCTGATAATTTCCCATTGTTTGAGGCTGAGAAGTAGAGCCTGGATTGTATAAAGTAATTAAATAAAGCCGTTGGTCCTCCCTCTGAAGTGGCTGTGCCAGCAGTTTCATTATGGTTTGTTCTCTTTGGAATGTGACCTGGACAGCTCTTACACCACCCTAAGGTTTCACTTCAAGGATCTTAAAAGGAAATCAATTATTTTTAGAAATATAAATATTTTATGAAGCTGCTTCTTTTTGTAATGATGGAATAAAGAAAAATACGGCCACTTGGCTCTTCAGTGACAGGAAGGAAATGCAGCAATCCCACCTCGGAGCCTGCGGTACCTGAGTCACCTGCTCCAGGCATCTTAGCAAGGAGTCTGCCATGGAATATCCTCTGTTAGATTATACATCTTGGAGCTGCCCGAGTGATCAGGCTCTGGCTGAAGACTGCCATGCCATGGCTCTGCCAGGGGAGAGGCCGCAGCTCCCTCCGGCCTCCCTGGTCACGGTGCATGGGCAGGTGATGGCAGTGGCACGAGTGGCCAAAGCAGCATTGGGGACCTCCTTGCTGGTGGGTGATGGTGTGCTCCAGGGAGGGGAGGTGCATTCCCTGAGCTCCAGACACTCTGTAGCCCAGATGGTGTGAAGGTCTGTGGGGGTGCAAGTGGCAGCGGTGCCTCCAGTGCCTGCTGGGAGCCTACAGGAAAGATGGAGAGACACTATTTACAGGAGCCTGGAGTCACAGGACAAGGGGGAATGACTTCAAACTGAAGGGGGAAAGAAATGGAAGAAATTCTTTCCTGTGATGGTGGGGAGGCCCTGGCACAGGGTGCCCAGAGCAGCTGTGGCTGCTCCATCCCTGGAAGTGTCCAAGGCCAGGCTGGATGGGCTTGAAGCAACCTGATCAAGTGGAAGGTGTCCCTGCCTGTGTCAGGGGGGTGGATGATCTTTAAGGTCCCTTCCAACCCAACCGATACCATGATTCCATTATTCTATCAAAGGGCAGATCCAGGGATGCTTCAAAGATGCCATCAGAGCTGCACGTGTGCTTGAACTTCCAACCCTGGGGGACCCAGCCCTTGGGCGGGCTCCATGTGGGAGGGAGCACCCAGCCCTGCTCCCTCCCTCAGCCTGGGACCCCAGTGTGGCTGGAAAATGTGGGCATTTAAATCTTGAAATTGTTATTGTTTCTATCAAAGGAGTGAAATCCCAGCTGCTTCGGGGTGCTCTTACATAATTTAGGCCAATCAGCGCTTCCTCACGCAACACGCGCTTAACTTCCACGAGCCCTAAGGCAGTGCATTTATATTCTGTTCTGCTGCTGTGAAATGAGTGGTGTGACGGTGACAAGAGGAAGAGGGAGCTTTAAAGAGAGAGAAGAAGCCAAAGAGAAAGAAAGATAGTTGAAAGAAACAGAAAGACAGGGAGAGGAGAAGATACAGAACAGCAAAGTGGTTTATAATGGAAGGACTGTAATTTATTTTGACACTAATCATGTATTATTCATTCAGAACAAAAATAAACCTTATTAACCAGGAAAAACAGATCTCCCATCTCCAGCCCACGTTGTGACGAGCGAGTCGCGGCGGTGAGGATCCTGACAGCCGCCTGGCTCCGTGCCGCGTCCTGTGCCGCGCGTGCCGGTCCTCGCCGGCACCGCAGCGCCCACGGGCTCAGCGCGAGGAGCTGCTGCCCTCAGCCCCCCTTTGGCTGCCAGGAAGGCCACATAATGCACTCGTATTGTTTCCATCCCCAGACGTTGTCCCTTGTCTCCGAGGCGCTTGACATCTTTTCCAGGCTATAAATAGCCGGGTTGCCGCGCAGCACCGCGGCGATGGGCCCGGCGGTGGCAGCGCTCTGAAGCCCAGAGGGCAGTGAGCTTGTCCCCGTGAGTCTGTAGCTCAGCACAAGGGCACGGGCACAGCCCGTGGGAGCACTGAGCTGGACACACTTCTGCCAGAGGGTGCCGAGGAGCTGGCACACGTCACCACCGCGCATCGGCATCCGCTGCCAGCGCCAACACAGCCCGTCCCACACGGAGCAGGAGCTCTCCACAGCAGATCTCTCTCTCTTCCCCACCCCGGTGCTACCCATCACTGACCCTGCTTTGTGCTCCCTTCCATCCCTGTTCACAGCACAACAAACACAGCTCATCCGCTCCCAGCCTCAAACCAGCCTGCCCCAGCCGCTGGCAAGATTTAGGGAAGGATTTTAAAGCATTATTACTGACTTACGAGGCTTTAAATAATATTGGACTCTGCGTATCTTTCAAATCTACTCTCTTTTAACACCCCTGATTGGGTTTTAGGGGCTGAGCCTGGAGATGGATGGGGCTGTCCTCTCCGTCGCTCAGCCATGGGTGCTTTGCCACCTCAGCGTTTGTGTTCCAGGCCTTTTAAGCCAGTCTTAATTCACACTTTGGAGCTTCTCTTTTAACTTGAAAAGCAAACACATTTCAGCAGCACTTCCCTTTGCTGGCATAAGAAGTGTCCTGGGCAGGGGAAGGGAGTTGAGTGCCTCACCATGCCCAAGCATCCTGAGGTGCTGTTAACACCCCAGGAATGTCGAGCCCCTCTGGGTTGCGTGGGCTTTATGCACCTGGTTCACCCCTCTGCAAGAGTGGTGGGTCTGGGAATGACTCTTAAAGGAGATTTTTAAGGAATGGAACAGGAATGTTGCCTGTTGGTGGCATGCTGAGGTCAGCCCTTCCCTGGTGTCACCAGCGTCCTGCCCCTGCCCATCCCAACTCCTCTCCTGGTGCTGGGGTGGGTTTTGTGCTCACCCCTCATCTCCACATACTCTGCATCACCAGTTCAGTTTTATTTACTCATTATAACACAGAAAAAATTAGAAGGGGCTCCCCGTGACCCCTTAACAGGAGCGAGGGTGGTGGGAGCTGATGGAGGCGAGGTTGGAGCAAGCAGGAAGCCACAGGACAATGTGCTTTGGGAAGCAGCAAATTATAAACTGGGGTATTCTGTCTCCAGAAAGCTCAAGGGTTTGATTCTCTAGCCAGGCCTTCAGGGAAAAGAATTAGAACAACAATTATCAATTTGTTCTTTGTGTCCAAGGGCAAATTCAGCACTTAGAGGACAGAGTTGTTGCTGGCTTCTTTTTCCCTGCTCTTTGTAATCTTGATTAGCAGAATGTACTTTAGTCTTTGAAATGAATGATTCTACCTCTCTGGCCCGGAGGGCTACTTCCTTGGAAAACATCCTACATCTGGGAAGCCTTGGGCCATGCTCTGGCTTTGTCTGGGTGAGCTGCCAAAGGTGCCCAGGGGCTCCTCCCAAATCCCCCCTCCTGTATCTGGAAGAGCAGCTTTGCCCAGAGCTGGCTGTCACCTGACACTTGCCAGCGATGGATGGTGCTGTCGGTGGGGTTTTAGTGGCTCGAGGCTGTAGGGTGGCAGAGCAGGGCAGCCCCCAGGCACCCACCCATCCACCCACCCACCCCTGCCTGCCCCTCAAGCCCACCTTTCTCCGTGGGGTTCCCATCACAGCCTGTTCCCTGCACTCCCTCTCATTATTGATTCCATTCCCTGTTAATAGCCCCTGTCATAAGCCACATCGACAATAATAAGGCATTTTATGGTGATCTGTGGGAATTTCCAGAAACCACATTCTTTATTTATTCAGCGGTGTAATGGTAATTCAATATTGTAGCGAGGCGAATTAAGGGGTTTTTTTACTCCTGGGCTGGAAGATGTGACTTTCCAAAACACAATTGCTCCTGAGCAGAGGGGTGAGAGGAGTTGTGGCCATCCTGGCTTTAATTTACAGATAATGGTCATTTTTTACACTCATTTTTTACAGTCATTATTTGAATATATCAGGTCCCGCTTGACCTGTCTGAATAATTCTTGATGGGTCTTGAACCTCGTTCATAAAGGGAGCTTATCCTTCAGCTTAAGGAAAGGATGAAGCATTAACAAGAAATATAAAATGTAATTTGCCCTCTTCATGGCCAGAATAATTCCTGGTCAGGGCTGGTGGTAGGAGGCAGGAGCACGGCATGGAGCTGCTCTGCTCGGCACGGGGACATCGCTGGTGCCACCCAGCCTGGCCCCTCCTGCCTTGGGCTGGTGGTAGGAGCAGAGCTGTTTGCAGGCAAACACGGGCTCTGCTTCTTTCTTCCTTGTGGGTTGTTTTTAGAAGTATAGGAAGGAGGATGATGCCAAAGCCAGCACGGAAAGGCTCCTGGAATGAGCTACATGATTCAAAAAGCCCGATGTAATTCAGATTGATAACTGCATTAAACTCGCGGGGTTTCCCTTCCGTAATCGAGTCACACCTACAGCACTGAGGGCAAAATGATGTTAATCACCAGCAGCACTGGGCGATGGATGCAAACTCCTGGCGTCAATGCCGGTGCTTGGGGACATTAATTAGGGATCCTGATTTCTGCTCCTGCTCTCCTCCCCATCCCACGCTGAGTGCCAGGGGAGAGCTCGGGCTCTGGCTCTGCCCTGACTGAGCTCCTGACTGCTCCTTGCTGCCCTTGTCCCTGCGAGCATCCCCAGCACTGCCAGCCCTTTCTCCCTGTCCTTTCCTGAGATATTCCTTTCCTTGATGGATCTGCAGGCACCTTCCACACTGGCAGGTCTGTGGCACCGTGCAGGGGTCCAACTTTGATGCAAAAAACACCAGGACCGGAGCTTGCAGCCAGAGAGGACATGGTTCAGTCCTGCCACTGGGATCCGGGTGAGAAGCTGGAGCCGGAGCACATTCCTGAAGGATTCTCCCAAGAAGCTGCAGCAGCATGACCTCGGTTTTCCCCCTCCCCCATGTGATGCCTGGATATACAATGTGGACACGCACAAACACACAGCGTCCCCCGGCCAGGGAACACAGCCCTGGTGCTCTTTTATTTTGACATCAGATAACCTTGATAAATTCTCTTATTAAATTTAATATCTTTGATCAATCACAGTAAAACTTGAGGAGATGAATTATTAAAATGAAGAATTGCTTTCTAGGGTTTATGGTTATTGTGCTACCTAAATTAAACATGTAGGTCCTGTTATTTAAAAGAAAAATACTCCCCTGTCCCTAAAGCCAGGTGTATCACCTCAGCTCGGCCAGAGATCTCCGATAAGCAGAAACCACATCGCCCTCCTTGCACACGCTAATTACACAGTGCCCTGTTTTCCTGAGCCATACGCAGCAGCCAGTGCCACCTGTGCCATGGTGACACCAGCTCGAGGTGCTCTGAACCTTCCCCCATTAAAACCCCAGAGCTGAGGGCATCACCCCTTCTGCTGCCGCAGCTGCTCAGACCCAAGATATGCATGATCCCGAAGCCCACTGGATGTTCCCACTGCAGGGATGAGCATGCAGCCTCCATCTCTGCTCTCGCCCATCTCAGGGCTCCCGAGGTGGTCTGTGCTCACCAGGCTGCTCCATGAGCAGTAAAACATTGATGCTTGAGCCACGTTTCTTTCGGAGCACCAGCAAGGTCTGTGCGTGCCAGAGGAGGGATGAGGAAGGCTGCTCACAGCTCCCTTGCCCGCATTCCACAGGTAATCCCTCCTGCTGCCCATAAGCAAGGGCCATTTTTCAGAGGTGGTCTCTGTTCATTGACTGCTCCGCTCTCCAGCTCCCGCTCTCCCTGTGTGGCTGGACAAGGTGTCATTACAGTGATTGAAACCCAGCTCAATTTCCTGCAGGGCCTGTCTGTGCTCCGCAGCCACCGTAACGCTCACGCTTCCATTTCCCAGCTAAGTGCCTCCGTCTTTTCCTGGCTGTTATTCTAATTTGATAACATTCTATATTTTTTAAGCTTAACTGTACAGGATGTAATGAAAGTGGTGAACATGTCAGCACCAAAGGGACAGGGATGGGGAATGGGATTCGGATGGGAAGGTGCCGTGCAGCGCTCTCCAGCATGGCCAAGGGAAGCATTGGGCTCACAGGATCATGACTTAAAACTTAACAGCAGAAACGTTTGGGGCAGAGAAAGCAACTCCTCCACCCAGCAGACCTTGAAATGAGGTTTAACCTTTTCCAGACTTATTTCAGTGCCTAGAAGTCCAGGAGAAAAAGTTCAGGGTTTTTTCTGTGTGTGTGTGTGAAGAGACCCACAGTGACATATATTTTGGGGTCAGCAAGGAAAAAAGAAGTTGGGGATCTGACGGGAATGGCATGCAGCTGGCTCTGGTGGGTGATGCCAGCCCCTGTCTCCTGCTTTACCTGCAGCTGCGGTGAGCAAGTGACTTTGGCCATCACCAGTGACCTCCCAGATATGTCCTTACTGGGCCTCACCAGCAGTGCCAGGGCTGCTGGGGCACCCAGCCAGGCTTGGAGCCCCTGGAAACATCAGCAGATGGGGCAAGGCCAGTGTGCCCCACAGCTCAGCTCTGTCCATGTCCATCCATCTGTTCATCCACCCATCTGACACCTGCACAGCCTCCCTCCTGAACCCAGGGAGCTCAAAGATCCAGCTTCTTAGGCTTGAAAGCTGGCAGCTTTATGTGGCTTTTTTTCCCCTCAAGATCTCAGGGAAAAACAATTAGAAGGGATAAAATCAAATGTTTTTTAAAAGAATGGGTTATTAGGCACATGCAGTGCTGCCTTGTCGGGATGAGCTGCAAGGGACCAGCAGGGTTCGGGGTGGATTATGTGTTTAGAGGGATAAAGAGCAAATCCAAAACTACAATTCTGCCTGAGGGAAAACCTACAAGGGTATCGGTACGTGAGGCAAGAAGCCGAGGTCCAGGCAGGAATTCATAATTACCTGCTGCCTCCTTCCCTGAAACTTTGCTGTGCCATCAGTTACAGGTTATTTTGGGACAGAAGACACTGAGATGACGGGCATGCTCCTGCCTCAGCCACGCAGCAGAGAGGCCAGGCAGGCAGATCTCAAGGTGGGAGAGCTGTTCCCAGCATCTTTGCAGCTCAGGAATTTTTTTGCAGCAGTGTCATGAGGAGTAACGACCAGCCCAGCTGCCAGAGCAGGAGTACAGCAAGCTGCCGTGTTTCAGGAGACTTAATCAAGGTGAACTACATTTCTCACCCACCAAGAATTTTCTCTGTATCCTTAAAACCAGCTTTAACCACTAGGCTGCAGATATTTTCCTCCCACTGCTTCCTCTGTGTTGGTTCTTTCCATGACAGCGTGTCAGTGCCCCTGCTCGCAGCTCCTCAGCAGTGATGGACGAGCGAGCCCCCGGCTGCCGGCAGAGCTGCCGAGGCAGACGGGCTCAGCACGGGCTTCCCTGTGGCACCGGCCTTGCTGGAGCTCTGCTGGACACGGGAGCTGGACTTTCACAGGCATATTTTGGTTAGGGCTAGCAGGGCATCCAGCTGTGCAGCGCAGCTGCCGAGGGCAGGGCTGCAGATGAGAGCAGCCACCTGCAGCAGCAGCTCCTCCCCTGGGCTGTGACAGTCCAGGAGAAGCTCTTGTCCTCCTGGTGTGATTCCTCCCAGATGTGACACTTGGGCCACAGCATGGAGGCAGCCACAGCTGGGGTCAGCATCCCGGAGTGCCTAGGTGGGGTCTGGGATGCTGGGAGGAGGCAGGGCAGGGCAGGGCAGGGGAGTGCCAGTCCTTGCAAAGGTCTGCCATATCTCCCTGGGTGGCTTTGGACAGACACCCCAGGCCTCCAAAGCTCAGGTCACCTCCCAGCAGGTGGGATGGGACCAGCCAGGCCCCAGGAAATATTACTCTTATATTGACTCCTCCATTCCTTTGGCACCTGGAATTAATTTTGTATTTGTTTGGACTGTGGTGGGTTTAACCTACAGGAAGAGCCAGCCCTTGCCAACCCCCAGCAGTTTAATAGCTAAAGCGTTTGATTAAAAAATTTAATAGCCCTGGAATGATGGAACAGCTTCTGTCCACAATGTATTAAGCTTCTGGCATTCAGATTTATACGCAGTGTAAACTCCCTTTATATGAAAACATTTGTTTCCTTTCCCGCATCCACAGCAGAGCTGCCCCTTCTCCTGCTTCATTTCCAGCCACTTGTTTAATTGCACAGTTTTGGGAAGCTGCCACATATGAGGAGGCGGATTCCAGCGGCCGTGATTTGGAGGAGGAGAAGGAAACGCCAGTGCTGGCAGCTGCAGCCAGCCCAGTTGGTGCCTGTGTGCTGTGTGTGCTCCAAAGAACCCCAAAATGAGCAGCTTTCCAGGGGAGAAGCCACGGTGAAGTCTTGTGCCTTCATTAATTTCTTGTTGCGGCCAGTTTAGTGCTCATGTCCGGGCTGGGCTGAGCGACACTTCTGGTGGCCTCTGCCATCCTGTTGAGTTACACATCCATACCCCTCTCTCAGGAGCACTTTGCAGGAGCCCAGATAAACTCTTGCCACTAGCAGACCCCATAAATCCTCGTTACCGTTTGCTCCAACCGATCTGCCCAGTGTTTCTCCTCTCCCCGAGAGCTCCCAAAGCCACCATAACTCTTCTCCAGGTCAAGTAGTTCATGGCAGACAGATACATCCAATTTACATTTGCTGCCTCAACCTCATGTTTTTAGGCAAACCTTGTCCCTTCATCCTGGAGGAGCAGCTTGGGCTGGGCAGGCAAAGCCAAGTGCCAGGGCCACGTCTCTGGGAAAGGCAAAACCCAGCCAGGCTCATCTGGGACAGACCCAAGGGCAAGAGGGAGGGGACAGTTCAGGGATTCAACGCTGGCTCCTCCTCCCAGAAGGACATTTTTGTCAACCAGCGTCTCTCAGCACCGAGCCCATGGCCAGGAGGGCACCAGCAGAGCCTCCTCCGCTCATCTTCTGGAGAAACTGGCATTTAATTTCCCATCACTCCTAATCCTCTTACTCCCGTGGACTTTGCGAGGGTGGATTTTGAGCTGTTCCGAGCTATATCATAATGTCAGGCAGATCCACTGGCTTTAGGCTCTGCTGAAGGGCTTAATAGAGATTTTTGTCACCCTGGAGAAGCTTGGGAGGAAGGAAAATTTCCTTTGGGTTGGGGGGCTGGTGGTGGCTGGAGCTGGGGAGCACAGAGGAGCCCAGCTTGGCACAAGGAACTATAAATACCCAGCCCGTGTACAGGCTCTACAGCGAAAGGAAATTGCCGATTATCTTTGGCGACACTTTATTAGTGAAGAACAGTTTGTTCTTACACTCCTCTGCCTGTCTGCCTTTTTTAGATGAGAAACTACATGAAATATGCTGTAAAATACCTAATGTGCCTTTTTGGGGTAATAATTCAAAGTCCATGTTCATAAATTCACATTTTGCTAAAAAAGTGGGGGAAAAAAAATAGAAGCAGGAGATCCTGGGTAATTTATAACCCTTGCTCTGTGCTATCGCTCCCCAGCCACCACGATGCTGCTGCTCGGGGATTTGGATCCTGCACGGAGCCAGCTCTCTGTTTGCAGTCCTTCATTTCGGCTGTTCAGGCTACATTAGGTTTTTCAAAGCTGAAGAACAATTTGGAAAACACATAAAGCCACTTCTGAAAGCTGGAGGGAAGTATCACATCCCTGGGATGGAACAGCTCCGATACCTGTTTTGATAGACTGGCCAATTAAGAATTGCCAACAGAGCTGGGAAATTTGCATTGGAATGTCGTTTCTGTCGTGATGAATTGGAGCTCCCTACCTACGCTCTACCTGGTGGATGATCTCATTTCACTTCTAGTGAGGTTCTGTCACTGTGCCTACACTCATGGCATTACTCACTCCACCACAGAGAACACTCTCATCTCTCCCAAGAGAACCAGCCAAGGGGGGCTGCAGCCAGGGACCCCCAAAGAGGCTGTTTCAGGTCTCCAGTTCTGCGTTCAGGAGATGCCCAGGGCAAAGGCAGCTGCAGCTCTGGGCTCTTCCTTCCCAAGGCAAACAGCGGGACAGCTCTCTGTTTGCTCTCCCTCCTGCTCGCAGGATTGAATTATTATCCCTGCAATCATATTCTTAAGGTTAAGAACAAATACATATAAGAACCTCGTGGAAAATTGGTCCACTTTGGAGCTGACAGAGGAGCACAATACTTCAAGCTGTCCTAACAGTTTCTCTGCTTAACAGAAACATTTTTCATTCCATTAGTGCCAAGTGCCCTCGTCATGCTGAGATTTTAAGGCAAGTTTCTGTGTGAAATATGAGGAGTCTCCACTTGAGGCCACGTGGAGAGGGCTTGGTGCTCTGTCTGAAGGGCCAGGGAATTCTCCAGCTCCCAGGGAGCCCAGAGCAGGCACATGGGCAGCAGCAAAGCCACAGCACCCCAGCCGAGAGGGTCCCCTCCTAATAAAGCCCTAACAAACCCAGATTAGGATTTATGGTGCCTCACAGACAGTTCTTCAATACCTTGAGCCATGACCTCAGTGCTGGTTTTGAACTATGGTTCAATTTTTGCTTGTTGGGATTTGACACTCAGCACGTGATTAATCACTGGAACGTCCAGGGCTGCACAAACAGGGATGTGGAGGGGAATTACATCCTGAGTGCCTGGAGCTGCTGCATCCCAAACCCCGCCAGCACATCCCAGACCTGCAGGAGAAGTGCTCTGTTCCCTCTGGGAAGGCCAGGATTCGGTTCCAAAGAGGATGTCAGGACCTTCAGGTCTGATAACAGCTTCAGGCAATCACTGCACCCTGTGAGAGACCCCAGGGTCACCATCACTGCACCATGACCGGCCCCGGAGAGAGATGCAGGAGATGTCAGTGGAGCCACTTTGGAGACATCAGGAGCTGGGGACAAGGATGTCAAGGGATAGCAGCACTGGGGCTCTGTGGAATGAGCAGTAGCTCCCACTTAGCTTTTATTAACCAGATACATCATGTGCCAAGCGGGCAGGAGGAAAATCGATGGCAAGGACTGAAGTAATGGACAGTGATCCGGCAGCTGGAGCTGCTTCCCAACGCCTTCTGTAGCCACTTCTCAGGGGCCTTGTGCAGACAGGCTGTGGATCTTCCCAGCAGAAGCCCCGACTGATGAAAAGTATAGATTTACAGGGATTTGTGGACACTTCAGGGCAGAGGGCAAAGCCTTTTCTCACAGAGAAGCATCCCTGGGTGGACCCAGCTGCATTCCCATCCCCAGCACGGAGTTCACTCGTGCTGCTGCACCTCCCTTTTGGGATACCAGTAACTACATGAGAGCCTGATTTCTTCCTCCCAGCTCAGTCCAGATCTGACATCTTTTATAAAAATTTAAATCCCCACCAAAGGTAGCACACAGACAAGGACAGAGCCCAGACATGGCTCAGTCTTGACGACTTTATTAAAGTTTTAATATTCCTTTCACCTCCAGCTAATCTGGCAGTCGTGATTGGGACAAGGAGAAAATCAGGCTGAGGAAATGATGAGTGCTGTGCCTGGAGCTGTGTTCCAGTGAGGGCAACACTCCCTGGCTTGGCTGCCCCCGTGCCCCCACTTTCTGCCACATTTGGCATCTTGTGGGAGAGCGGGCTGGCATCCTGTGGAGCCCTTCTCTGGCTGCCAGTGTTAATAACACCCTTACAAAAACGGTTCAACCAGGATGGATGGATTTGCTGGAAACGCCCGCACCTCCCGCAGCTCCTGCAAGGACACCTTTTAAAATGGAAATGAAACGCTGAGAGAAACCTGATTTGCTTAAAATAACTGTGGAGGTTGCATTGTTTTGTGCTGGAAGAACAAATAAACAAACAGAAGGCGCAGGTTTGAGGAACGAGAGCACGCTGCGTGTGACACTTTTAATACAGAGTTATGGATGGCACCATCGCGGGAGAACATCCTATTGGGATGGTGGAACATGGCTGCTTGTGCAAACAACCGCATCGCCAACCTGCGGGCCGGGGGATTATTAATGAGCGCTTCATCAGGACCTTCTTTTGCAGAATTTCTAATGACTGCTTAAAGAAATATGTAAATATGCATCCGTGCTTTGGCAGCCTGTGCCGGTATCACCGAGTGCTCTGTCCCTGGGAGCCTTGCAGGGGTGGCTCAACCAGGACCAACGGGGCTGTTGCAGCCCGAGCCGGGGTCTGCAGCCCCCTCCCCAGCTCGTCCCTCCCACAATTCTGGAATATCCTGTGCAAGGAGAACGCGGTGTCGGGTGTCACTCGCAGGGAGCTCCAGCACCGCAGGAGTCAGGACGGCGGAGATGCTCCTCATCCCCTGGCTCAGCTGGGTTATCAAGAATGAGAGATGACATTAAGGGAGAGGCTCCCTGGTCCCGTTACTGCTCCAGAGGGATGAGCTTTGGGATGAGCATCTTTTGCCAGCAAGGCTGGAGGGAGCAGCAGGAGCATTCCCAGGCAGCACCGGGCAGGTCGATGGGAGACAATTGAGGTGTCACTGAATTGTTCTGTCCTGGACGCAGCTCCGGGCAGTGAGAGGCTGACAATAAACAGAACTTGCTGGGGGACTGTTGGTGAAACCCTGCTTATGGCCAGCTGTAAATTCGCTGCGGACACTTCCACCTTTACTTCTCACCCAGGGAACAATATCCCCTCACTGAACTGGGATATACTGCTGTCGTTCTGCTCCACCAGCCTCGCCGAGGAACTCGTAAAAATTAAGGCACGGATTTAGCTCAGTGAGATAAGGGCTCTGTGGTGCCAAAACCCAAGCACAAAGTCGTTCCAGCCCAAGGAGGCTGTGGCAGCAGTGCCAGCTTCCCTCTTCCATGTTCAATTTGCTAAATTCTTGGAAACTACGATTAAAGAAGTGGCAGCAGTTGCAGAAGTTTCATCCAGCTTTTCTTTAACCCTTAATTTTTTGCAAGGAAGGATAACATGAGATGAGCACATGCTGGTGGCACTCAGGTCCCACATGGGCCTCAAGCAGCAGCTCCCACCTTCTTGCCTGCCACCAGAGGAGCAGAAATGGGGGAAAATTGGGTCTCCCAGCCAGCCCACACCACCCTGAGCCTGTGGCCCAGCTGAGCCCTCACCCTGCGCTTTGCAGTGCTTTCAAATGACTAATCAATTATTCTTTATTAGGGTTATTTCTTTCATTAGTCGTTTCTTCAATGCTTTCAATGTTTCATTAGTCTCCTCTCAAGTTACAGTGGATTTCGAGCACTGTGGAAGAGGATAATTCATTTTATTAGGTCATTTATTTTCTGGGCACATTTTTAAAGGTCAATTAATCCATCTAAATGGAGGAGGAAGTATGGAATAGCATATAGAGCCTCCCTCCCCCTCTGCCAGAGAGCCCAGGGTGAGTTCACTAGCCCAGGTAGGGAGGGATGCACCGGTGCCTGTGAATGCCACGTCCTGGTGTGACATTCCGTCTGGAATTGTGCTTCCAGAAGCTACTGGAAGCTATTCTCCAACTCCTTCCCAAGCATGGAAGAGCTGCTCAGCCCTCCCAAACTGAGTGTGGTTGCCATGCCCATCCCGGTCCCCTCTGCTCAGAGCATCTCCTGCTACCAGGATGGGTCCTGTCACACCTCACAGCTCCCAGCAGGGACAGCAGAGCTCCAGAATCAGCACAGGGTGGGCTTTGGTGGTGAAGGTCCATGGAGAGCTGGTCAATCCCATCTGACACTCCTCTATCACTCCTTAGAGGACCTGAATCCAGCTCAGCCCAGGGAGCCAAACCCAGGATGTGCATCGCTGCCACTGCTGTTTCGGCTTGTGTTTACATTTATATTGATGCCCATGGTGTAAAACACCAATTATTTTAACTGGAAAATCCATGGACCGACCTAATAAAGCCTCCCTTAAAACAGGGATGGAAAAGCATGAACAGCTTGATGCCTCCATAAAACGTTAAAGGT
Organism: Corvus brachyrhynchos; assembly: GCF_000691975.1. Classification (NCBI taxonomy): domain Eukaryota; kingdom Metazoa; phylum Chordata; class Aves; order Passeriformes; family Corvidae; genus Corvus; species Corvus brachyrhynchos. The sequence goes on from NW_008240039.1 coordinate 3,594,978, forward strand.
GAGTTTTTCTCCAACAGGAAAATACTTGGAAATCTTTGAAAAGTCAAACCCCTCCCATGCAGGAGCTGGAGAGGAGCCTGTGTCCTGCCTGGTGACAGGGAGGCACGGACACCCCACCTTTCTGGGAACAGCAGTGAGGCTGCAGGTGATTCCTCTCGCCACCCCCGGTCTGATCCAGCAAGAAGGTGCCACTCTGCCAAAAACACCCTGTTTTGGGGTCAACTCAGCAGCTTTGTCAACTGCTGGACTCTCCACGTGGGGTTTTGGCAACGATGAGCTGCAGCCAGCAAAAAGCCGGGCACTCCTTTCTGGAAAGAGCCACCAGCCAGGGAAAATACAGATAAAACACCCCAGCATGAGGATTCAGAGAGCAGTTTTGGGTGATGTTGTAACAGCTTGGTGAGGAATATTAAGGAGGATGTGTGATTAGTCCCTGTGCATGGGAAGGGGAAGCACGGAGCATGGGCCGCTCCTGTTCACTGGTCACCAAACCAGACACGACACTCATTTTTCAGCTGTTCCAAACCTCCCCAGGGGTGTGCGCCAGCCAAGGGCACAGGCACAAGGTGCTCTGGTTCAGATTAGCTCCTGCATCTTCCACCTTTGCACAATCTCATTAAAGGAGCAGAAAAGCTTTGCCGGGGGCTCTTTATAAACCCCGGGCTGCCGAGCCGATCGATGCCACCTCCACAGCTGAGGGGATGCTCCTCTAATTACAAAACAAAATATTTTTTTTCTCTCCTTCCAGCGCAGGAACGAGTTCCAACCTCTCGTGATGCCAGGCAGGTTTCAAACCACTTATTAAATAATGCAGAGCAAGAGTTAAAAATTGATGTTAAACTCGATTTCCTGTAGCCTCCTGAGAGGCTGCTCAGCTCGTTATAGCCGACGTCTGCGCCGCTCACCGCGAGCCTGCAGCGTGTTAGTGCTTATCAAACTCGTGGAAAAGCTCCTTTATTAATCTCCTTTCCCATCCCTGACTTTTCCAGGGCCCTGAAAGGCTCTTTCTAAAGGAGCTGGGTGCTATGGGTGGGCAGGGCTCACTCTGCTCTGGGTCAGGGTCTCATCACAGTGCCACAAGCTGCTCCCTCTGTGTCCTGGCACAAGCACCCTGCTGTCCCTGCGGTTTTATCCAGAATAGTTGCCTAAAAACGGAAGGGCATGGATGGGCTCTTGGGGCTCCTCTGCCTCCTGGACTGCAGCAACTGCCCCGCCAGGTGCTGGCAGAGGGCAGAGAGATGAGCTGGATCTTTCTGAATCCCAGAGGATTTTCGGAAGCCTCATTGTCCCTTCTGGTGGTGCCAAAGAACTGATGCCTTGAGAGGCCACCTAAAACAGAGACTAGACAGGAGTAAGGAAATAAAGGGAGGTATTTATTTGAAAGGCCTTCAAAGGTACCCCTGGGGAGGCAGAGGCTATTGCTGAGATGGACCCCAAGATGGACAACAGGTCACGAGTTCTTCACACTTTTATAGGTTTGGTTCATTTGCATATCGGGGTTAATTCTCCAATTAAAGCTTCAGTTTAATGCTGTAATTCCCCTCAGCTTACCCCCCCTTAGCAGCTCTTTGGTTTATACTTTTTGGGCCTAGGACGGTCTGGGTGTCCTTGCAGAGCAGGCCTGGAGAGGCTTTGTTATGTCTGCCCAGCACGAGAGAGAGAAATGAACAGGCTACAAGAAACTCCGGAGTTACACACCAGGCAGTGCAGGATTTGAAAAATAGAAAAGTTAAAAGCTAAGGCATCATTCATAGGCAGACCTGCGCTGAGAAGATGCTGGGGACAGGTGGGATGTGTGACCTCGGAGCAGGAGCAGCTCCCATGGATTTGGGTTTCAGCACCAGCCACCACCTCCGAGGGGATCCCTTTGCCACACCCTGTTTGCCCTCTGATGCCACAGCAGCACCTGAGCTGGGAGATTAAACCTTTGTAGATGTATCCCAAGTCTCCTGCAACAGGCTTAGGTTTCAAACAGACCAAATAAATATTAATAAACCATAAAGAACCCAAGCTCCGTTAGCAAAGGAAGGGGATAACAGATGGGCTGGAGGTAACAGGAACATTATTTCCAGCTGAGGAGCTGGGCTGATCCACGAGCTGGTGAGAGCAGCCCTGGAGCTCCTCCCAGTGCTCCAAGAGCCCCGAGATGGGAATGCTGTGAAGGGCTCCAGCCATGGCCCCACGTGCCCCGGCGCTGGGCAAACCCAGCGCTGCCACCAAGCACTGCCACCACCACTGCCACTGTCAGTCAGGGCATGTAGGACACCCTGTAACCCCTTGCCACCACCACCCAGGGCACCCAGGGCACCCACCATTCTCTGGAACTGCCACCCAAAGCACTTGTGGCACACAGCACGTGCCACCACTGCCACCCCGGGCATGCAGGGCCCTCAGTACCCCAGTCACCAGCACCCAGCGCACCCAGCACCCACTGTCACTGCCACCCAGCGCACCCAGCACCCACTGTCACTGCCACCCAGAGCACCCAGGGCAGACAGCA
>NW_008240039.1:3597591-3601818 GCF_000691975.1 Corvus brachyrhynchos
CCCAGGCCCCCCAGCAGCTGCTGTCACTGCCACCCAGGGAACCCAGGGCACCCAGCATCTGCTGTCACTGCTACCCAGGGCACCCAGCACCCAGCACCTGCTGTCACTGCCACCCAGCACACCCAGGGCACCCAGCACCTGCTGTCACTGCCACCCAGGGCACCCAGGGCACCCAGCACCCGCTGTCACTGCCACCCAGGGCACCCAGCACCTGCCATCAGCACAAAAAGCTGATAGCCCAAAAGCAGGGCAGGAGGTTTTGTACTCGGGCACTGTCCAGCCACAAGTGCAAACAGCAATCACCAGTGAGGGAAAACTTCCAGGAACCAGCAAGAAGCAGAACGATCTTCAGAGAAGCTGTTGAAGTGAATGAGAGAAGAAAAAGCCGTTCAGCTTTTTAATATTTTGCGCCAGGCTTGGAAGAACAAACAACCTCGTGAAAAGGAGCATCCTCTGTATTCGGGGGAACCAGGGGGCTCCCAGGCTGGGGAGGACTTTCCTGCATCCCATAAAGCACTTTGTGAGGTCTGCTGCTGGGAAAATGATGAAAGGGGTGGGAATGCATTGAGGGTTTTCTCAATTTGTTTTGTGTTTTCTTTTAGTAGGGTAAAAAATGTACAAAAAATGGCCTGGCCGCCTCGGATCCTCATCGGGGGGAGATCAGAAGGCTCCTGGCTTTGCTGACGGTGTGTGGGGGATGAGGAAACAAGAGGGAAGGTTGGCGTTTATAAATTGTAGCTATTAAATCTAAATGGGGGGAACGAAATGGGCCATAATTGAGCTAACCAGTCGTTTCAAGAGTAAAATCCCAATTTCGGCAGTCAGCAAGAAAGTTTTCATAAATAGAAATACCAACTGTTCAGGTGGAGAACTTAAAGATCTCCGCAGAAGTGAATGATAAAAGAGTTACTTGAATACATTCAGAGCCCATTGTTCGAGAGAAGAAAGCAGTAAAGAAGAGGAAAATAGGGCTCCTCAAAGTAATGAGTGGAGCAGATGAGGGAGAACAAAGGGCCGGCAGCTCTGCACCCACTTCATTTGTTCGCAGCTCATTGAGGGGAATGAGAAGCGAGAGGCAGCAAGCGCTGTTTGATACCACTGAAAGGGTGGCGTTATTAAAGCTCAGATAAATAACCCAGCAGGCACGGGCTGCGGGCTGCTCACACACATCGGGCTCCTGAAATGGAGTTTGGGGCTTCTGGAGAGGGATCAGCGTCTCTGGGGTTGTTGTAATGGATCCAATTGGTGCTGGTGCCTCTGGCAGTGCCAGGGGCACTGGCTCCGTGTTCTGCTCAGGATGTGCCAGGACAGATGGGCCAGGAGATGTGCCTGCAGAGGTGTGCCAGGAGAGACTTCAGCAGAGATCACGTTAGGGAATGTCCAGAGGAGGCTGCGAAGGTGGGGAAGGGTCAGGAGGGGCCACACGAGGAGCGGCTGAGAGCACTTGGGGCGTTCAGCTGGAGGAGACTGAGGTCAGACCTCATCAGGGTCTGCAGCACCAACCTCTGCTCCCTGTGACAGGGACAGGACCTTGGAGCTGGGCCAGGGCAGGGTTAGGTTGGATTTTGGGAAAGGTTCTTCCCCCAGAGGGTGCTGGGCACTGCCCAGGCTCCCCAGGGAATGGGCCCGGCCCCGAGGCTGCCAGGGATGCCCAGGGTGGGATTGTTGGGGGGTCTGTGCAGGGCCAGGAGTTAAACTGTGGTTAAATCTTTGTGGATCTCTTCCATCTCAGGAGATTCTGTGACTCCATGAGAGATGTCCCAGTGCCTTGGACAGGCTTTGAGCCAGCACCACACTCGCTGCTGCCCATAACCTCTCCTACCAGGCTGTTTATTGTTTTGGGCTGCATTTATTTCCAATTATGATTCAGTTTATCCCAATTAAATGCCACTTATACTTCAATGTAGTTATCCAGTCCAATACTCCTAATTAGTTTGTAAAGTATTAGAAGTCAATTTTAATTATTTCCAGTGGGTTTCGAGGAAATCTCAATTAGATATCTGTGCTTTTACTCCAAGCAGTGGCTATTCCTTCCCCTCCCTAAGCGCCATTTCCTTCCCCACGGTTCCCTGTGCCCTCTGGTGAGTCCAACAGGAGCCACGGGGATCCACGGGGAGCTCTGGAAGTGGGGGCCACCCAAAGCCAGCGAGGTGATTGGGCCAGGCCACCCCTCCCTGGCAGCAGGAGCATCCCTGCGGGGGGTACCAGGCAGGGCGAGCGGCTGCCACAGCCTCCGTGCCAGCTACCTTCGGGAGCCTCCTCGCTGATAATTATCTGTACTCACACGGTGCCTTTTTTCGGTAATTGCTTCGTTTTGCACGGGATTTAATTACAGAATCCACATGGGGAAAGCACGGCACGGTTCAATTTTCTGGGGCTCGTTAGCGGCGGGGGGGGGCTGCAGCTGGGGAGGTCTGGCCTGGATGTCCCTGTCCTTGGGACAGTCCTGTCCCAGCAGGGAGGTGACAGGTGTTGGTGCAGAGAGCGGAGCAGGCAGCATGTGGATCTTTGGCTCCACTTTTACTTATTCCGTGCAAAGCCAAGGCTGAATTGATTTGCTCCAGCTCCTCCTTGACAGGAGTGGTACTCACTAAACTTAATTTTGTGCACAAAATCCCTCTTTTAAACCCCAGCTTGCCAAAACAAGGAGCGGCACGGTCAAAACGGTGTCACCTCAGATGCTGTTGAGCAGCTGCTGGCGCTCGCATCCCTTCCCGTGTGGATAAAGGCTCCTCCTTGCACTGGGAAAGATGAGTGGCAGAATCCCCCCTTTAGGGTGGCAAAATAACAACACCAAACAAAAATAACAACATCCAAAAATAAATAAAAAAAACCCAAAGCAATTCTGGGCTTTGACTGCAGATGAATCCTCCTCTTTGCTCATTATGAAATACCTATTATCTTCCTTTATCTCTAAGCCACCAGTGTTATTTCAATTTAACAGTGTATGGGAAATACAAGGAAATATAATAGAAGAGCCATGGATGCACTATTTAATGTCAGAATGACAGATGCTTCAATTAGGCAGACACGGCTATTTCTCCCCAAAATAGATAAAGATGAAATTTTTATAAGATTGCCCTGTTTGTGTTTCCGATACGGCGCTGGTACACGCTTTCATCACAATACAAATGAATACAAAAGCTCCGATTTCAGTGGAAACCTGAAGGGATTTGACAGCAGTTTTGCAAGCTGCCGAGCTGACTGGTCATTCCCTCAGCACTGGGAATGCCTTGGCTTTGGCAGGGACAGAGTGGCACCGTGGGCAGACTCAGGGCACCAACACAGCACGGCACTGACACGGCACTGGCACTGCAAGGCCACGCTCTCCCAGCCCCCTGGGAACCCTTGATGCCTCTGAAGGTCTCTCCCTTCCAGTGCTGCTCCATTCCAAGGCGTGTTTGTACAGTAAGTGGGTCAAGGAATAGTCAACAGAAAAGTTATGTCTGTGTTTATCCAGGAATTATAGATATAGCCTGAATTATGCATGAATTAAAAAAAGTCAACACGAGCGGCACAGTAAACACGTTGGCTTTGCCAGGGGTTTGAAGAGGGGGGATCAAGGGAGGGGGGTGCAGGGGAGGTTCCTGTGGTGTGGGAGTCAGAGGCAGAGTGATGCCATGGGGTGCCAGGATGCAGGAGCCGTGTCCTGCCTGTGCCCTGGAGCCCAAGGGACTCCTGCAGCAGCGCTTGTGGCACTGAGTTTATTCCTGGCTTGAGCCTGGTGTTAATTGTTTCCCCCTTGTCAGCTCTTGCCGTTTGTCCCAGGTCAGATCCCTCACCCAGTGCTGGGGATGTTTTGGTAACGAAGAGCTGCAGACGTTATTTATTGCTCTATTTCAGCCAAAACAAGCATTACTCTCATTTATTTATTAATCACTTTTCAAATTCAAAGGAAACATCTGTGCAGATTCGCAATTAAGGGGGTTTGTGGCTCGAGCGAGATTTCCCTGTAACTTCTATAAATAGATCCGGTGTTTACTGCTCATTGTCTCAGTAACTCTGAGCAGTGGTGATCATCCTGATAACCCTTCCCGAGAGCTGTAACCTGTCCATAGCCCTGTGACCCGGCTGCATCCTGAGAGAAGGAGGAGGAGGTGATGCTGCAGTGCTGCTGCTGCTCTCCAGCAGCATTCCCACCAGGATAGGCTGCTGGTAGGAGAGAATCCTCCTTCTGTGAGGTGGGTGATGGGAGAAGCCCCATCCCAGAGGCCACACCAGCCATCC
>NW_008240039.1:3601848-3603533 GCF_000691975.1 Corvus brachyrhynchos
CCAGCCTGACCAGCAAACCCAAGAGTGTCGCTGCCGCTGCCTGACCACCCTCGAGCCCTGGGAGGAGTCTGTTGCTGCTCTGCAAACCCTGAACAAGGGGCAATCCCAGACCCCTTGTGCCACCAGCACGTCAGGGATGACTGTGCTGAACTGCTCTCATTCCTGCCTGCTTCCTACATGCCACTCATCCATCACAGCCTGGAGCCTCATCCCACCACAGCACTGGGCTTTGCTGCTCCACTGGGGGCATTCCGAGCTCTCCCCACTCCCCAAAGCCATCACTGTGCTCCTGAGAGCCTGGACCAGGCTCCTGAAGTGCCATGTGTTTTTAGCAACAGTGAGTGTATTTATAATCCAAAGGCATCCTGGGGGACGAAAATTATAAATGAGGTGTTACGACTCAGCAGTTTGATGCAGTTCTGGGACTTAAAACATTTGTTAGTGATAAACACATTAATGCCATTAGCATTTCAGAGGAGGAGAGGATGATGGAGCACAGGAGAGACCTCAGGACATCCAGACAGCTTCATCTCATGGCAGTGACGTGTGACAGGCAGAACATGCTGCCAGCACTGCCACAGCGAGTCACACCTTGACCCCAAGGCCACCAGGCCACCAAGTTTTGTTCTTGCCCCTGCTCCAGCACATGAGAAGCATCTCATGTCACATCTCATCATTTTGTGTCATCTCATCTCATCTCATCTCGTCTCGTTTCATCTCATCTCGTCTCATCCCACACTCCTGGGTACTGGGGCTGCTTTTTCCCCATCTCATCCCAAGCCTTGGCCCCAGCCATGCTGGCTGCATTCTCAAAACTTTCACACCTGGGAACTAAACTGCTCCTGAGGACTTTGAGAACTCCATATTTCACCAATTTCTTCCATTTCACTTTCAGGTCTATCCATCACCGTCTCTTAGCAGGAATTTCCATATTCCAGCCGTGCTCTGCTCTGCCAGCCATCCCCTCTGAGCGGGCTCTAACCTGGTTTGCCTCACGCAGATGTGACTAATGCATTTAACCTTTCTTATGAAGCATATTTATTGTTTTCAGGCCTCCACTTTCCAAATCTGCTCCCAACAGACATTTGTCTTTTTGAGGTTCCCAGGGTTTCCTGTGCAAAGCCTGAGAATCAATACAGCTCCCATCCCTTCAGCTTTCCCAGCCGCCGGATCCAGATTGGATTTAAGCTGGGCTCCATCCCCCGTTAGGCTTTAAGCAGCCCGAGATGGAGCTTTATTGACTGCGGTGGGAAAGTGTGATTTATCCCTGCTGCTCATCAGCTCTATTTGCCCAACGGAGCCGCTCCTAGGGATGGCTGGGAGTGGGACTATAAACATATTTCACACTCTTCTCCTGAAAGAGGTAAAATACAGAGTAGACGGCTCTATTCTATCAGCCTCTGGTTATTCTCTCCAATATTTATTTCAAAGCCCTGCACGAGCCCCTTTTGTGCGGGGAGGAGATAAACCTGCGTTTGAACTAATTGCAAATCACTTTTCCTGGCGGAGGAGCCGTGCGAGGGCGGCTTCGCTGGAACAGCTGCGGGTTTAGGCAGCGGCTCTGAACGTGCCGGGGAACTCACCCAGGAGGGAGAGAGCTCAGCATAAACCCGGGGCTGAGCCCTTCGGTGTCTGCCCTCACCCCACGTGCAGCAGGAGAAGCTTTGCCTCCTGCTCTGCAGCTC
>NW_008240039.1:3603787-3606247 GCF_000691975.1 Corvus brachyrhynchos
CGGCAGCTGCTCCTCCAGGTGCCGGTGCCTCTCCCGGCACAGCTCCCGCCCCGTCCCGGCGGGCGATGTGCAGGAGCAGATGCCTGGCACGGGGCTGGCAGAGCTCTGCCTTTGGGAAGCCTGGGGGAGAGAGCTTTGCTGGGATGTGCTGCAGCTGCTCAGCCGCGCCACGCTTACAAACCCGCGCTCCAAAGAACCAGTGCCAGCGCTGGAACTGCGAAAGACCTGGCAAAAAAAAAAAGAGGAGGGATGTGGAAGGTGGGCAGGTGGTCCCTCAGCTGCAGCCTGGAGCCTGGCTCCCTGCTGGCATCCCAGGCAAATCCCTCTAGGGCTCTGACCTCTGGGCAAGCACAGAGTGTGGTTTGTGAGCTGCACGAGGACCTGGGGCCACTCAGGTCCTGCTCCTGCTGGGATCCACGTTATCACTGCTCCGTTGTTGGCAGAATCCACAGGCAGAAGCCAATCCATGTGCCAGCCATGGCCATCTGACCAAGAGGGGAAAGGGCCCGTGTCGCCGGGAGCTGGGCTATTCCTGGCACTTGCTGTCACTCTTTACTTGCGGGTAGCTCCTGCACGGAGTTCTGTTTCCTCCCGGGAGAGGGCAATGCCACACGCACTGCGGCCACCCTGCTGGGAGGGCTCCCGCCTGCTGGGCCGGGGAGATGCCCCTGGAGTGGGCAGCAGGACAGGACAGTGCCCCCACTCACACAGCTCCTGCTGCTGGCGCTCCCACGGGAGGCAGATCCGTCTGAAAAACAAACCTTCCCTTGCCTCCGCTGAAGGTGGCCTGAAAATCCCAGAGTGTGTGTGCTTTAGCAATTCAGGAGAAATTAAACCAGCTTATTCTCAGGAAATCATCCGTTTCCCGGAGAGTCTGGGATGACGGCTGCTGGCACCCGCCCAGCGCGCTGCTAACAAGCGAGCTCGGAATATGAGGCAGCAGATCCGATGCGAATTATTTTTGCAAAGCCGGAGGATTTCATCTCAGATGAGCTGCCAAAGTGGGAAGTTTTAATAAGTGTAATCCTCCAACATAATTAACCAGTGAAGAGATTGGCCCTGGAAGGTTTAAGCGCTGCAGTCCGAGGGCTGAGAATGGGTGCTGGGACTGCAGCCTCAAGCCCTCCTCCTTCTAATCAAGGGGCAGGGAGGCAGTCCTGGAGCCCGCCCTCCTCCTGGCGTCAGGTCTTCCCCAAGGCAGCAGAAGCAGGGAGAAGAGCCTTGGATCCAGCAACCTCCCCCAAACTGCTCCTCAGAGAAGCTGTGCTGGGCAGAGCTTCACACCAGGCGAGTCTGGGATGGCCCCTCCGGTGCTGGTTTAACACAGGGAGATTTGGAAGCTGATGAACAGGAACTCTGCAAGGTGCTTGGATTTGGGATGAGGTTCCTGTCCACAGGTCCCCACTGATAGGAGTGGGAGCGCCAGTGCAGCTGATCATCCTTTCTGCTGTCAGCCCCGCGCGATTCCCCAGCGAGCGGAGTTGCTCAAAGGCGCGTATTAAGGCAACCATGTTGTCTGCTCTGCCCTGCTCCTGTGACAGCTTCCCCGGCATGGCCGGAGCAGGAGGCTCTATTCGTGTCACGTCAGGAGTGCGGATGAGCTCTCAGGAGAGCCCTTCTTTACTGGGAAGTGGCATCTCTGTCGTGTAGTCCAGAGAGAAATCAATGAGAAAACGAGTCAGGGATCAGCGGGCGAGGCTGATGACTCGTTCCTGTTACGCTTTGGCTTTTATAAAGTGGGGGAGTGGTTGTGGGGTAACAGGGGCTGCCCTGTGGTACTGGGGCTGCTTTTCCCCATCCCACCTGTGTTTCCCAGGCAGCGGCTCCCCTGGGAGCCTGGTACAGCATTCAGCAGGTCAGCTGTCCTTGGGGTGAATTCCTTCATGCTCAGCAAGTCTTTCTTGCCACAAGTAACAAGAAAGAAATAGAGGAAAAATGATCAGATTTTCTCCCTCATTTAAACGGTGGAATATTGGTTCCTGATAGATAAGACAAAGAGGCAATAAAGGGTCGCCTTTCCATTAGATCTTCTTAATTGGGCTTTTTTCTGAAAGCACAAAATCAATATTTTCATCTACATGAACCCAATAAGCTCTTTGGGTCACTTGTAATAACACAAATCTGGGCCTCGTACATGTGGGCTGCAGGAGTGTGGGCAGCTGCCTGCTGCAGCCCTGGCACCCACGGCATGGGGAAAAACTGCCCTGTGCAAGGAGCTGCTGTGCTGTGCCACAGGGATCAGGGCTGTGCCACAGGGATCGGGGCTGTGCCACAGGGATCAGGGCTGTGCCACAGGGATCAGGGCTGTGCCACAGGGATTGGGCTGTGCCACAGGGATCGGGGCTGTGCCACAGGGATCGGGGCTGTGCCACAGGGATCGGACTGTGCCACAGGGATCGGGCTGTGCCACAGGGATCGGGGCTGGGCCACAGGGATCGGGGCGCGGCCCCAGGGTGGGGG
>NW_008240039.1:3606373-3613389 GCF_000691975.1 Corvus brachyrhynchos
GCTTGGGCCTGTGCCACAGGGATCGGGGCTGTGCCACAGGGATTGGACTGTGCCACAGGGATTGGGGCTGTGCCACAGGGATCGGGGCCATGCTGGCATTGGGATCCCAGCTGCGGTTCAGTGTTGGAAGCCCAGCTGGATGCCAGTGTTGGGATCCCAGCTGCAGTTCGGTGTTGGAAGCCCAGCTGGATGCCAGTGTTGGGATCCCAGCTGGGGGGCAGTCGTGGGATCCCAGCCAGTGGCTGGTGTTGGAAGCCCAGGTGGGTGCCAGTGGTGTGTGAGCGATCAAAGACTTCAGCGCTGGAGGAAAAAGAACCCCAATTCTGAGCCTGGCATCATCAGTCAATATCTGCCAATTCCTAAGAAATTGGCCACCTTGAAGTAACCGAGGTGCAAAATAGAGACGATTAGAAAAATTAAACTCAGGCTGAGCTGGAAGAAAGGCCATTCAGCTCGCTGCAAACATTATCTGCTCTAATTGGAAGCTTTGTTTAATTTGGCTTTGAAATTGAATTCCTTCTCCTTCCTGGAGAACTGTTATTACCTTAATTCTCTGCTTTGAATAAGACCATTTATACGGTCAAATCCAGCTTGTTTGCAGCACAGCAAGCCCAGGAGCGGAGCAGCCACTGCCTCTCCCGCGCCTCCAGGCCCCTCCTCAAACCCTGTGCTGTTCCCTGGTGTCGATGCACGTTCACCCTCCCCATGCTGGCCTTGCTTGGTAATTACATTATTCATGCAAAGAGCGAATGATCTGTTCGCACTTCACCCTCCCTCGCAGGCAGACTTTCCACGTTCCCCGTTTGCCTTTAGGGCAGCAAAAGCGGAGGCAACTCCAGGGCAGGGAGATTCCCAACCAGGGACACTGGGCTTCCCCAGGGAAGAGGAGCATGTCCTCATGCATCCATGGCTGCTGCTCCTCGGGATGAGACATCAAAGTGGATTTTCCTCTTCCCAGTGCTCGCTTATTCCACCGTCCTGTTGCTTATTTGCAGAACAGCAATTGAGGGAAGACAACAGCGTAATGAAGGAATTGCATCCCAATTTCCAAGTGTGGCCAACAAGATCCATCAGGCACTTTGGGAAAATCAAGAACTTTATCTCCAATCAGCCAGCTTTTATCTGCTTAGGGATAAACAAGGCTGAGGAACCAGCGGTAGCAACAGCTGCATCGTAAACAAGCCTGAAACCAGACCCTTCTGCTGGAAGTAAATAATTGATCTCCGAAAAATCCTGCTTAGGCAAAGCCATTTCAATTACCTGGCAGATGACGACGAGTGTGGAGAGAGGTTAACGGCTCTGAAATATTTAAGGAGATGTTTGCCTGGGCGCACCGTAGTTTGTCTTTCATTTCCCCTAAAGAGGGAGACTATTTGAGAGGTGAAGTGATAGGGAGGCACAACCCTTTCCAGCCCCAGGCTGGACTGGGCTTGGAGCAGCCTGGCCCGTGGAAGGTGTCCCTGCTCATGGCAGGGGGGTTGGAACAAGATGAGTTTTAAGGTCCCTTCCTCTGCTCCAGTCCATTCCCTGGAGGTGACAGGTGTCCCCTGGGCGGGTACATGTGGGAGAGGAGCACTCCAGGCTCCAGGGGAGCACACGGTGCCGGGCCGGGGTGCCGGGCCGGGGTGCCGGGGATCGGCTTTGCTGTGCCGCGCCGCTCAGGGCGCGCTATCAAAGCCTCGGTGTTATCGCCGCGGCGGGTGCGAGCGATCGGCTTTGGTTTCGTGGGAGCTTTGATCATGCTACCTCAGCTGTGGGAAATGCGTGGCTCCCTTTGTTTCGCTTAACTTCCCTTTCTTCACTTTCATCCTCATAAATAATTTATTCTTGTTTGTTCTGTTCACTTTCATATTTTTGTTTTCTTCCCCATTAAAATTCAGCTTCAGTGGCTTGTGGAGAAACTTTGAAGATCTCCCTCCCTGCCCTCAACCTTTCAGAAGGAACAAATTCCTCCCAGATGTGGTCACAGGGAGGGAGACACTTAACCCCTTCTCTCCCGGCTGCTCCTCACAGAGTGCCCACCCTCAGCCCTGGTCCCCCACACCTCTGGGGCGTGGAGCATCTCCAAGGATGCAGCAGGTCCCAGGAGTGAGAGCAGCTGTGCGGGACATGGACAGAGGGACTGACCTGCCGAGGGACTGACCATGAGGATGAAACTGCTTCTGACATTATAACGCGTTCTGCTTCGGATCTGCCGGGTCAATAAAAGCCTTCTCTAAGGAGGGAGTGCTTCTCTCACGTTGAAAAGATTTTAAATTTTCAAAGCAGAGCACATATTTGGTGGACAGAAATGCCCTCACGCAGCTGCTGAGGAGGTCTCTCAAAACCACAGCACGGCTCATCCCTTGCCCTTACCCTGGCCTCAGCCACCTGCCCCCTTCCCTTTCCCTGTAGCAGCTTCCTTAGCAAATCCTTTTTTTTTTTTTTACAGACTTCTCTTTTTTTTACATTTTGCCACTATTTTTCCACACTGAAAGACGGATTTTATTGTATTCACCCTTAAACCCTCCAACACAAAGTGCATCTGCCATTTCCCATTGCATCTCTTCTCCTCATGTGGCTCGTCCCAGGTTCAGTAACTCCACCTGAGTTCACATCAGCATCTGGGGGTGTAGTGAAACACACCTGATGGCACCAAGCTTTCCCACTTTGGTGATCAACCCTCAGGCTTTAAAATCCCCAGGTGAGAGCTGGGCTGTGTCTAGCATGCTCTGGAGCTTTCCCGGGCTAGGGTTGGTTGCCCTCCTGGAGAAACATACCGTCTGCAGCCTTTTCCGAGCATCAGGAAGGTAATTACTCAGAGGGGAAGCGAGATGCCTCTGCATTAGCAGGTATCATTTGTTCTGGGGTCGAAAATTGCGCTGCTGTCGCTGGTAATGCCCTGACAGCAGCACCCGAGGCCCTTCGGAGGGGGAGGGTGCTGCTCCTTGCTGTGCTGAGCCCAGCATCTCTCGTCTCCTCGGGTTACCATCCGTATTTAAAAGTGTATCCTGGAGAATTGGGCAGTTCAGGGAGGCTCAGCGTGCGTGTGCCAGCTCCAGCTGCCCAGTGCAATGCAGGGGCAATTACCGGTGATTATCAAACATGTCAGCGATGTGACTTACCCCAGAGGAGCTGGGAGAGCTCTTTAAACTGCTGATCCTGCAGCCCACAATCCAGGGGAGGACCCGGGAAAATTGGCTGAGAGCGAGTCTGGCCCCTCACACGCAGCAAGATCCTCCTGCCTGCGAGGCTGCCTCTGCGGAGACCTTGCTCTGATTGTAGCTCCTGTCTGAAATTTCTGGGTCAGGATTATTGATTGGGATCATTAATTGGCCTGGCTGTGTGAGGGTTGGGGCCGCAGGGCTCCGAGGTGCCTTCGTAGGCAGATCTCCACGCAGCCTGCTGAGGCTCTTTGCTGGGGCTCCTGGCAGCTGCTGATGGCTCTGTGCCTTTTCCCTGTCTCTCTTCCATGGCTTTTAAACACCGGGATGGACCCTTTGCCCTCCTCTCTGCCTGTTCCACCCCTGTGCGGCCATTCCCTGCTCCTGGGCTGGCGCCGTGGATCCCTGGGGATGCAGAGGGACTCGATCCCGGTGTGCAGGAGGTCTCCCTATGGGATCCTCAGTGCAGCTGGCACAGTTTTAACTGCTCCCACAGGAGGGAGAGGGTGCCAACCCCACCCGTGAAAAGGCACATTCCTTCCTAGGGAAGCTTCCTATCTAGGACTCTCCTTGCAAAAGTGTTTCAAGCTGAAGGGCTTATGGCAAATAATCACCCTCGGATGTGTGTCTCTCTCTGCTGCTGTGGGATTTATAACATCCAGAAAACAGACAAGCCCAGGATAGCACCTTAACCAACACGTGTTATGTCAGTTCACACCATGTTACCCTCCCTGCATATTTTCCGTGCTAATCGGATTTGACTTCCCTGCAAACTGACAGCGCTCGCAGGTTGGCACACAGGCACACACCACTCCTGGAATTAAAAATAGTCAGTAATCAGTACCGCTGGGCAGCTTTGATCTCAATCCCGTGCAGACCGTGATGGTTTTCCAGCTCAGGCACACGGTACTGCTGGGCAGCTTTGATCTCAATCCCATGCAGACCGTGATGGTTTTCCAGCTCAGGCACACAAGCCGGGCATGGATAGGAGTCTGTCTGTGTGGGGAGGCAGGTGGGCTGCTGAACATCCCGAGGGGTGTGCTGTGAGTTCCTGTGCCTCTGCAGCGTGCCAGAAACTACCCATTTTAGGGCTGGGGATCGAGGTTGAGGTCTCAGAGGGACCTGAAATTCCAGATCCTGTCAAAATGAGTGGGTTCACTTCCAGTGAGTCATCCATGTGAACCAGCAGGCTGGAGCCTGAGGTGGTGCGGCGGGCTGAGGGGCCCGGTGGGGCCCGGTGGGCAGGAGCAGCCCCCGCTTTGGGGCACTGCTCCGGCTGCAGGAGCAGTTCTGCCTCTGCTGACACCTCTGCAGATTGCAGTGCACCGGGTTAACTCGCAGCAGGCAGCTCTGAGCGCTGCCGAAGTGCTGCTGCTCATCCTGAGGAGAGCTCCAGCCACCCGGAAAGCGGGGAAGGGTCTCCCGAAATAGCCTCCTCGGCTGCTGTGGGAAGAGGCTCCGCTTTGGGGAGGAGCCGAGGATATCTCACGTCGTGAGCTGCGCTTTGGTCGTGACAGACAAAGCAAAGGCTCAACTCCCAACTGCAGGGCTTTCAGCAGCAGTGGCTGGTTGGAAGAAAACAGGAATTTCTTTGCCCCGAGGAGGGAGGGAAGACAATAGGTAGAGTTGGGTTAAACAGTAATCACAGGTTGAGGGAAAGAACAGAGGAATTTAAAGCTAATTAAAAGTACCTGAGGTTTTTAAAAACCACTTCTAATGCAGATAAATGGAAATAACCCACCGGGTGCTGATGAGCTTTGAATTTTGTTAGGAATCACAGAAGAATAAATTTAGCAAATCACCAGGAAAGGCTAATGCAGCCCTGGCGCTCCAGCGCACAGCCAGCACTGGTAATTCTCCAAATTCCTGACAATTATCCATTTCAGGAGACACTTCCACTTATCTTGCTCACCTTAAAACCTTCCTATTGAACTCTGCCTGTGATTAATCTTTGTTCTTGCTCACCTTTCTCTGTTCTCCATTATCGCTTTCCTGCGCAGTGACATCCATCCTCACCTGCCTGCCCCTTTTCCTGTGGCTGCTCCATTTCAGAGGGATTAAGCTTTTAATTGCAGGGAGTTTTTTTGCTTCATCACTGCATCATCACAGAGCTGCCTGCCAGCTCTTTGAGCCTTCTGGGGCAGCTCAAAGCCTTTCCAGAAGGATGGATGGGATGCTGCCGATGGCAGCTTCCTTCCGGGAGAGGAGGATTTGGTTCAGACCCCAACCAGACACTGGTGAGGGTGGCAGCTTTGGGCTCTTGAGGGATATGGAAGTGGGAATTTTCCAGAAACTGAGGGGTTTTTGAAAGAAAGATAAATGCAAGATGGAAAATACCAAGGGAAGGAGGATGGCAGCCTTGAGATGTCCCGGCATCCCTGGCGACGGAGCTGGGGAACAGGGAGGGGAACAATGTGGCATGGCAGAGTAAGGAAGAGGAGATAATAATAATAAAAAGGGAAATGAAATAAATACAAGAGAAATCCAAGCTGCATCTCAATAGACTGTAGGGTTCAATGAGCAGCTGGGACAAAAAAAAACCTGCAAACACCGTGGTTCCTGAATAATAGAGATGGGAGAGCAGGTGATGATAAGACGACCGAAGGAAGGAAGGAAGGTGGGAAAAAATAGAAAGGAGAAATTACTGGAGGGAGAAACCTGCAGGTGATGTGCTATTTTGCTATGCTAATAAAGAGATGAAAGCAACTGGAACAGGAGCAGAGACTGGAAAAAGTCTTACTTTTGTTGGAAAGTATAAGAGGATAAACGTTTTTAACATTTATGAAGTAGCAAAATAAAGCAAAGAAAGGCTCAGAACATCAGCTCGTAGATGAGGAAATTAAAGCACATAAAATATTTATTCATTTGTGCTTAGTGGCTGTCAGCCATGCATGCATTGGAGAAATGGGATGTTTCTAGGCACAGTTTTATTCTTGCTCCTATTTTTCCCTCCTTTCCCAGGGATGAACAGGAACAATTTGGTGAATAGTAGCTGAACACTCAGCTCATTTTCTACATTCCATTAATGTTTCATTTCTTAATACCCTTGAAACAAAAATGGGAAGTTGGTATAAAACATTATTCTCCTTTCAAATCATGGAGAAGAGGAGCGTGGTTCCAGGCCAGGCAGCAAGATTACAAACTGGCATCTGTGCTAAAATGGGAATGCAGTGCTGGTGTCAGTGCCAGGCTGGAAGAGGCCCTTTAATGAGCCACAGAAAGAGGGATGTAACACAGGTTTTTCCATGTCACCAGCTGTCTCCAGCCTGGCCCAAGAGGACCATTTCTGAACAAAGCTCTTGGCTCCTTGTCTCTGAATATTTCACCTGCCATCCCCACCAACACAGGGAGCAGATTCTTTGCTCCAGGCAACTTATCAGTTACTGCACTGGCAAGGAAAGCAGCTTCCTAATGACAGATGTGGGCCTCAATGGCTGGAGGTGGCACCGGAGCTCTGCGTGTTCCCCAGATCTTGGTTGGATGCTTCACTCAGAGGTGCTGCAGGAACGGTGACACCGGCACTTGTCGGGTGCGCCTTGATCTCGGCAGCAGGGAGAGGGGCTGCGAGGAAGATCCAGCTTTGGAGAATCCTTGTCTGTCCCTTCTTGTGTCTTTCTGGAAGAAATCCAGCTGTGCTCGGGGGGCAGGAGCGAGGCACAGATCACCCACTGGGTTGGGGCGCTATGTCTTTGTCCCCAGGCAGGGCGAGGGGTGGGCAGGGGCTGCACCTGGGCGGGACTCACCTGCAGGGCCGCCGGGATGAGCAGCACGGCGGGGCTCGGCCGCTCTCTGCACCGGGATCGAGGCACGGGGAGGGCTCACTCAGCCCCATCGCCTGCGGGGCCGCGCCGGCCCCCGGCCGGGCCCGGTCAG
>NW_008240039.1:3613463-3625210 GCF_000691975.1 Corvus brachyrhynchos
CGGGGGGGGCCCCACCCAGCCCCAGCGCCGGCGGGGCAGCGCCGGCCCCAGGCAGTGCCGTGTCAGCCCCTGGCCTATTGCTGACTTCAATTTGTTGGATGGGGAATCCCGGGCGCTCCAGCCTTGGCTGGCACCGCCTGCTGCCTGTCAGATACATTTACTCTCCAACAGCAGCATCCCGACTTGACCAGCCCTGAGCTCACTCGCTGCTCCTCTCCTTTAGGAAGAAGTTCTTTCTCTTAGCCAGGCTGCCCTGATTTACCTGGGCAGATGTGGGCATGTGCCCACCTACCTGCCCCGTTTGGGCTGTGGGAGCCCAGCGAATCAGACAGCCACGATTTCCTGGGATGGGTGGGCAGATGTGCCTGGAGGATGCAGGGATGTAATCCCGGGTGTGGAGCAGCTCCATGGGCAGCCTGGGGCTCTGTGTCCCTGTTGTGCCTGGCCTGGCTGGGTGTCAGGGGTGGCAGGAGCACGGGGATCTCCAGCTGGATGAGGAGCAGGCAGCCAGGGCTGGAGCTGCACCTTCCTGGGCCGTGTCACGGGCAGGAGCTGTCCTGTCCTTCCAAGGTCAGGTCAGCGCTTGTTTTTGCAGAATTACAAGTGCTAGTGTTACATTACGTGTTCTCCCGGGTCTCTTGGGGTTAATGGCAAAGCTGCTGGTTAGCC
The DNA here is from genome assembly GCF_000691975.1 of Corvus brachyrhynchos. NCBI lineage: Eukaryota > Metazoa > Chordata > Aves > Passeriformes > Corvidae > Corvus > Corvus brachyrhynchos. Next base: position 3,614,133 of record NW_008240039.1, read on the forward strand.
CAAGGGATTTTCTAAATCCTCCCCTTCCAGGAGTGCTCTCGTGGGAGAGCTGTGCGTGAGCCTTGGGCAGGGTGGGAAGTGCAGGAGAGCCTGTGCTGCTGCCTTTGCAGCCTTCTGTAAAGCACAGAGGTGTCAATATTAATTTCATCATAAAGCTCAAAACCTCCCTTGATTTTTCGCCTTATCAGAAATGATAAATTCTTAGAGAATTTCTTAGTCCGGATGCTACAGTTCCGGTGAGATACTTGGATAATGGAAGGTAAAATCAATCCATTGACTTCAATTGGGATCTGCCAACTTGTATCAGCTGAAAATATGCTATTTTTTTTGTCTTCTGGTGACAATCTTATCGAAGTAGGGCTAACCCTGCCTGAGAAAAGGAGAAGCTGATAACCCCAAGCTGCAGTTCACTGCACACCCAGATGATACAACTTCCATCTCTGATTCGGGATCAGAGTTTTCTCAAGGACAGATAAAAACAGAAGCAGCAATTTCTCAGGGTCGTGGCTGACAAAGCACTTTAACAGCTTCTAATGGCACTTGTGGAAGGTGCACAGGAGCTCCTGCACTGTGGCAATTACAGAGTTCGTGAGCTACAGGTGCCACGCGTCACAGTCGTGCCCAGCTAGGAGCCGGGTGCCACAGAGAGCTGGTGAGCATCCCCTGCCTAACCCTAATCCTTGCCTAACTCCAATCTGCCAGCTGCTGAAATCAAGGAAAGCCTTGATTTACAGGGCTCCTTTTTCCTAGGGGGATGAAGCTTGCAAACACAAGGGAGGGGGTGGTTGATCTGTGTGTGGATGTAGCTGTCAGGAGGAAACCAGCAGCAGAGTGAGGGATGTGTCCTCTGCCTCGCCATGCTGCTCCTGCCTGTTCTGCTCTCCTCTGAAGAGCATCCTGTGCTCATCTCATCCACACTGGGCTCCCAAACCCTTCCTATTCCCTTGAGGCCTTTGGCATCGATGTTCTGCATATAGACTCTCTCTGAAAGCCCTGGCACTTGATTCAATCACTGCTTAATCTAACCCTCTAATTTAATCAATGCTTCATGGACAGGGTCTTTGTTTAAAAACCCAAACAAACACAAAACCTTCCAGTCTCTTTTGTGATCGCTTTGTGCAGGTGTTATTAGGTTAATGCAATCAGCATCGATAAAGCTGCTCTCCATGTAATGAGGGATCAGCTTTGTTGTGGGCGCTGTGGAAGGGAGGGAAGCAGAAGAAAGAAGCCACAAGCTGGATCCTTGAGATGTTACCACTGATGCCACCAGACTCAGGGTGACCCTTCCTGCTGCAGGAATAATGGGAGGCACCAGCAAGTGTCCCACCCCCTCTCCAGATGCTCTGAGTGAGAATCAAGGTGTGCTGCAGCATCAAGAGGCCAGGAAGGATGGACACAGGCAGGAGGATGGAGGTGGACTGCACGGATTTCCAAGCTTGTGCGGCTCTTGCAGTGGGAGTGAGGGCTCTGGCTGCTCAGGGTGAAGCTGCTTTTCCTCCCTGGAGCTCCAGCTGCAGGTTCTGCCCACCCCATGCCCACTGGTAGTGCTGGGAGAGCACGTGCTTGGGGCTGGCTCCTGGCTGAACGAGACGATGCAACAGCTCTCGATAAGCACGAATCCTTCAGCAGTCGTTCCGTGTTTAATCAAGTTTGTAGAGCCTCAGGCCATTCATGGGGGGAAAAGTGTTTTCCATCTGTAATAAGAGGAAAGTTTGGCTGTCAAGGGGTGTAAAGCCAGATAATGAAGTTATTCTTTCTCGTTGCATTTTGCTGTGAGCTTCTTGAGAACGCTCTCAACAAAGTAATGATGCATGGAGGAGAGGTTTCCAGGCTTCGTAAGTGGTGGCAGCACCTTCCACTTGCAGGGCTTAGGGGTGCCAGCATGTCTCCAGCTTCATAAAGCCAGCCCCTATGGAAGTACAGGGTGGATGGGCTTGGTTTAAAGGGATAAAAATGCAGAGGTGCCCTTGATACTGCAGGTGCAAACCCCGTGGGGCAGAGACTGGGGTCTCTGTGGAACAAGACCCATGGTGCCTGCTGGGATTTTTCCATCCTAAAATTGCATGAATAGTGCTGGTGGACTGCCCTTGCCATCTCTGTCATCACCTGTTTGGGAAATTTCCCTGATTTTGCCTGCAAAAAGCTGTGGTGTTTTGTTCATGTTGCATTTCTACTGAAGCAAATCAACCACAGGAAAGACAGCAAGGGAAAAAAACCACAGAAACAAACTACAGTAAGTATGAGGAAGGGGATAAAAAAACCTAACAAAAACATCTCTACCTTCTTGGGTTTTTTTGGGAAAGCTCAATTGACTCCCTTGGAGCCCCCAACAAAGTCAATGATACTTCATCTTTAATTTGATTTTTCCCTTCAGTAAGGGTGGTGAACATTAATGTCACCGTAATTCTGCAAAGTACCATTAGATAACGGGGGAATATCAAACGTGAAGATTATGTGTGGTATCAGTGGCAAAATATTATACTCAGCAGTGATTTAGAAGAACATTAATGTCTCAGGCATGCTGTGAGAGATGTCAAGAATTGGACAATAAAATGTCTCATTCTTCAAACAATCACTCGGGGCTGACGCCTGGCTGCTGGGGAGGCAGTTGGGCGCCCGTGGAGCTGAGCAGCCCCTCTGCAGCCGCTGCCCTGCCCGCGTATCTCCGAGGGCAGACACCTCCTCTGCGCGCGGGAGTGATGGATGCTGCCCATTTCCAGCGGGTCGATAACGGGATCGCTGTAGACCACCGTTATTTTTGTGCTTAATTCACTGAATAAAATGAACCAGGTAAATCACTCAGAGGAGACGGGAGCGGATGTTAATAGGCACATTTGCAGCGCTATCTAAAAATGAGCTCTGCAATTACTGACTCATGCCAGCGCTCCTGTTTGGTGGCGCGGCTGGGGGGAGGGCCCCCCCCCCCCCCCCCGCCAGTGCCCTGGGGAGAAGCCCTCGGGCTCCCCAGAGACAGCTGGGGGCTGCAGTTCAGTGGGGCTCTGCCAGGGTGATGCCCAGACCTTGGCAGTGCATCACAGGGGAACAGGGCCCTGATTTTTTTGTAGGCTTGCAGGCCTGAGGAGGAACGGAGCGGGGTTGGGCAGCTCTTCATAGACTCATAGGATTGGGTTGGAAGCGACCTTAAAGCTCATCCCATTCTAACGGAGGTGGTGCCAAGCGATTTGGGCAGTGTTGCCATAGAAGACACGGCGCCTTTCTCCACAAGAAATGAGGAAGCTGGGCCACGGGCTGTGTTCCTTCTCTCCCTGGGGCGGGCGTGGAGCCTCCTGAGCATCCTCAGCCTTGAAGTTTCCCAGCCTCCATGAGAGGCTCTGTGGTGCCAGGCTGGACCAGGCGCTAGACAGGCGATGTGCAGCACTCTGCCAGCTCCCCAAAATAGCACCGTTCCCGAGGCTGGATTAATCCCTGCGGCGCCTCGCTGCCAGAGCAGGCCATGGATGGGTGCTGGGAAGCGCTCCCGCCAGCACGCAGCGTTCCCGTGTCGGCAGGAGGAGAAGGAAAGGGTGGGGGGCGCGGGTGACATGGCCATCGACCCGTTTATCACGGCGGAGCAGAATTAATCGCTCGGATCAGCAGAGTCATTGTGGCTTACAGAAAACAAAACAAAGGCAATTATTATTCCTCCCTTGTCGGGGGGCCGTGGCTAATCTCGTTACGCGCAGCAGCGAGGCGCCGGGGAAATCTCACGGTGCCGATAAAGCGCTCGGCAGCTGCACAAAGCAATTACGGTGAGACCGTGGGGCTGTGCTGGGGGCTCAGCCCTTCCCTGGGGCCAGGCAGGGCTGTCCCCAGCTGAGCATGTCCTCTCCTCACAGGGAGCCCTTTGGCAAGGTAAGGTGGGTGCTCTTCCTCACCTCCAGGTGCCTCCTCCCATGCCAGCGTTGATGCCTGCTCTGCCCAAACCTCCTCCAGAACCAAAGCAATTTTGGGGCTGTGGGACTGATTCCCCCACAGGCACCCTGAGTAGCACCATCCCTGTGGCCAGAATCAGCCAGAGGCGTTGCCATGTCACCCTCCTAGCACTGCTCGGCAGAGATGTGTTGTCCCAGAAGGTGTCACAGCTGCTCTGGGCGCAGTGCAGGCTGGGATAGAGCAGCGATAGAGCGGTGCTTGGGTTTTTTTATAACTCTTAAATCATCCCCCAGCTCTCGCTGCTGCTTTAAATTGTAACTTGGCTTTTAAAAAGTTTATCGTGCACTAATTCATTCAGCCCGTTCATTTCCATTCTGCTGACAGGGGACAAAATTGCTTCTTTTTTCATCCCAGAGAATTCTAACTTTGTCAATTTATGGCGCCTTTTTGATTTAATCAGGAAATTTCCTAAACTTCCGTGGCAATAACAAGACATTTTTCAAGCAGTACCTGAGAGCGACCCCGGTATTATTTATAGCCCTGGTGCACACGATATTTCGGAAGGACTTCCCATGAGTCCCTGGTGGTCAGAAGATGCAGGTTGTTCCCAGCATCACTTGACTCTGCTCCCGGGGAGCAACTGGAAAACCCCTTGTTTTGCCTTTGTTTTGCCACTGTCTGAAAAGCCCATGTGTTGCCCTTTCCCTCTTTCCACCCTGGAGGAGCCCAGACCCCTGGGATGACCTGGTCATCCTGGCCACCTCCACTGCCAGCACGTCACTTATGTGCCACGGACGGAGCCGCTCTGGTGCTGCCCTGCAGAGCTGGTATCACACTACTCTGTGCTGAAACACTGTCATTTCACTCCTCCAAACACTGTCAGAGCAAGCCATGGGAGGGATTATTTTTGGCTCTGTTCAGTGTAGTTACCTAGCAATTTGCAGGAGGCTTGGTGATACTGGGGAGCTACTCAAGCCACGCGAGCTGCACTGCAGCGAGCGATTCAGTTGCTGCCTTTGGTTCCTTCTGCTGCTCACAAATAGTCCAGGTGCCAGCTTGGAATCTTACAAATTTGTTCTCCGTTGGACGGATTTCAGCCCCGTTGCTTGTGTGTGAAATACTTCCTCTGATCGTTGCTTTTGAGCGCTCGCCGCCTGTGATTCCCCCATCACGCCTGGGCTTGGCTGCCGGCGCGCAGTAGAGCTTTTCCTCTGCCTCGTGAAAGGAAGGGAAAACCACGGCATGTGCTGATATGGATGTTCTGTAGGACAGCGCTGGGAAACCTCTTTTGATGTTTTGCTTTCACATTTCTCAAGTTGAAAAGAAATAACGTGCGAACGCCTTCCCCTTCTGCTCCCAGCGCCGCATGCTCCCCTGCACGCTCAGCACCGCCGCTCCAACCAGCCGTAAATACTGTTTGTGTTTGGCTTATTATCTCCAAGGTAATTTATGCTTTTCTGCTCATCCAGGGCGTTTACAGGGCTTCTGTTCTCTGCAGAACTCGAAGTGTTGTGATGAAGAACTGCTGTTGTTCAGTTAAACAGCAATATTGACTGCCAAGCACCAACCAGAATCAGTGTTTTCCATTCTCCCAGTGTCAAACTGGAGGGGAAAAGCCTGAAGGAAAAGCCAAAGTGGGGCAAGACAGGGACAGTAGAATCCAGATGGCAAAGAGCCATGGTGATATGGTAAATTGTCAAGAATCTTAATTAGGAACAAATTAAAGATACTCCAATTCCACATATAACATGACCCATGTTATTAAATTATTGCTAAAATGCTCTAGACTTCTTCCTCCTACGGGCATCTCTGGCATCTCTCCCTGGCACTGCTGCCGGGCTTTGTGCCCATCCTGGTGGGCAGTTCCATATCCCAGTTGAACATTTGATGTGGGCAGGAGGTCGGATCCCATCGATTACCGTGGCTGAAGGACACTTGCTGAATCTCATCAGGTTGTGGCAGTGCACATTCTGCAGTGGGCGGTGTCTGCATGGTGACGTTTGCAGAGACAGACGATGCTCTTCAGGGGAAACGCCTTCAGGAAACTTCTTCCGTGGCACATCCATGTTGGCTGCATCTATTATCCAACCATTTTGTTCTCCGAAGCACTGCAGAGAAGACAAAATGAGAACCACGGTCCTTCCGGAGCTCCAGCGGGTGCTGGATGTTTGCTTTAAATAGAATTAACCATGCAAATTGAATCATGTGAGCGTAAATTAGCACTCGTTCCACCAGTGCTCTCGGTGTCGCTTAACCTACCATTTACCCCAAGACATCTGCTAAGTGCCATTCTTTCGAGTACTTAAACAGCACCTCTCGTTACCAGAGAGCCCCAGCCCCGCGCACCAGCAGAGCTGCCTCAAGCCTGTAATTATCGTTAAAGGACTATTGTGCTCCTGGCGCTGATGAAGGCAGCGGGTGAGGCTTTCCAGGCTGGCTCCCTGCTTGCCAAGGGGAGGATGAGTGGGGCTGGGGCTGAAGCCTGCCTGCTCCCTTCCCGTGCCCGCTCCGGCAGCGGGGAAGGTCCTGGCACATCACTACGCTGGTGTTGCCCGAATATCAGCAGCGGTGGTCGGTGTAAGAAACTGAAAACGCACTGCCAGAGGAAGGCCGCCCAGCCAGGGTTGCTGCCCAGCAAGGAGATATCAGTCTGCTGGAGGATTGCAGCCCACACTCTCTCTTGCTGGCATTGCTTCCTTTGAAGCCAAAACGGAGGGAGAGGGCCCAGGGCTGCAGCCAGCACCGTGTGGCTCCAAGCCTTCTACAGAGTGAGCAGTTATTTAAGCTTTGATGTCATAACTGGGAGAGTTAATGCGTTAACCTCGTGGAGAAGGTGGTGTGTGGGCAGGCTGGAGGCACCGGCGCTCTGCCCTGCAGCACAGCTTTGCTGCTGCGTGTCACATCACAACTGGAAGTGCGATGAGGGGATGAACAGGTGGAGGACGATGGCATTGCTGATGCCCAAGCAGCTCAAAGGGGTGCCTTGGATCCTCGGTCTGCTCTTTGGCTGGGCCCCTCCTAGGAAACGTGGATGTGATGCTCATTGGCTTCTCGTTTTTCCAGCCTCTTCCTGCAGTGTGAGAAAACCCATTGTGGCTGGTGTGAATGGAGTTGGACACCATTCCTCCACAGTGGTTATGCAAATTCCCGGCCATAATGACACGTTGTCGTGTGTGATGCTGCGAACAGATGGCCTGAAGACAGGCTCAAGATCGGAATTAGTCCTGGACTCCTGCAACGGCACTCGGAGCATATGGACCTCATCGATCCCTGCTTTAGCCTTAATAGCAAAGGGAATGGTAACATATGAACGACAGCCAAAGGAGAGCAGAAAAAACAAGATTGTGGTGATTCAGTGGTACTCAGGCTCTTCTGAAAAGCTGAAACGGTCCCTCCTCAAACTCGAGCATCATTCCAGCAGCAGACGGGGCTTTGCTGTGGAGGATCCCGAGGGCTCGAGCAGCTCGTCTCTGCAGCAGCACAGACCGGTCTGCGTGCACCCAGATCAGAGCCCCTCAGCCCTGTTATTTATGCTGTGGCTTCCCAGCGGCATGAAAGCACCAGCGGTGGTTTAGAATTCCATTTGGCACTTTGTTTTACGGGGAGGCTTCGGGAGCTGCGGTGATAGATGGCTGCTTCCCTCCTCTTTGTCACATCCGTGCTGTATGAGTTATCAGCGGCTGGTTTCTGACTTGGAGCCGGCGCGAGGGGCTTTGGAAAATGGGGCATCACTTGTTCATTGCTTATAGCTTTGTAAATCCGTGAAGGACTGGGCTTCTTCTGCCTTTTATTTCAGTCTAATGGTGTTTTAAGGCAGCTCGCTGATGCTGCTTGGGATTTCTCCAAGGACCAAATAGGAAACTGATACGTACCATGGAAGTGCTGAGCAGAGAAGATTGATTCTGTCAGTTAAACATCACACAAGCATAAACAGTGTGTGCTGCTGTGCCTGCTCCCCTCTGACATCAGCAGAACCAAACCTTCCCGTCAGCAGGCGAGCTGTCACTTCAAGCCCTGAATGCAGCATCTGGATGAAAAGGGACTTTTTTTTTTTTTTTAAAACTCTCCTATTCCTAATCAGCTGGGTGTCTGGGTCCTAATATTTGCCTAGAGCGAGTTCTTTCAATAATCTGTAAGTGGTCCCCAAGGCTTGTCGCTCTGAAAGCGCACAAAAGGGATCTTGGTGCCTGTGCTGCTGAAATTAATTGATCCCGATATTTCCTTGAGGAGGGATAAAAAGAAAAGAATAATGTGGTTTCAGATCAGGACAGTTGAAATCCCAGGGAAGATGGTATTCAGTGGGTGCCCTCGGCTGCTTTGCCAGGCTTCAGGGGAGCTCTCATGCCAGCGCTGGGTGCACTGGTAGCCAATGGCCAGGAAACACCCCAGGATTTCTTTGTCCTGGTTGCACATGCCCTGAAAACACCCACTGGAAAGGTCTTTCAGCCCTCCTCATCCTCAAGGACAGTCTGTCCCTCCTGCAGTCCAGTGCTCTCCGGCCACCACAGACCTCTGTCGGGGACCGGCCCCACGCTGACCCCCAGCCCTGGCCGTGCTGTCAGCATCTCTGGTTTCCATGGCAACTGCAGAATGCCAGGCATGGAGCTGGTGCACACCACAGCATCGCCAGTTTTCCCTGGTTCCTTCAGGAAGTGGGTGGCACAGGCTGGAGCTGCCCACGGGACCCCGGGTGTAGGACACTCTGCACAGCCAGACCCAGCTGCAGGGGGTTTATTTCAGAACCACCGTGCAGGAAGGGAACTCTTCCACCCTCCAGAGAAGCACATGTGGATATTTTTAGCAGGGCAGGAAGACAAACGAGCTCAGCTCTTCCAAGCATCCATCTGCTTCGTGTGTTCTGGGCCCCACAGCCTTTCCAAGTAAATTGAGTCCTGTGCCAGGCCCCGTTTGCTCTCCTGAGCTGCTCTGCTGCGAGGCCGTGGGGTTTGCTTTTAGGAAATGCCCATCCCTGCTTTCTTCTGCACAGGGCAGACACGTGCCTTGATTCCTGGGAACTCAGCTTTCTCTGATGCTGTCCTTGAGGCAAGAATTCAGGTTTTTATCCCTTGCCTTAACCAGAGGCAGCTCAGCTGGATGCTCAGGGCAGGCCGTGGCTCGGTGGTGTCCGTGGCTGCCCGCAGTCCCCGAGCAGTGCCAGCAGCACCGTGACTCCCACCCCTCGCCCCGGGCCTGCTGGGATGCTGCAGGTGGAGTGAGCACATGAGGGGAATGAGACTGATAAAATACTGTCCCAGGATAGTTCCAAGAGCAGTCTCCCGGTGTATGAGGCTCCCTGCTGTTTTCCAGTCACTGACACTGAACTGAGCAGCTCTGATCCCAAATGTGCTCCCAGCTCCCATGGCAGGGGGTACCTGGCTGTGCCAACGGGAATTACGGATGCTTGGAGCTGATGGGCAGGGAGAGGCGGGTTACCCCTTTCCTGCCAGTCCTGAGAATGTGCAGATCCTTGATGCTCATCTTGGTTTTTGTGAGTTTTGCGCTGACGGGGGAAGGCGCACGAAGAAGAGAGACCGGGGAGATTTGGAACACACAAAGCACAGACCAGGGACGTTTGGGACCATCCTGGCCTCGGTGAAGTTGCTCACGGAGCCGCAGAGCAGAGCTCGGTCTCCCTGGCAATGGTTGCCATGCGATCGCTGCTGTGGCGCTGCATCTGCCTGACTTCAGTCAAACGCGCCCTTCCCAAGGGAATGTGCTTGTGTCGGAGTCCCCAAGGAGGACAGGATGGATGGGCTCCCGTTGATGGGGAGAGGGCAACAAGAGGGAGCAACCTGAGGGAGGTCTGAACCCAGAGGTGGAGCTGCCCGCAGTCTGCAGCGAATATGGGAAGCAGACGTTGTGCAGAAGCGAACCCCATGCTCCCCAAACTGCTGGCAGGGTCCCTCCCAGAATCCCATCCCACTGAGGAGCACAGCTGTCAGACAGAACCCTGCAGTGGATGCAGTTTTCCACACATAACATGGCCTGGAAGACATCTATAACCTGTTTTTCGGTGGTTACTGAACCTTTCTGGGTCGATGCCCAGGCTGCAGTGTGTCACCGTGGCCTCTGCGCTCCTGGACTTGATGGAGGAACAATTTCATTTAAGTGCCTTCCCAGTGAATGATCAGAGTTACTCTGTGAGATAACTCTGCTGGTTTGAACAAAAAGTCCTCCACAGGAATGCAAGTTCCTCATTTTAAATCCAAATGTAAAATTAAAAAATTCCATTACCACAAGAAGCTGGTCGGAAACCAGTGGCTTGGGTAAAGCATTTGATCACACATGGAAAATTATCGAGTCAACATTGAAAATGGGTTGAGAAACACATGCTGGCTGCTCAGAATCATCTGTCACCGCTGGGCAGAGCCAGGTCCTGGAGAGTGAGTTCAGGATTGGTTGGAGTTATCTGGAGAGAGATGTCCCAGTGTTTCCAGATTCCTTGCATGTGACTTCTGTATCCACTTTTCCACATGAACGGTAACGCTGAAGCGAACGTCAGTCATCAGACAGGCATAATTGGATTTGGAAAATGTGATATTGTGAATTAAGTTGACTGATGGGGAAGTGTCAGTTTTATTAACAATCTTCCTTCAGATGATAATTTTATATCTATAAGGATGAATTACAAGAGTGCTTGAAAGCATCAGTCTCAAATGATGAAGTCATTTTAATAAAGGCTGACTTTCTCTTTCACATACTTGTTTTTAAATATTTTATCTCCTTATGGGAAACTGTGTCCAATTCAGAGCCAAAACTGATGTAAAAAATGCCATTTTCATCTTCACACGGAGAAACACCTTCACCCTCAGGCGAGCTCCCAGCTGGGTGCAGCCTGGCCTGTCACCTGTTCTTGGGGTTTCAGTGCAAAGCTGAACATTGAACAAATCTTCTTCCTTCCATGGTATTTTTCCAGAAGAAAGAGGTGGGAAATGCAGTAAGAGAAGGAGTAAGACAGAAAATCTGACACTTGGAAACGTCCCCACCTCCCTTCAGCTGAAGAAAACTTGTCATTGGCTTTATCCACACATTTCACAGCAAGGGGCTGGTTTTCCCCTCATCGTTCCAGCCATGGTGCTGCTGGGATTGAAGGGTTTGGGCTTTTTACGTCAGTGCTGTGGGGCAGCTCAGATGCAGGTCACCATTTCCCTTTTCTACCTCAGTTTACTCTGATTTGGGAGCGCCTCAGTAAATGTTTGATGTTC
>NW_008240039.1:3625243-3629227 GCF_000691975.1 Corvus brachyrhynchos
ACGGTCACTGGGTGTGCACAGCCTGTGGTCCCCTCTGACCAAGCCTCTGTCAGGGCACGGTGGCCACTTCATTATGTCCCTATTGATCAATTAAATGCTTCGTGCCTTATTTATCCCGCAGCCAGGAAGGAGCACTGCAGGAGCAAAGAGCAATCGTGTTGGACTAAAATCTAAGGAAGAAAAATGAGCTGGTAAAAGCCCTGCTGCACCCGGCTTCCCCCTCAGAGGAGCCTTGAGAGATTCAGAGTGGGTTTTTTTCCCAATGAAAACGATTTGATGAAAGCCCTTTCTGGCCAAAGTTTCGGTGTTTGCGAATCGTGACATGGTGAGGGAAGGAAGCTCTGTGCTCCCAGGGGAGTGGAGCCTGAAGCACAGCAGAGCTTTGTGGAGCTCTGGGCTTTTGTGCCCAGCCAGGCACTGAGCCCCTTGCACCCAGGAGCTGGGGATGGGCAGATGGGCAGATCCCAGCCCTGGGATGAGGCACAGGCAGCAAGCGCAGTGCCCATTCCCTGACACAGAACCCTGTTCCCACCAACCTGATGGGATGGGTGACGTATTTATTCATACTTGAGAGACAAATGGAGGGAGGCAGCTGCTGGACTGCCCAATGTTGAGATGAAAGATACCTGCAGAACACCTGGGGAGGCTGGACAGACAGAGCTGCTGCTGCCGCTGGGGCTGCCACCACTGGGAGGACACAAACGCAGTGGGTCTGTCCTGACCCACTGCTGGCGAGGAAAAGGTGCCATGTCAGGGTCTGATATGCCCACCATTTCTCCCTCGCAAAAGGAATCCCCAGTTTCAAAGTCTGACTAGAATTCTGGCTGCTTTTTGGTGAAGATCTGAATCTGGTGAAGCGGTTTTGTTCTGCGATATTTTGAAGTCAGATGCTTTAGTGGCACAGAGAGCGCGGGGCTGGATTTGCATGTGAAATGAATCATGCCCAATGTGATTAAAAATGCCATAAAGGATGAATTTAAGATTTTTTTCTTACTTACTATTAAAGTTTTTCAGTAATTTTCCACCCCCTCAGCTGAGCATCGTTCAGATGAACTGGAGAGAAACTTTCTCTGCGATTCATTACTGAGGGGTCTGAGGGGAATTCTCTGTATTTCAGTGAAAAAGGAAAGCTAAAAATAAAGGTTTTTCCATCAGCAAAGTATTTGTGTAGAAGCTGAGACTGTGGGGAGCACAAGGGCAGCAGTGTGCCTTGTGAGTGGTTGGTGGAGACTGACCAGGAAAGGGAGAAGGAGCAGACAGGGTGTGGTGTGGGATGGGCACGGCGAGCACCCGCTGCCTTTCAGCGCGTGGCAAGGCCCCAGAGCCACGGCTGGGAGGCAGCTTGGCACTGGCATAGACACTGACACACTCAGATCTGGAAAACCCAGTGCGGAGTGATGGAGAAAGGGCAATCTCCCTGCCACAGGATGGTTCCACAGGCACAGGAGATGTGCTGGGAAGTTGGGACCTGCCTTCAGCGCCTGCTAAATTTGGGGACTGTGGCAGAGCAGAGGGTGCTCTGGCTCACAGGGGCGGTGTAGGGTCTGGGCAGAGCAGCTCCAGCATTGTGAGCAAACAGGAGGCTGGGCTGGGATGCCGTCGCTCCCTGTTCCAGCAGCTGAGTACTGCCAGTGTGACCCTTTGAAAAAGCCACCGCTGGGCTCAGCCTGCGGATGAGGAACTGCTGTGCTCTCTCCTGCCCATCTCGGGCACCAGTAGCACGAGGCTGTTGCCAGCCCCGGAGCTGAATGTAAACACCCGAAGTTTGCACAGCACCAGCCCGGCTCTGCGTAGCTGGCTGGCACAGATGTGTAACTGGGTGAGGCCCAGGAGCAGCTGCTGCTGGTACCCGCACCCCACCCGCTCCCCATCCCATCCCATCCCCATCCCACCTGCATCTCCATCCCACGCACATTTCCATCCTGCCTGCATCCCCATCCCACCCACATCTCCTTCCCACCCACGTCCCGGTGCCCACGGACACAGCAGTTAGTCCCTGAGGAAAGATTATTTGCATGATTAGAAAAAAGGGGGAGGAACACTGCAGGCAGCAAACCACGCTCCTTATCCATGCTCTTATGAAACAGATGCGTGTCAGCAGATGTCTTAATGCAGGCGTCTAAACCAGTGAGAGCAGAATCAGCCTGTGGCTGGGGGAAGAAAGGAGATCCCTCTTCACCTCTAAATGCTGGCTGCAATCGTATTTGTATGTAAATGCAGTTTCTGTAAATGCACACTAACTCACCAGTAGCTGCAGGAGCCATTGCGTATTCACGGCAGAAGAGCTTTTTTACCCGAACAGGAGTTTGCGAGGGTACTTTGCATGATTCTTTTCCTTTTTCTCTGCGTGTCGGAGTTTGACTAACATGTTGAAAATTAAAAAAATAATTGAAACGGATCATATGCAGCTCAGCAGGGGCCTTATTTTCCGGTGAGTGGCAAGGGAACGGAGGAGCGGTAACGCGCAGCTTTTGTAGCCTTGTCACTTTAATGAATTCTTTAGGAACATCAGCGGCAGCGCAGGGGGGCTCCGGCTCAGCCAGAGCAGCAGCACAGGCTGGGTCGGAGGAGTCTTATCCCAGAGAAGGGCCTGAGTGTTTTCCCTTAATCTGCAGTCTCCTGTTTCCTTGTGAACGCAAACTGGAGATGGGACGCGCCGATGGGAGGAGCGCTGGCGCTCGGCTGAGCTTCTCCCCAGGAATGGCCCCTTCAGCGCTGGCAGAGGAAAGGACCCTCGTGGATACCCACGGCCAAGTTCAGCTCAGGTGTCACATTACCCTGGTGCCCATCGTGCTCAGCCCGGCGACAGTCACATCCCCGGTGGCATCGGTTCCTCGACAGCCGCCGACCTCCCGGCGTGTCCGGCCGTGCCGTCCCCCAAACCAAACCACACCCCTCCAAAGGCGCAGAGCAAACAAACCTGGGGTCGCACGAGTGGTCCTGGAGCCCCCAAAACGGACTCCCAGTTCTGCCAGGGAGGGTCTGCCAAGGACGGCTTCCCAGGGAAAATCAAACCCAGTCGTGGCTTGGAATCGTGTCTGCCTGCAAACATTTCCATGCCACATCTGCTGCTTTGAATTAGGACCTGAATATTCATCTCCAAAATGTATAATTTATACTTACAGCAGACAATTCATAATTTAAGTGTTATTGCTCTAAATTAAGTATTACATTTAAGCTGGCTGTGGAGCAGATAACTAAAACCAAGACACCACAAAGAGGAAACCCACGCTCAGGTGGTTCATACCATGAGGTCCCAGCTGGATGTCAGCTGCCAGGCACACCCAGAGGGAGGATGCCCCATCCAGAGCAGGGCAGGACCCAGCCACTCCTATGCTCCCACCTGCCCCTCTCTCTCCTCCAACAGCAGTTGCAAGAGAAGGAAACAAAAAAAGTCAGGAATGAAAAAGGAAAATTAAACATGAAAATTTAATTAAATCACCCTTTGATCACTCTCTGTGGAATGGACTTCATTCGGAAGATTATTTGTTGGAGAGCAATAACAGCTTCTAATTAGGAGAGGATTCAATGTGGAACGAGGGGGTTATTATATTTTTTAAATCAACCCGGTTTCCCCTACACCAATCAACAAGACCGCCTGCACATTACCAGCTAAACATTATTAAAGTTGTATTTTACAGCCTGGTTACTCGCCAGTGTTTATGAGTGTGAAATATCTGGTTTAAAGCTGACACAGAAATATCATCAAAGCGGTCCACAGAGAAACAGCTTGTGCCTTAATTGCAAAAAGTGGGTGCTGAGAGCAGCTGTCTCCCATGGAAGGCAGGGTGGGAGCAGCCTGGCTTTCCCCACGGAGCCTCCATGGGCACTGCTGTGCTGGCGAGTGCAACCACAGCCCCACCATCCCCAGGACCAGCCTTCCCAGCTGGGATGAAGAGCTGGAGGCAAGAGGTAGAGGTGTGGTGAAGAGTTGGGACCTTGGGCATCAGTCAGCCAGGCTTTATCTCCCGCTGAGTAAATCCC
>NW_008240039.1:3629413-3651048 GCF_000691975.1 Corvus brachyrhynchos
CTCGGCTTTGTGAATGAGGCCCTTAAAGATTTGCATATATCATAATCCATGTGAGTCATAACCAGCCAGTGCTTCAAATGCTTTCTGAAAGAAAGAACCAAATATCCCCATTAGAGCTTTTATCCCCTGCTATTTCATATCACAATAAAATGTCAAAAGGAAAAGAGAAGCAGATTTCTGATATTATTACTTTGAACTTTTCTTGGCTATACTCCCCTGAAGCATGACATTTACTGAGGAGAGGGAGAAAAGAAGAGGCTGGAATATCTCCTTAATCATCTTTATTTCAGCACTGTGGCATTGAGCAGCTGGACCATGTCTCCTGCCTGGATGGGAGAGATGATGGGTGGCACCATGGCCCTGAACCCTTCCTGTCCCCTGGCACCACAGAGGACCTGTCACCTCCGTGATGATCTGCCTGGGTGCAGCTGGAGAGAGGCAATGGACATTTGTACCACCACCATCATCATCATCATCATCATCACCACTGTCATACCAACATTAAGATAAATTCAGCAACACATGGTGTAGTTTGGTAATATCATAATATCAACATCTAGCACTTTTGAAGGCATCTGGTGCTCAATCCCGAGCTCTCCCGACAGGAGCAGCCTGAAGAGCCAGTCCCTGGAGATCCTGGCACAGGATCCTGAGGGATCTGTCCTAACTGTGTCTCTGAGGTCTGGCTTTGCCACAGGATTTACACCACAGCATAAAGGTGCCTGCAGGGAATTACAAATGAGTCGGTTTGTAAAAAAAATCCCAAGTCATTAAAAGTTCATAGTGAAAGGAAAAGTGGGAATAGATGTCATAAAAAAGTTAGAAGGATAAAGTGGTTCTTCCATCAAAAGCTTTTACAAGCCCATTTAAGAAATCCATTTTAACTGTATTTTAATTTCTTTTATGGACCTAGTAAAGCCAAATGGTGTCAGGGAGATTCAGAAAGGTGGGGCATTAGCACTGTGCACAACTCCCATTTCTGAAAAATCCCACTTTTTCCATGGACTGAGCTTCCAGGGGCTATTTTGATGCATGGAAGCAGATGCAATTTAGCAATTTCATCTCTCATGTTTAATTTTCACATGAGCATGGCAGAGTTATGCCCTGGCACAGCAAAGATCCGGGAACAGGATGGGGAATTTCCAACAGGCAGTACCTGGAGAGGGAGGTTCTTGGAACAATGCTTTTCCTTTGGGGTCAGGTCAGCTTTTGGGGCAATTAAAAAAATAATTAAAGCCACCAGAAATGAAGAGCCTCATGCCATGGGGACTCAGTGATTGGGGCAGAGCTGGCAGGTGGAGATGCTGACCTGCTCCTGCCAAGGACATGCTGCACGTGGGACTCTGTGCCAGCGATGCCAAGGGTGGCTGGAATCCTGCAAAACTCAGAGCCAGGTCATAAGTGACCATGTGAAACCCTGGCAACCAGGGAAGCACAGCAGTATTCGGGGTCCTGCCCACACCAGGGGTCCTGCCTGCACCAGGGCCAGCGTGTTTTGGGGGTGGGGAGGAGAGCGTTGCCACGCTCAGGATGGAGAGTTGTTGTTATGGTAACAAATGACTCGTATTCTCCGAAGGAAGCACAATTTCAGCTTAATAGGGGGAAAACGCAGGGAAGAAGAAAAGGATAATATTTCAAAAAGCTTTAATGAGACGTGAATTGTACGCGCTCGTCCTCTGGAGTGTGTAATGGTTCAGCGGGGAGGACGAGCCGTGTTTACAACCGGTCCCACGCGCCCAGTGAAGCTGAGTCCAGGGAGAATCCAAACTTCAGGGTGCCCGCTCAGCTCCTCTAACACCAGCCAGAACACCAGGGAGATTCTGGTGGCTCTAAAGCCTCATCCCCTTCCAAAAGGTGCTGCCTGTGCAACGGCACCATGGGAAAGGCAGAGCTGAGGTGCCATCCACAGGGAAGCCTGGTGAAGGGGGGACTCCAGCAATGCTGTGGAAGGACGATGATGCCCGTGTGGTGGAGGCAGAGCTGCCCTCATCCTGCCTACCTGCTCCCTTCACCCTGCCTGCCCTCTGCTGCAGCCCCCTGGTCTGGGGGCATCTGTCCAGTGTGGCACAGCTGTGCCATTGCCTCTGCTGGTGCAGCCAACGCCAGCCTGGGCTGCCTGGACTTCCCTGACAGAGCTCCACACGGGCTCCTGCCTTCACTTCCTCTCCCCAGAAGCCGAGGAAAAGCAGTGCTTTGATAAGGAATGCAATCATTAGGAATGTGCCAGAAACCAGGTATTAATAGAAGCACTATTAGAGGATTTATGGATGATTTAAGATGCAGCCCATTCTGCTTGTGAATGCCTCGTCTGTTTAAGAGCAGTAATTGCCTATTATCCAGCAGCTTCTAATGTGCTTGGCTCGTGCTGGCGTGACACGCGAAGATGCAGCACATCTTAAAAACAGCCAATGCCAATTCCAAGGACCTGCTTGTAATTTCAAACACAAGAATCCAATAAAACTCAGATGGTGGCTGAGAGGTGAAAAAGCCAATGGCACACGGTGGGCATGGGCACAATGACCAGGGAAGAGCTCATAGCTCGGAGGTGGGCACAGCTCTCAACAGGTGACAGCTCTGCTTATCCTCCGAGTGTGTTCTACCCCTCCTCCCCATGTGCCACTTGTCTGGGGCCCTGCAGCAGAGACAGTTTCATGGATCAAACAGAGCCAGGTAACAGCCAAAGGGACGTGAAAAATGCCGTGGCACCAAGCGCGCCTGAGAGCCTCCTGGGTGTTTATCTGCCTGTTGTCCTTTGCAATACACTGATTTGAATTTTTTTCACAGTATTTTGGAACATTTTCGCCCTTTGAAGTGCACTAATCTGCCAGAGAAGCCTTAATTTCTGAATCGGGGGTGAGATTCCCCCCCGCATCCACTCCCACTCTGTGCAGGAGGCCCTGGGATGCGATGCTTGGGGGAACATCAACAACCTCTGGAGCTCCACAGCAGAGCCCAGCTGTGCACACCGGTTTATTGCAAAGAGAACGGGCTAAAACCAGCCAGCGATGACGCAGGAAGAAGACCAGACCAGTGCCACTCTCACTCCACACAGCCAGCCCTGGGCCTCCCTGTGCAGCACAAACCCACCTTCACTGTGACCTGCAGCAGAGGCTTTTCATATCTGCTGAAAGGAATTTTCTGGTGGCAAAAAGCCTTCCTGGTGGTGGAGGGAAGATCCCGCTGTTCATCTCACAGGCTCTCGCTCGCTCTGCGAGGAAGAAAAGCCTTTTGAACAGCAGCCACAGCAGCCAGGCAGCGCCTTCCACTGTCTCCTTGGAGGCTTTTAATTTATAGTGCCCACACTTTGACGTGTTGATCTTCCTGATTGCACAAGGAATTGAATTGGATTCAGATTTATTTGTTCTAATTTGCGCCTCCTGTTACTTATCACCGCAGCATCACCGGCCGCTGACGGGCTTTGCTCAGGCATCCCAATTAAAGCCTGCGAAGTGCAAATACACACAGGAGCAGCTGGAAATGCGATGAGCAAAGAGCAAACAGGCAAACAAGCCAGAGCCCACGGTGACTACAAACCAAGTCATTTTGGTGCGAGTTTCACCAAGAGGAATTGCAGCTCCATTCGTTTCCCAGGAGTCTCTCCTCCTGCTGCTCCACCAGCGAGGAATGGCAGCCAGGCTGCCCTGGCCATGATCCCACTCAGGTCGTGATACCCTGCCTCCCCCGTGTCCCTGCCAGCCACATGATTTAGAGCCTCATTTTTGGACAGCTGAGCACTGGCTTCAACCAGCTGGTCTGCCAAGAAGGGGACAACAAGAGTGACCTGCGTGATCCAGCCCTTGGAGGTCTGCTGATCCACAGCTGCACTCAGAAGGTCGGGATTAAGAATGAGGAGTCTGAGTAAAGGTTAAAGGGCTTTGGGCTTCTCAGTGGCTGATCCCTTCTGGCTCTAACCAGCACCCACAGCCTCTTGGTCTGGCCAGCGCCTTCCCTGCTTCCTGGCTGAGCCCTCGCTCCCAGCTCCGCTGTCAGGAGAGATGAAAGGGTCCTGCTCGGGCTGGGACTGCCCATCGTTTCTCTCAGCATCATTAATAGTCTGTTGGTGCTATTGGAAGAAAAGACCTTGCTTTTAAATTGGGGAGTCCCATCCTCTGGGTCTCTTTATCCTCCCCTGTCCCTGGCAGCCCTGCAGGGCTGTGACTTCCATGCCAGGGGGCCAATTGTCCCCCCTGCTCCTTCTAATAAGCTCAACAGACTGAGCTTTTTAATTCCTTTAGGGGAGAGATTTTTCCAGTCCTCAGCTCACCTTTGCCTGCCTCCTTTCTGCAGAGCATTTGCTCTGTTTCTGCTGCCATCAGGTGGGATTTTCTTCTCTCCTTATTAAACCCCCCCCCGTGTTCTCATCGCAGGTGGCACTACGGCAATCCATACATAAACACCAATAAAAAACAAACAGTTTTGGCCAGGCACGCCATCATTTCTGGCTCTCCAGAGCTCGGAAGTGTTTGGAGTCGGCACTCCCTACGAGGCAGCTCGGGGCACCAGGGAGCATCGCAGCGCTGCCTGACCCGGGCACACCTGCCCTCCCGGGAAGCATCAGCTCCCCACCTCGCTGCTTCCTGCCGACAATGTCATCTCGCTCCCCGGGCCTCCCGTTGTGCCCCGGGAGTGACAATGACACGGCAATCAATGGCAATGATCTCCCGAGTAGCCTGGCTGATAAACATGCTCTCGAGGCTGCTACGAGCGTGTCTGAGCTGCTCGTTCTGAATAAATTGGGGTTGATGTACACACTGTGAGTTGTGTGTACTTCAAATTCATCCTTTCGATTCACGGTGCTTGCAAACCCCGGCTGCTGTGGGGATAATGGGAGCGCTGATGAGCTCCCTAAAGAGCGGCCAGGGCGTGCTGGTGGGATGAGAGGGACCCGGCCAAGCGCCCACCTCTGCAGCCACTCATCACTGTGGCTGCTGGGGTTGTGCCTCTGCTCCCTGCGGATCAGGGCCAAAGAACAGGTACCTGTGCGCTCCTTAGCTGGGCTGCCAGGCTGCTTACCCAGACAGCAAAGCTCTGATCCCAGGTGATACACTGGCTGGGGGAGCAGCCACTGCCAGTGCTGAGGGGCTTTGGAAGAGGAGATGGAGCTGGAGCTGGGCTGGGACCCAGTGGGTGATGCTCAGGGCCAGTCATTGCAACGCTTCAGCCCAGTCGGGATGGGTGTTTTGCTGTTTGCTTTGTGGGGGCGGGGGGAAGTTGACCTGAGGCGTCCTGATCTCCTCTGTCCCCGTCCTCGTCCTGTGCCTGACCCGCAGCCAGCAGCTTTACATAAAAACATGGTGTTTGCACAAGCAAAACCCAGACTCCCTGCCCCCCATCCCCCAGGGCCTCCTGAGCAGGTATCCATCATCGCCTTTGTTTGGTTGTCTTAATTGAGCTTGCTATTTATAGCTGATTATTGGAACCAGGTCGAACTTATCTCGGTGTGGTTTCCATAAGGAGAGAGGCAGCGAGGAACTCTGAGTCCCTCTGCCCGTCCCCGGCGTTGTGTTTGTGCTCGGTGATGGAAAATGGGGGGATGCACGAGGGAGGAGATGCACCTGGCGGGGGATCCATATGGGGGGATGCACACAGGAGGGGATGCACGTGGCAGGGGATCCATGTGGGGGGATGCACACAGGAGGGGATGCACGTGGCAGGGGATCCATGTGGGGGGATGCACACAGGAGGGGATGCACGTGGCAGGGGATCCATGTGGGGGGATGCACACAGGAGGGGATGCACGTGGCAGGGGATCCATGTGGGGGGATGCACACAGGAGGGGATGCACGTGGCAGGGGATCCATGTGGGGGGATGCACACAGGAGGGGATGCACGTGGCAGGGGATCCATGTGGGGGGATGCACACAGGAGGGGATGCACGTGGCAGGGGATCCATGTGGGGGGATGCACACAGGAGGGGATGCACGTGGCAGGGGATCCATGTGGGGGGATGCACACAGGAGGGGATGCACGTGGCAGGGGATCCATGTGGGGGGATGCACACAGGAGGGGATGCACGTGGCAGGGGATCCATGTGGGGGGATGCACACAGGAGGGGATGCACGTGGCAGGGGATCCATGTGGGGGGATGCACACAGGAGGGGATGCACACGGGGGGATGCACACAGGAGGGGATGCACACAGGAGGGGTTGCACACCTGCAGGACCCCACTACTCCTCTGCTCAGCACCACCACTGCCTTGCACCTGCCAGTGCCTCACAAGCCCCAGGTCAGCCCGGGAGGTGCAGCTTCGTTCTGCAGGACATACACATTCGCCTTTTGATCCCCAAAGTGGCTGCTGAGAGGGATTGCTGTGAAGTCCTCGGGATGCGAGTCCCGAGCTGCGTAATTGTGCTCCCGGTAAGATAACGAATGGCCACAGACAGCAGCTCTGGCTGGGCCTCCGTGTACTTCAGCTGCTGTTTAACACAATCGTTTTCTTTACTGGCTATAAATATGTTGGAATACTCTGACCTCGTGAGCCAGCATTATTCTTGGAGGCAGAATTATTTCTTGCTCTGTGGCTCATCAGTTAGTCTTGGCCTTGAAGCTGCCTGGCCCTGACAAGCATGTGAAGCCCCATTTTACACAGCAAATGAGACGCCCACAGCAGGCCTTGGGGGAGGCAGGGCAGCAGGGGGGAGCACCCTTCCCATGCCAGCCCTCACTGATGCTCTCCAGGTGATGATCCACGTGCTCACAGTGCTGCCACCACAATGCCCGAGTGGGCAGTCGGGGTCCCAAAATCCATGGAGCCCATCCTCCCACATGCAACTCCCCTGACACAAGATGGACATTGCACGTCCCCGTGTCCCCGTGGAGGCTGGAGCGTCTCTTCCCATGGGTGCAGCTGATCCAGGGCAGGTGGAACTCGTCTCACGGCCGCTGCCTGCTCCTGCCCACATCAGCACTGTGCTCTCCCTCCATCCGCAGCAATTTGCTTGCATGAATAATTAAGGCTGTAGTCTCCCATGACTTGCTCCTTGTATTCACTGCTAATCCCAGCATTTTGTCGAGAACCTGTTTCTTATTAATAGCCTGTTTTATGGTCACTCTCAGCTGGTAACTTATTAGCAAACCCCTTCCTGCTCTGCTGTTCTGCTGGCAGTGACCCTGGCCCTTCACCCCTCTCTGCTACCCTTCCCCATGAAATCCTAGTGCTGGAGCAGTGCTAGAGCAGAAAGAATTTACTGGTTAAATAATTTATCTAGATTCAGTACAGAAAGTCTTTTGAGGAGATTCATCAGCTAATAAAGAAAATTGATTCTGGAAGCCAAAGTCAATAGGGGGTTAGAGAAATGCCACCACTTGCCATGGGCTCCCTTCCAGAAGCCTCTGCTGCCACATCTGGCTCGCTCTCCACATGCCTCCCCAGCAGTGTCATCTCTCCCAGTTCGGATCAGATCTGCCTGCCCGCCCACCAACCCTTGAGAAGCCTTTTTTGAAACCCTGTGCAATCTGGCAGACAAACACAACGAAATTTAAGGAATGGAAACATCCAGAAAACACTCAGATTGGCCTACAGAAAGTGAGGTGGGAGCTGGTGCTGGGCCTGGGATGTGCAGGATGGAGACCCAGCACTTTTGGAGCAGCCTGTGGAAGATGAAAAATAACGGAAGGAAAGCATAGGAGAAGTGAATTTGGCAGCAGCGTGTGCCCATATGGCTGGTTTGTGCTTCCTGTGTCTCTCCATATGTTGCACGTACGTGTGTTTGTTCGCCCCCGTGCACTTTGCACGCCAGCGCCAGCCTCAGCCCCAGTAAAATCCTCCTGTAACAGACTGCCGAGCTTTAGGAATGCTCTCCTTCCCTCGGCTGCTCCTCAAAGCCATTTATCCAAACGCCTGTGGTCGCTGAGGACCATTCCAGCTGTCTTTTCCCTGCCTTGGCTTTGCCCTCCATGAGCTCTCCCCGTGAAGCCTGGGCTGTGCAGAACAGGCAGCACTTGGGGGGCTTGGCCAGCGGGTTTGCCACAAGCCGGGTGAGGTTTGCTGGGAAGGAGCCGCTCTCGCTGCCTTCAGTGCCTCGGCTGGAGCCGTGTTCCAATCAATAATTCAGGTGCCCTCGCAGTGGCCACCAGCAGATCCCTCCCTGTCTGCTTAATGGGAAATCATGTTCCGGTGCTGAGCAGGCAGCTGTAACCCAGGGACGCTCCGGGCATCCTCCCACAGCTGGGCCAGCCCGCACTGCTCTGCTCCTCCAGCCGGGTGGGCAGCTGAGGGGCTCAGGGTGTGCCGCCCTCTGACACCGGCAAGACAGGACCCGAGGGTGAAGCTGACTGTGGAATGGGAATCTCCAGGGAAAAAACTCCCGTGGGGCTGCAATCACTACAGCCAAATGGGTCCCTCCAGGTTCCAAGCCCACCCTCCAAGTGTGATTTCAGCTGAAAATTCAGAACCCTTTCCTGGTACAAATCATTCAGGCAGGGTGGATCAATGGGAGATATCATCTGTGGCTCTCCTCGGTGGCCAAAAACGTCTTGTCTGTGAACACAAAGTCATTAGGAGTGTGATTAATAGCGTCTGAAGGCAGAAGCTGGGGTAGGGAAGCTATCTGTGAGCTCTGTCCTCTGTGTAACCACAGCGAGGGGTGCCCAGTGGCACGGCCACCTCTCCCAAATCCCAGCATCGAACCTGCTTGAGGGGCTGGCAGAGGGCTGATGAATCTCCACCTCATCAACTGCCTCGAAAGTGATGGAATGCCTTCGTTTCCCAACAGCTTTTCCTTTGCTTGAGAGAGGGAAGAAATTCTGCAGTCGCTGGAGCTGAGGTGAATATCCAGAACCCTCCATGAGCAGGAAAAGTGACCCCAGACTGTTAAAGATAGAAATAATGACCAAAACTGGTCTAGAGGAGCAGGAGAATTTGTGGGAGGATACAAAGAGAGGAGAGTTGACCACAGTGACCAGGTGGCAGATGCAGGGCTCTGCCCAAGGTCAGAATAGGAGGCAGAGGTTTCCCTGTACAGGGAGGTCCATCCTCCACCTGCTGCCCTGGTGGGACAGCAGTGCTGAGCCACAAGAGCAGCCAGCAAGGATGGGCAAGGTCAGGCAGGATTAGGGAAGCAAAAAGCCGTGAAGATTTTAGGAAGATGGTTCAAAGAGTGAGGGAATTAAATCTGGAGGTGCCATGGAAATGATGGCCCATAAAGTTAATGAGATATTGCCAAAGAAAGGGTAAACAATTAGGACTATTAGCTGCAAAGATAAACCAAGACCTATTGCCCTCAGAAACACTGAAACTAATTAAATTGAAAATTACAACATGGGAGTACAAAAACAAAAGCAAATAAATTGAGAGAAAGAATTAACTGGCTTAATATCATGATGATAATATTATTAGCAATAGGAAGTGGGGATTGTATGATTAAAGCTGTTTATTCTCAGGCTCTTTCTCTGGAAGCAGGCGAGGGACACAGAGCAGGCAGGAGGGACCCACCGCTCCGGGGGTGCTTGGGGGTCCCAACCCAGCACTGTGGCCCCTCCTGGAGGGGATTTGCTCATCCTGGTGCCCTCCCCAGTGCCGTGCCCGTGCTGTCCCTGCTGTGCCAGGCTGGAGGTCAGGCTCATCTGCCCGCAGACCTTCCCGTGCCCTGCTAAGGAGAGCCCTCCAGGAGAGTCATTATCACTCCAATTACTGGTTCTGTTTAAAGGGATTAGAGCCAAATTAACTTTGCACTTTGCCACCCAGAAATAATCCTGTTTTAAGTGGACAGATTCTCTCATAATGTCCAAGGAGATGATGAATGGGTGAGGTGCTGCTCGAGTGGATTCCGGCCCTTCCTCGAGGGCACCTCTGGAGCGAACAGAATTCACCTCCTTGGAGCTGGTGAGGTGGGGGCTGACGCATTGGCGATGGTTACAGCAGCATCCCAGTGGGGGTGACAAGTTGAGGAAGAAAAGGCAGGCTGGGAACAACAGAAGGACGCTTTGGGCAGGACTTTGTGCACCTTGGAGGGAATGGGGAAAA
The DNA here is from genome assembly GCF_000691975.1 of Corvus brachyrhynchos. Taxonomy (NCBI): domain Eukaryota; kingdom Metazoa; phylum Chordata; class Aves; order Passeriformes; family Corvidae; genus Corvus; species Corvus brachyrhynchos. The sequence goes on from NW_008240039.1 coordinate 3,639,379, forward strand.
GAGGAACGCAGTGTTTGCAGAGCACTGGCTCCCACAGCCAGCCCTGTCCCAGCTGAGATTGCTGAAGGCTCCAGCTGATAAAACAGCCTTCGTACATCTTTTGTGCTTTTTCCCATTTTGGGAAAGTGATCTGCCCTGCTGCATTGCAAAGCCAAGGCTCAGGTATGTGTGGCTTCTCTAGAAAAGGATGTCTCCTCCCTTCCCAGGTTGCGGATACCCAGCGCAAGCTTTAAAGCTGCACACACAGGGCTGCTGAGCCCCTCACACGCTTTCGAAGGACGGAAATAAAGCCAAGCAAAAGGCAGCCAAGACGCTGGAAATTAGGTGCAAGCTGAGAAGTTTGTGAAGGCAGAAAGGGGCGAGTTTATGGCGAGTTTATCCACGAGTGCCTGGCAGCCCTGGCCCTGGAGTCACAACGGTGTTGGCAGAGTCGCTGCGGCTGCGCTCATGCCCCACTGGGCTGGGTGCAACCTCTGCGATATTTGCGATCCGGGGAGCAAGCAAGGGGCCTCTTTTTATGGTCCTTTCATTATGGTGCTTAATTTCTTCTGCAGAAGCAATTACCTTCTCCAGGAGGGCAGCAATATCGCTTTCAGATGTACGGCTGCTATTGCCACCCCCCAGCTCCGCCGCTGCCAGCGCTTCTGCCACCACCGCCGGAATAGCAGTCAGGATGGGATGCAGGAGCCAGCAGCTCAGGCTGCACCGGGACAGATAAGAGACTTGCAAAGGGGAAGATAACCCCATCCCCATGCCAAATATTTACCTGAGGGGGCTTGTGTATCGCATCCAAAGGACAGTCTACAAGGGCTGATCAAACACTCAGTGACCTCCAGAAAAAAAGCAAAAGGGATAACGTGTACCTGGGCTGGTGATTTCGTGGTCTGTTTTCATCACCAAGTTCCCTGTTTGTTGAGGAAACTGCAGCATCCTGCATTGTTTGAATTCTGCTTATTATTTCTCACACCATCTTCAATTAACGAAAGGAATTAGCACCAATACACGTAATTTTCTATTTTCATGGGCTAAAAAAAAGTTACTTCTTCGTCCAGTTAAATGAATATAGGAGGAAATCCAGTATTTTTTTCTAGCCAGGCCCACTCTGCAAAGGTGTTGGAGGGGCCTGACTATAAACCATATGACCCAACTGGGTGTGATACAGCCATCAAACAGGAGTTTGTTGGGAAGATTATCCAACTTAACAATGTTTCCCCTCTAATTAAAAGTAGTGTATCAAGGGTTAGAGTGCTGGGATAGAAACTGAGGGCAAAGGAAAGGATTGCCTGGTTCCATGTCGGAATACCACCATGGGAAGGAGCTGGAAAGGTGCTAAGCAGGACCAGGACCACGCAGCATCCCTGGGGAGATGGCCCAGTGAGGGCCACGGATCCGGCTGCAGCTCCGCAGTGAGAGCTCTTGGCAGGATGTGACAGGGGAGTGATGGCCACTGTGGGGATGGCATCAGGCAGGGATCATCCTGGCATTGTCTTCTGAGGGTTGAAGGGAACTAAGTGTGACAATCACAGCCGGGTGGGACAGTGATGACTCCTCTGGGTGTCACACAGAGCACGGGCCGGGCAGGACGGGGACACTCGTGAGCAGGCAGTGGCATGGCCTCAGAGCTGCTGTGTCACAGCAACTCTGCAGGGTGTTGACATTGGCAGAGCCCAGTGCCACCGGGAGCCATGGAGGAGCTCTCCGAGGACTCGAGGTGTGATAGATGCTGCCCATCAAGAGGCAGCCAGAGCTGAGCTCCGCTTGCCATCCAGTTGTCTGCTTTTAATGGATATAAATGGTTACCTTTAGCACTGAAAAAGCTGAATAGATACAAATATTACTGATAGCATGTGGGTGCACTGGGCCTCATTATCCTTGGGTAATCGAGGTTATGTGGAGCTCTTCTCCTGTATCTGTCACTGTCTCTCTTGGCAATGTGCTGAAGCAGGGAAACCTTGAGGACAAATTGCCCAGGGAGCTGGGGAAGGGCTGGGACCCAGATCCTCACTGGGCAGAGGGAGCACTGGCCTCCTGTCGTGATGCCACGCAGCCCCAGGCAGCCTCTGCTGGTACACGGTTTTGACTAAACCCCTGCAAGCAGTCACATATTCGGTGAGTTTTGTTTCTCTTGCTCTTCATGAGTCACTGGTGAGAAGCCAGCGATGGACCCACAGCTATTCCTGAGTTTCTGCGGGAAGCATCGTGATCCATCCTGCGTGCCCAGGGCTGGTGGCACACAGGAGAGCACCTTTTCCTCCCCCCAGAACCCGTGAGCTGCCCTTTGCTCCGCGCGAACGCCACTCTGCAGAGCTACAGCAACATCCCTTCCACAAATAAACCCAGTTCTGAGGCTGCCCTTGGCGGGGAGTTTCGTGGGGTTCCTCAGCCTGGCAAAGCTGGGGAATCCCACAAGCCACACACGGCTCTTCCCACTCTTGATGGGAGTTATCTCGCAGCACACGTTGTGTGTTTTACAGCGGAATCTGAAGTACAACATTTGCAAGCGCCGAACGCTGAGCGCTCACGCTGAGAGGTGCCTTCCTGCAGGTACTGCTACTAATGAAGCTGAGGCCATAAAATATTCCTGGAAAGTGCTTACAAAAGGCTTTCAGATATGTCAAATGATGTTTTTCATGTTATCTCGAATTTGCTTTCTGTTTCTCAGGAATACTCAGCCTTTCAGCTCCTCCCTGCCTTCCCCCCCCCCCATTTGGAGGAGGAGGAGGGAGGTGTGCTGTGTGCATAATCACACAGCTCCCTTACCCAAACCTCTCTGAAAATATTGAGCTGCATTTTGGCACTGAAACACTCAAAACTGACTTGTAAAGCTCTGACTCTATTTACTTCTTGATTAAAAGGAGGGAAAAAAGCCAAGTGTCAAATACTTTTCCTCCAGTTGGCTCCTTGGCTGAGGGGAGGAACAGCCCACAGAGGCCTCACCATGTCCCCACCCAGCTGTGCCATCCCGAGCAGGACCCCGAGATGCTGTGTGTACCCAGACCCATCGCTGACTCTTCCCCCATCACTCCCTCTCTGTTGCAATGATCACCAAAACCAGCTTCTCCTCAGAAAAGCAGTGCCATTGTGGAGCTGATCCAAGCCCATCTCCTTGACTCCCTTTTCACCATAGGCAGGAAACCCATTAATATGATGAAAATGACCTCAAATTGCTATTGCTGGTTTATTTAATCTGGCCGGGCTCTTTTCAATGCCCAGCCACCGTCAGCGAAGACAAATTGCTTGTCGGATGTTTAAAGGTTTTGGGATGTAGGACAGCATTGATTTTGTGTGTCTGAAAAGGTGACACTCCCTGGGCTTGCAGCGAGTGGGGCCTTGGTGACAGAGACCTGCTGGTGCTGATCCTCCCACTGATCCTGTGTGTGTCACTGCCACACAGAGCAAGTGGCCAGTGGGCACTGTGGAAAACTCAGGGAACAGAGCAGGAAGAGGAGGTGAAGCGATGGGGAGGAAGAAAAGCATCAGGTCACTGGGCTCTCTGCTGTTGTCCCCCGCACTGTCCACCCTGCAGCTCTGCCAGGGGGTGGCTGGGACCCAGCATGGCACCGTGGGGCCCCTCCGTGCCCGCTGCTCCTCCAGGCAGCCAAAAAGTCACCACTGACTCCTTCAGGATGCGCCGAGCAGATGGAGCGCTTTGCCTCTCGCTGGGAAGCGTTATTGCCGGTCCTTGACTCAACAGGGATAAGCATTCCCAATTCCAGGCACTTATTGAGCCTGGAGGGCAGCGGGGTCCCCGTGGTGCTGGGCTGGCACTGCGGCCACCTCCTGCTCTCCCAGTGCCGGGGCACTTCTGACCTGGACCCTGCAACCACGGAAACAGGTGGGAAAGTCTCCATCACTGCCAGGGCATCCTGGGGCCACCAGCCCCCAGAAGAGCCAAAATTGCCCTCCAGGACTACGTGTCCCCTCCGAGAGCCCTCAAGCAGAGGGTGCAGGGCTGCCCCTCTGCAATCACGAGCCTCTAAACCAGGGCAGTTCCACACCTGATATAGCCTACATGCAAAATAAAACTGATTCCTTGTTCCTGCTTCCTCCCACAAATTCCTAGGAATAGCCCTCAAAGGGGAAGCTCCAAAGAAAGGAGCGATTAATTCTCGGTGGCACATTTAAACACCGTTTTTATTACAATTCAGCCTTTCACGCACTTTGCCCTTTTCCGATTCATTCTTGCTCTTTTGAGGTGGAACGAGGCTGATGTTTTGCAGCTCCTGTTTTCAAGGGGAGTTTTTAACTCCTAGTTTGCTGTTGTGGCTGTGCTGGGGGTGAGAGCCTTTCCCAGAGGATGCAGCTGGGATGCTCCTGGGGAGCAGTGGGTGCTCTGCCCTCCCAGCACAGGCAGAGTGGGTTCAGTGGGATGCAGTGGGGCTCAGAGGGGCTCAGTGGGGCACAGCCTCCAGTTCCCTGGTTCCACCACGCAGTGCTCGTGCCATGGTGTTTTACAACACACAGCAACAAAACCTGAAATGTACTGGAAATAATTCTACTATCAAATGCATTCAGCTCTGTTTGTTTGCTTTTAAATTAACATTGGGGATGAAATGATTCACTGAACTACAAAGAGATCCCTCGACTTGACAAGAATCGCAGGCAGGATTCCTTCCACTTTCAGTTATCACAGGAAAAAAACATTTCAACATCTTGTCTGCTCAGTGCAAGAAAAATAGTTCTGTGCTCTGTGCTGGGGAAACAAGGAGCTTATCAAAACAATCTCCAGCATCAGAGGGACGAGATGGCAGAGCCTCCGGTGAGGCACCTTTTCTCTCGCTGTGCACAAGCCTGGAGCTGCTGCAAGGAAGAACAGGGCTCTGAGCAGCTCAGGGCCACTTTCATGGACTGCTGGCGCCCGTGACAAAGGGGGTGGATCCCACAGGAGCCAGAGCAGGAGGAGCAGCCACTCTAAGAGGCTGCTCAGCGCCAGTGCTGCAGCCCGAGACCCTAAAAAAATGGGGGAAAGGGAATGTTTCTCAATGATTTTCCTGCAGCGAGAAGGATGGAAGTGTCCCAGAGGTACAGGGAGAGGACGAGCAGCAGGCTCTGTGCCCCCATCACCCCACACACTGCGTGCAGATCCTTTGGAGGTCACTCATCCCTCTGCACCATGCACATCCTCTCAGCCTGAGCAAAACCAGACGGATTTGATGATCCTAAGAGGTCTTTTCCAGCTTAAATGATTCTCTGGTTCTAAGAAAAGCTTCTTCCTGCTCCCTGTCTCCTGCCTAGATGAGGATCCTTCCTGCAACCACAGCAGGGCATTGCAGGATCCTTGACATGATGATTAGGAGCCATGGCAGAGCAAGCATGGCTGGATAAGCCGGACTAGTCAAAGAGCACATAAGCTTGGAGTCATAATTAGACATGGCTAATGGGGACAGAGGGACAGGACCCACGACCTTGAAGGTATCGGGGAGGAGGACTGATAACAAGGAGGCCAAAGGGCTGGGGGCTGCTTTACCTATTCTGAGAAGTCATCAAACTCCCCTGAACGACTTAATTGCCAAGAAGTTTTGGAGGATGTGCTGACAAACTCTAGCAGAGCTGAGTGAGTGAGGAGAGCAGTGGGCTGGCAGCAAGGCCACGCTCTGCTGTGCCCAACCCCTCAGGCTGCCCCTGCCACTGGCCAGGGACGGACACTCGGATCCCAAACAGCTCCTGAGAAATCCCCATCTGCCTGCCAAGGAGCAGGAGCGTCCAAGAGCTCCCTTTGCAGGGCTGGTGTCTGTGCAGCAAATGTTTCTGGGTGGTTTAGGGCTGGGCAAGGACAGGTAACTCCACGAAGAGACCAGGAAGGTTCTGCTGCCGGGAAAAGCAGAGGGAAAGATGGATGCCAAGGAGACGCTGTGGGAGAGCATCTTATAAAAAAGTCATCAATTTCCAAATCATTTTAGTGAGCAAATTCCTTTAATTTTGGTGTCTTGGGGCCAAACACAAAACAAACAAGCCTAAGGAGTTAAACACTTCTCTCCATGGGTTGGATTTTATGAAGGAAGCTCCAGCTTCCAGGTCTCCAGATGTGCAAGGACTTCTAAAAGGCCTTTTTGACACAACACCAACACTTCCTCTGTGGGTGGGCTTTGGGGAAAAGCCAGAGTTTGGACAGCTGCTGACACAGGCAAGATGCTGAGGGGTGTGGCAGTGTAGGCTTAGGTTGGGTTTTATTTCTTTTTAATCAAGCTGGTTTGCTCACTCCGGTTTGAAAACTTCCGACTTTTCCTGAGTCAACAAGGTCACCTGACAATCAAGCTCCCTGCTTCCATCAGGGCCCTTCCACCCACTTAATGAAAACAAATGCTGCTGGGACAAGGGCCATCCTTCTTTCTGTCCTCTGGGGCCCCAAGAACGGGCTTGCTTGAGGCTTCTGCTTATAGATGTTGTGTTAACAAATGAACCAAGTGATATTCTGGCTGCTCCCAGGTACATCTAATTCCCGAACCATAATGGAGCTGTTCCTGGTCCTGGGTCACTAATGCTGGTGGTGTCGGCCTCTGTGTCTAGTCCTGGGCACATGAAATTCATGTTCCTCTAAGAAGGTGCAGAGTAAAACCCCTCGGAAGCTGTTTCCCACAGCAGGTTTTGAGGGGCAGGGGAGGGGCTCAGTGGGCAATTAACAATGGCTAATTGCCGCCTGCCTCCTTGCCCAGGTCCATACCCTCGGAAGGAGGGAGCTGACATTGCCTGGAGGGGCAGGTTAATCCCCTTTTATGAAGTTTGAGTTCCCAGCTTTGTAATAAATCCAGTGTTTCGGGTGGTGAAATGCCACCGTCTTTTAAAAGCAACGTTAAAGCTTCCTAAACAGGTCATGGCAGGTCCTGACCGGGAGAAAAGCCCCAAGAATCCAGGCAGCAGGAGGGGATGTTTGTGCTGTAAGCCAGTCCTGAGGCCGTGCCGGGAAGCAAACATGACCTAATGGGGATCAGTTGGTTTGCAGCAGGACCTTGGCTGCAGCAGCTTCTATTTCCAGCAGCATCGAGCTTCCCTCACTTCTAAGGGCCTTCAGCCTGTAGGATGCCTTTTTTCCCCTCAGTATTCAAGTGCTGGCACAGTCTCTGGCTGCCGGCCCTGCGGGTACCGGGGGATGAATGAGGGCAGTTGGAACACAAGGGAAATAACAGCTTACTTTTATTGGGAGATAAAAAAATGGAGACAAGGCGGGAGTGGAAAGGGGCTTAAATAAAACTCTGCAGCTCAGGCTGGAGGCAGTGGAAAGCAGCAGGGAAGAGGCAGGAACTGCCACGGGCATCTCCAGGCTGGTAAACACATCCTGTGCCTGCCCATCTGTCTGTCTGTCTGTCTGTCTGCAGCCTCAGCCCATGCTGGCCAGCACCTCGCAGCCTCTGGCACTGACTCCAGGAGCAAGTGGGCATCCCTTTGGAGGCAAACATGGGGAACCCAAGTCCCCTGCCTTGCCCTGTCCTCCCTGCTGCTTTCCTTCCCTCATTGCTGCTCACCTGGAAAACGGCCACAGCTGTTGCATTAAAGAAAAAAAAAAACAACCAAAAAAAAAACCCCCAAAAAAAAGGTGTTAAGTGCTTTGTTTGGGGCATAGCCCAAATATCTAGGCTTTTCTCCCAAACTCGTTACATTTATTATTCTCCTGGGAGTGTTTCCTTCCTCCCTGCGTTGAAATCAGCGAGTGTATCCAGCGGCAGGAGCAGGGAGGACCCGGGTGGATGAGGAGCAGGAGGATGTGAAGAGGTTTTCCCCAGCTGTTTCAGAGACAGCGAGCCAGGCTCCCCAGAGCCCTGCGGGAGGGTGGGATGGTGGCTGTCACAGCTCCATCCACACTGCCCGCTGGGTGTAGGAGCAAAGGAGCCCAGGAGCCTCATGGGGTGGTCAGGATGCTGCTGGAGCACCCTCGGAGCGCTCCGGGGAGAGCAGCGGGGGCTGAGGAGCAGCTGTGTCCTTCTGCCAGAGGACAGCAGCAGCCAAGGGACACTGCCCACCGTGGGAGCCAGGCAGGGCCACCCTCGCCGGCGCAGGGAGCTGCTGGGGGGCTGCGGCGCCTGGGTTTTACCCTTGAGCTCTTGTTTTGCTGCTGTTCTCTGGAGCAAGACACCTTCTCTTCCCACAAACAAAGCCATAAATCCTGGTGCAAGCAGGCTTCACGGGGAGAAAAAGTGAAGCTGGGATGACAGCGCCAGGGAGCTGTGTGAGGAGGTAAATTACTTGAAATATTGCTGAAAACTTCCATGCCGTAAATATAGTTCTGATCCCAGCTAATCAATCATCACAATTATTCTATAAATAAGGGAGAGGTTGGCTGTGGTGGTACCAGACTTTTTTCCACAGGCCTCTGGAGCAAATTTGTTAGCACCTTAAAATAAACTATTTGCTCCAGGTAGTTTGTTTGTTCTCTCCAGGCTGCACCATCCTCTCATTCATTTTTCATCACCTTTGGATTGGTCGTTGGGAATCTTTTAGTGCTTTCTTCCCTGCCTGGCTCTCGCAGAGGGATACTGCAGGGAGCAGGTTTAAAAACCAGCCAGACAAAACACATCCAGGCGGGTCTCAGCCCAGAGTTCTCCCCCCCAGCTCCTCGCAGTGCTCATGCTAAGGAAGCCTCTGTTTAATGTCTTTTCCACAGGGCTATAAACTCACAACAGGCCATTTTTTTCCCTTTTATAGATCAGCATTACTAATTTATTGGCAGTTTACTATTTGGAAATGTTCTCATATAAATTAATGGGAAGGTGATATTACACCTAAGGCCCTGGGGGAGGAGAAAGCCAAACAAACCCATGGGCCCAGTGCTCAAGGAATGGCAGCATGTTAAATCACCCCTTTGCTCTGCAGAGGCCGTCGTTCCAAGGGCAGAGCTCGGGCTCTGTCTCCTCCAGGACTCCCACGGATCCCATCCTGGGGAGCCAGCCTGGTTCCAGGGCACACAGGTTGGCATTCTTCACTCGCCACATAATTTGCTTCTCTCCAGCTCCCAGGACCACCTGATCTTCCTTCCTAACTGTGCTTTCCAGGTGTGAAGACATTCCCAGCCACTTCACCAGGGATTTAATTACCTGCCAGAGGAAGATGCACCCAGCGCAGACAGCTCCAGTGCCCAGTGAAAATCTGTGCAATTGTGCAGTGAAATGGGATAAAAGTGGCTAAACCCAGACAAATTGGTACTGGGGAGGGGATGAGGAGCCACAGTGTGTGTGGGAGGGAGGAGGAGGGTTTTTTCCAGAAGCATGAGCCATTGTTAAAGACTGATCCTTCATCTCATGCACATCAGGGGCAAAAATGGAAGTTTTCCACCCCAATAAGACCTCCCCTGCTTGATAGAAGTTTTCCCAGTTCCAGGTGCTTCCCAGTGCAAGCTCAGAGCTGGAGAGGGGCTGAGTTCTGTGGCTGCTGGGGGGTCCTGCAGTGTCCCACACACAGGGCAGGACCCAAAGCCACTCGGCTGAAGGGGAACACCGTGTTCATTGACACACTCCTTTTATTTTATCAAACTATTGCTATTTATGAGGGAGGCTTATTGAGTTAAATCACTTCTCCCGCAGTAATATAAAAATGCTGCGGCTCGGGAATGCTGACAGGCGGGAGAGCCAGGCTCACTTTTCTTGCTGAGCAGACGAGGAACAGGAATGATTATTTTGTATCGCTTTGCGAAAGAGACCTTCTTGTAATATACCTGCTGTGCATTGATAAATAGCACCAGCAGATAATAAGGGCCTTGGGCAAGGAGCAAGGAAGAAAAAAGGCTTTCCAGCATGTGAACACAAATGCTTTAAATGTGAACTAAATTGGCCTGATCATTCCTCAGATTTGCAGAATTAAACCGTGCCCAATTGTCAACATCACTGAGATTGATGAGACAAATACAGCCAAAGCAAAGGGAATCTATAACAGCCCTGCTAGAGACACTTGCAGGGTTTAAGAGCCACACACCGTTCATGAAACCCAGTGCTGTAATTTCATCCCCATCCGAGCCACCTCCCAGCAATGGGGAGCTGGGAAAGTTCATCAGCCAGGGACACAGGATGAGGACACTGGTGCTGGAGCTGGAGATAAGCCGAGCTCAGAGTCAGACCTCTGCTCTTACAAAAACCTCACTGCATGGGAGCTGCAGGGCTCAGCCTGTGAGCGTTGTGCACCCCATCGAGGTGAAACCCCGAGATTCAGCGCAGGTAAGGGTCCTGGGAAGCAGGATGGGTTTCTTTGCTTCGCCCTCTGTAGCACACCGGGATGGGATTGGCTTTCCTCTCCTGTGAGGAGCCTGTGACAGCCCCTCTCCTTCACAGAGCAGAGGAGACCTTTGCTTCAGCTCCACTTCTCCGGGTTGTTAACAGCTCCCAGCTGACAGGCACCGTGAAGGAGAGACGCCTCGCTTCACCTTGCAGCAGCTCGATGGAGAACCTGGGGAAACCATGGCAATGCCGAGGCCAGTGTCACCTTTCTAATGGTGCCGAGGATTTCTCAGCAGAGGTAACAAAGGCAGGTACCTCTCCTGCTGGTGAAAGCCTGGTCTCTCTGTGCCCTGTCTGAGCCCCCTGGGCTCTCCAGCCCCAGTCTCATCCCCCTGGGGTCTCCAGACCCTGCCTGACACCCCCGGCTCTGCAGCCCACGTGGCAGAGGTGAATCTAGCCGAGCTCTGCCTGTGCCTCCATCAAAACAAAAGGTACCTGAGGACAACATGCAGGGTGGGCAGGTGGATTAGCAGGGTGGGCAGTGGGGTTCCTGCTGCTTGTATTGAAGGTGATTAAGATGCTCACTCATCTGTCCTCAGGGTCCTGCTTCAGTCAGGGCTTTGCAGCCTGGCCAAGGAAGCCAGTGAGTGACAGATGATTGATTTGAGCTCATTCCTATCAGCCCTCACTCCTATCAGCCCTCACTCCTCTCATCCATGCTGGAAGAGTGGCAAAGCCAGAGCAGCTTCATCGACACAGTCCTGGACACCTGCCTTCAGGATTCTTGTACCTGGAGATATCTCACATGAGGAGCGTGTCCCCACCACACCCCACACAGAGACATGCTGAGGATCGTGGCATCCCACACTACCCTCAGCTCAACCAGGGGCTCATAAATTTCTTAAGCCAGCGCTGGAAGTAAGAGGTGTAGGGGAACCTCAGGGCTGTTCCTGAATACCAAGAAGAAGAGGAAGCACTGAGCTCCCTGCTCAGCTCCAAGGACAAAGCGTTGCCCAGCTCCATCCCCATCCCCTCTGCAGTAGCCTGTGGGTGGCTCCTACGGGACCTGCAGGCACTTAAGGGCAAAGACCAGAACCTGGGCAAGCTCTGGGGCTGTCAGGGACAGACATTTCGGGGCTTTGGCTCACTCTGGGGCTGGAGGAGGGGTATGGAGGGGGCAGGCATGTTCCCCGCTTTCACTGAGATCCGAGGCTTTAGCGCAGTTCTGCTGCCGGGCTGCTAAGTCAGGGCTTCACGCTTTCTAATTTTTTCTTTTGTCTTGCATACACACACGAGACAGATTTTGCTTCCACAAGGGATATTTATAGGACATATGTTGGAGCTTGAAGAAGCTGATTAGCAATGTTTAGCTTAAAAAGGGAAGAAACTGCATGAGAGCAGCCTGGCCAGACAAGTGCTACACAAGATGTGAGCTTTGGGGAGCAGCTCTGTGAGAGACTGTTGAAGGTTACTGGCTCAAACAATGCACCATTGGCAAAGCATCATGTGCCAGGTTTGCACCCCACAGCTG
>NW_008240039.1:3651109-3653810 GCF_000691975.1 Corvus brachyrhynchos
GTTCAGAGGGGGTGAGCACCCACCACTGGATGGTGACCTTTGTTGAGCAACAAGCTGGGTTTGGAGCCAGGCAAAGGAAAAGGCTGATAAGAAGCAGATCCTACGAGGTGGGGTAATGCTTTTTCATCAGGGCAATGTCCTCCCTTGCACAACCAGCTCAGGTGTAAAACTGCCGCCCAGGGGAAGGTATCAGGACATTCACACATAGGCCTGAGGGTTTTCATCCCTTCTGAGGGGCCATAACTGGCTCAGCTATGTTGGCAGCAGCTGTCATGTCTTAAAAGGGGTAATAAATCATCAAAGACCCCCAAAGTGCCCACAGACTCATTTCTGGGGCCCTCCACCAGAGGACTGCGCAGTATTGCAACACTCAGTGTAAAACTTCCATCGAGGGAGCTACCTGGGCATTCCCACCTGAACCTGAGCCTGTATGAACACACTGGGGTTTGTAGGCTTTCCCCACCCCCAACAGACCGAGACCATCACTTCAAACAACAGACATCTAAATTGCAACAATCGAGTCTTGTCACTGGATCCCCAGGTGCTGAGATCCTTCCACTATCTACCCTTATCCTTTCTTTGTCTTTATTTTCCTTTTATATTTTCTTAAGTGATACCTTTATACTTTTGTATTGCTGTATTTTTATTAATGATAACCAAAACGGCTTCATTTTTTTCCCTTTCCATTGCAACCAAATTGTTTTAAAATAAACCTCTCTCACACACACACATATATATATATCTAAAAATACTGGTCATTCAGCGTCATTTCACTCTGATTTGCCCCAAGGGGCCTATTAACAAGAACCTCAGTTACCCTATTTTCAGCTCCCTCCCTTCCTCGCGGGGCCCCAGGACTGGCTGAGCATCACGGGGCTCCTGGAGCTGGGGATGTGAGGTGGGCTCTGCCTCCTCTCCTTGGGGAAGGACTCTGGGGACAGAGGCAGCACCCCCCCTGGAAAAGCGAGCTGTGGCTGCAAGGCTGGCTGACACCTCCAGGCAGACAGCCCCTGCAGCAGGGAGGCTCTGGGGACTTGGGTGACTCTTCTAGGCTTGCAGAATGGGATCATGAAATCCCATCCAGCTTTTCCCCATCTCATCCCTCCCCTCCCGCTCTCCTGCCTTGTAATTCCCTTTCAGGGGTCCAGCATGCCAGGTTGGAGCTGTGCCTTGTTAGACAACCTGGTTTAGACCATTAGAGGAGTTTGGGGCAGTGGGGGATGCTTTCTGAAGGGAATGCAAGTCTCAAGAGAGCTGCTCAGTGTATAAAATCCCCGAGGTGCTTTCCAGAATCCTATTCCCTGTCAGCACTGGTCTGAAAAACGAAAGGACGATGCTACAAGGAGGCAGAAATTGCATTATACTCCTCTGTGCTTCACAAGCTCCAAGTAACACTTCTGCTTCTCCTGTATGAAAGGAAAATGGGTAATGACAACCTACTTCTACTGAAGAGACAATTTTCACTCCTCCTTGGCAAGCGTAGCTGGGGCAGTGTCTTTCTCTCCACTCAGAGGCAAATTAACAGATTTTGCCTCAGAACACGGTGGATGAAGTGCAGCACAGCTGGCAGCGTTCCCCTGCTGTGGTTCACAGCACCCTTGGGGTGCCCACACCTGATCCAACCCATGGTGGGTGGGTGGGTGAACACACAGGGGCTGTTATGGACAACCTGGGAAGCACAGACCAGATTGCAGGGAAAAACCCTCTTTTCTCCCCTAACACGGGTCTGCATGAGCATCTGTGCCCCCCAGCACAGCAGCCAGCCCCAGTCAGCGCCTGCAGCTTTTCACCAGCACCAGGAACTTTACTCTCTTAGAGCGACGACTCTGAGAAGAACAAGTTAGACAAATGAACTCGCTAATGACTTCCTTCCCTGCTACTTAAATGGTGGGATAATTCATGGTTCCCGCTCCTGCAGCGGGCTGCTCCATCGCCTGCCCGTGCAGGCGGCCCCGGCAGCGCTGCTGAGGAGATGAGTGAGACAAAGAGGGCCAAGATTGCCGAGTGGCACCGCCCGCCTATTCAAACACCACAAAAAATGCTGTGCTGGCTGCTTCGGGGAGGCGCGGAGTGCGTGCTGCACGTGTCACTGGGCAGTGACAGGCAGGGCTCTCCGGAGGGCAGCAAGGATGCACACTCTCTGGCCAGGTATCTCCCTCCCTGTGAGGTTTCCGCTCCAAGCATCCCAAAGCAGCCCTGAAAACCTAAATAATCTCCTGTGTATAAAAGCTTTGCCTGAACACCTTCTTTGGTACTGTCGAAAACCTCAACCCTCCTTTGATCTCTTTTGTTTCTGGAAGCTTCTGGCTGGTGATGTTGCAATGTGGAATTGAGGCCAGAAGCTTGAGAAGAGGCTCAGGGCCAGAAGAAGGCTGATGATGAGGGCATGGGACCTTTCCATGCTTGCTGTCACTTGCCTGACCAATGTGCATAGACTAAAACAGATGTTTATAGCCAAAAATCCAGTAGCTCAACCCGCACTGCCAGGCGCCAGATCCCCAGCATGGTCCTCCCTGCAATCCTCCACCAGCTTCACACACTTGGCACAAATGGGGAAATAATATTTTTTTAAGTGGGGCTGAGTTAAGAGGATTTGTTTGAGATACAAGATAGCTCTCATTAACGTTTGCTCGTTTGGGTTTATTTAAGCCTTAATTGATTGTCTTTTACTTAACTGCGTTCCAGTATCTCTCGGGCTCCA
>NW_008240039.1:3653886-3655291 GCF_000691975.1 Corvus brachyrhynchos
AGTAAAGCTGAGCTTTCTCGTCCAGGTCCCTGCACATGCAGCCCCCAGGCAGGTGTGCCCAGGTGAACCCCGGGTTTTGTTACCTGTCTGTGCCGCAGCTGCCGTAATCAGCAGCTGAGAGCACTGTGAGTACAATCCTGGGATTGTTTGTAATGAACACGCCGGGGCTCGAGGCTCCTTCCCTTCCGGAGGCAGACTGGACAGAGCCACAGCCCGTTTGTAAGAGGCTCGCTCCAGGAGGTGGGGAGGGGACAGCATCGGCTTTGTGGCACCACCGAAGGTGGGATTCCTTTGGTGGGGGAACCAAGCCCTAACCACCCCAAGAAGTGAGGATCGTACTTAGTGAAAACCAAACACAGCTCGGCCATTATTTAGGTACTTTTGTAGCCCTGGATCTGCCTGGGCTGGGATGGAAGACTTTGTTCCCCGGGCAGCTGCCACGTCCCAGGATAAGCTGGTCCGCAGTTCAACCCCCGAGATTTCATCCTTCCCACATGAGGTTCCTTCTGACCAGGAATCCAGCTCCAAGGAACGTGGGGATTTGGATGCTGAGCTACAGCACTTCTAGCGGCAGCTGGAGCCGATCCAGCGGGAGCGCACGTGAGGAGCAGGGGCTGGCAAGGCGTCCAAGGGACAGCGCTGACCTTCCATCCAGCTGCCCTGTTCACAGGAGGCTTCTTCTCTCCGGAGAGTAAGTTTCTCTGGAGGCAGAAAAGAAACCCAGTGAGTCAAAAAGGCAGCAGAGAGACTCATCTCTCCACAAGCCTTGCTTTCCGCTGTGGCTGTTCAGAGCCGAGTGAGCCGTGGTCACTGACGTGCCCCTTCCTTGCAGGTGGTTTGTCCCCGTGAGGGACACCCCGGCAGCGCTGGCTCTGGGCACCACGGTTCTGCTCCTCGCTTGTAGCCAGGAGCAGCTTTGAAGAATGTGTCCCCAAATGCATACAAAAACTTCTTTTATTGCAGCAGCTGAACAGAAAAGCAGCTCGGCTTTTGAGAGACACACTTTTCTTACAGTACACCAGGAATAATGTCGCTCCTTACTGGCAGCACCCCCGGAAAGAGAGAAAACGCATCAGGCTCTGATGAAACACCTCCCAAAATAACCAGCGCCTCTCCCCGCAAGCTCCCCTTTGTGCTCGGCTGTCTTTGGGCGAGCACGGAGCACGAAAGGCACTTCCAGCCGAAGGGAATTAGGTGGTGGCTGCGTATCTCTCGGTGCGGGGGCCCGAGGCGGCGGTGGCGGATCCGCGCTCCCGCTGGCCCGAACCGCCCTCCCCGGGCCCCGACACTGTACCTGCGGGCCAGCTGTGCAGATCAGGATGGAAACTCTCCCAGGGTTGGCTCGGGAGCAGGACGCCCGCTCCGGGAGCAGGATGCCCGCTCGGCCGGCTGGTGGAGCCCGCTG
>NW_008240039.1:3656489-3672605 GCF_000691975.1 Corvus brachyrhynchos
GGCCGGGGCGCGGGCAGATGGATGGATGGATGGATGGATGAATGAATGGATGGATGGATGGATGGATGGATGGATGGATGGATGGATGGATGTGTTCGGGAGATTAATCGAGAATTGCAAAGCAGAGGAGACGGAGGCAAAGTGTTACGTAACACATTTTCATTACCGCTGCGAAGTCATCTGAGCCGAAATCTTGTTATTTCCATGGTGCTGTGGCTGGAGAGCCCTGGCCCCGGACCCTGCCTGCGTGCGGCCCCGGGGCCCCAGCAGTACCCGGGCTTTGGTGGCTTCAGCCCATCTCAGCGGAATCGAGTGAAAGCAGCAGTGGGTTAAACAAGTGAGACCCTAAAGAAAAGTGAAATCCACGATCTGTTTCGTTCTCCCCAACCCGGTTTTGTATTTGGAAAGTCCTGGTTTTGAGCGGTTGTGTTGGGCAGGGGTCAAACATCCAACGTCCCTCCACCGAGCGGGACGGTGGTTCCGGCACATCACCTGCTGCTGGGGAGAGGGGTCCCAAGGCGAGCAGTCCCGAGCCGCCACCTCACTCCCGCAGCTCGCAGCGGGCCCTGTGGCTGCGCCCCCCGGAAAAACCCCCCGCCCCCCCGGGCCCCTGCGCTCCGGCAGAACATGGCTGCAGCGTGGGGGCACGGAGGGAGGCGGGCAGGGCCCCCCGAATCCACGGACAGCGAGTGGTGATGCGAAAAGCCTTTGTCCGCCACCCTCGGGAATCGCTGGAGGCTTTGCCCCTCTGCCCGGGCTGTGGATGGAGTCCTGGAGGGTGAAACCTGAACTGAGGTTTTGTCTGTGCTGAGCAGCTGGGGGAGGCCCTCGGCCTCTCTGTTACACTCCCGTGCCGCGCCGCGTATTCCAGAGGCACGTGGCGAGCCGGCTTCCAATGCCCCCCCGTCTTTGTCCCGTGCCTCCGGCTGGTGCGGAGGCTTTGCCCCTCTGCCCGGGCTGTGGATGGAGTCCTGGAGGGTGAAACCTGAACTGAGGTTTTGTCTGTGCTGAGCAGCTGGGGGAGGCCCTCGGCCTCTCTGTTACACTCCCGTGCCGCGCCGCGTATTCCAGAGGCACGTGGCGAGCCGGCTTCCAATGCCCCCCCGTCTTTGTCCCGTGCCTCCGGCTGGTGCACCCCGACAGCCCGGGCACACCGGAGATGTCTGACATCGGAGACAGCTGCCGCCGGAGATGTCTGTCCATCCGTCAGCCGAGGATGCGCTGCTGCGTGTGGGAAGGACAGAGTCTGTGGTGATGTAGTGACCTTAGGAATTCCTCCCGGCGAAAGCACCCGAGGGTTTTCTCAGGGTGCCACGCGTTTGGATTTATCGTGTGTCCGGTGAAAAGCCCAGTGGAGCTGGAGGGCCGTTTCCCAAGGCTGGCGCGGCAGAAAGCTGTAATCCTGGGAACAGAGGACGCCCTCTGCTTTGTTATTTTTGAGGAGAGTTTAGCAATGGAAACAGGAGCCCTCTGCTTGCTTCCCTCCTCGATTCATTCGCCTTGCGAATTTCTGTGTTGTGTATCCTGGATCCCCAGCACCAGGCTGTCCTTTCTGCCACCTCATCAGCTTCCAGTCCCTCCGTGTTTTATTTTTAATAAGAGATAACTTTACTGCTAACCTTGCCTGCTGCTCTCCCTTCTCTCTAACTCTAATTGCTTCTGGCTTTATTTCTGACATTTCCCATGTCATTTCTCCTCATTTTCTCGAAGACTACTAGAAAAATAGCTCCAGGAGAAGCAGTGGAGCTTTGCAGCGCCCGTTTCACCCCACGCAGCCTCTGCCTGGAGCAGCTGCCTGCGGCGGGGAGATGGTACCGTGCTGCTCCTTTCAAGTCGGATTCCTTTCGCCCGGGGCAGTGGCAGTGCCTGACCTCGCGGTGAGACGTGCTCCTCCGCCGGGGAGGGCAGGACCTGTGCAACTGCATTGCTCAGAATTATTCGGTTCCTGTCAAGGGGAGCTGCTGCTCCCCGGTTCAGAGCAGGGCTGAGCGAGCAGCGCTGTCCTGAAAGCCTCTGCCAGGTCCCAGGGATGCTCCAGCCTTGCTCTGCTCTTGGCAGGTGTGGGTGCTGCGGGGCAAAATCTGTTCTTTGGGGAGGTGGCAGTGGCTCTGTCACTCCCTGAGTGTGCACAGACATAGGTGTACGTGCACACGCCTGCGTCAGTGCCTGCGCCCGCCTGTGAGGGCACGGCAGCTTTCTGCAGCATGCCAGGCTTCCAGCGCTGCCGAGGACTTCCCCTCCATAGCTACGAATATAATGTTTTAAACAATATGCCACGGTTTTTACAGCATTGAGCTGTGGAGTGATTTGCAGTAGGAGTAAAACCACCGTTTGCAATTTCTCGGCGATTGTGTAAAACAACTCATTAAAAGCATACATCCCTGCACATTGGCTCCGTGGAAACTTTATGGGCCTTGTAGTTACTGCCAAAGAAAACATTTTCCATGAATTTCACTCATCAGGTTCACACTGTCAAATGTAGATTCAGCCGCTCGTCAAAGATGCAAGCCTTGCAGTCTGGGAAGTAATGAGAGCAGTAAGAAGTGGGAGTTAATGGCCTCCACTGAGGAGTCCTTACTCATCCCGCATCCACACAGGGGCTGAGCTGGCTGCTCCCGGGTGGATTGATTGCCACAGAAATTCATCTGGTGTCACTGGCTATGATACTTAACAGCCACAATAATGCTTGAATAAACTGCACTTTTATGCAGCGGTTCGTACCTCCACGCTGGCAGCAATTTCCCAGATGAGGTGAGGGGAGCGGCGCGGGGCTTCGGCAGCCGCTTCCCGGAGCATGAATAATTGTTGTAATAACGCTGGAGCCACTGCCTTGTCTTCGTGGTGTCTCCAGTGGGGTGGCGGGTGGGAGCTGTTGTGGTGCCACTGCTTGCCTGGGATGTTTGGGGGCTGCCCCGTGTGGCAGCTGCTGTGCCAGCCTTCGGCAGGCAGGACACGGGACGGGCGAGCTGCCGGCCCAGCTGTTCCCGGTGCTGGAGTGCCATGGCTTGGCTCTGCCTTATGTACATGGTCATCTGCTGGAAAGAAGGAGTTGCTAATGTTCCTTCAGAACCCAGCCTGTAACAGGGAATGGCAGCCAGGCAGAGGCCAGCTCTCCAACCTTGTTCCCACCTTCTCTCACCCAATCTGATCCTCGAGCTCTCTCAGCATGCCTTATTTACCTCGGTATCTATAGGTAGGTACGGATACAGGGCAGTGGTGAGCACTGCCAGCAGCTCCCAAGGGCAGCTCCATAGGGTGTGAATAAGCCGTGGGACTTCCAACAGGTTTGAGGTTCATTATGAAAATGTATGCATGCTTAAGCCTTTAAATATAGCTAATGGGAGAAGGACTGGGAGGAAAGATTACCAAGATTACCGGAACCTCAGTGCGCCGAGCAGGAGGAGCAGGAGCTGCTCTGCTCCGGGTTGTGGTGCCTGTTGTTCTCCTCGAGGGCTGGGGGTGACCAAGTGGGCAACAACAGTTCCAGCCCAACAGAGTTTGGGTTTGACAGCAACACTCTTCTAGCAGGATAATTTCTGGAGGCTGAATGTGTTGGGTGGGATCAGTGGATGGTGTGACATTGTTGGCGCTTTCACCCCCTCCTTTAAAACAAAAGGGCTTTCCTTCTGTTCTGCCTTCCATCCTTCCTCCCTTCCACCTTCCTTCCCTCCCACGCTGGGTGGTGCTGCTGGGAGGGGGCTCCTGGCCAAGCCCAGCATCCCAGCAGCCACCATGGGTTATGAGGGGTTGTTCCCGAACCTGCTGCTTGGCCCTTCCTCACCTTGGCTCACTGTTTTCATCAGAGCAAATTTTATCACTAAGAGGATGTAAACTCTGGACCTGAAGTGACTCCTTAAAAATGGAATTTGAGTTTATATGAATATTTTTCTGTGGCTCTTCTTACTGGGACTTGCACCTACAGACTTTGATAGCTTATATAATTTCCTGTGATGGAGATGTACTTCATCTAATTTCACTTGGAAATGCATTGATTAAATCAGAACTGCTGAGAGATTTAAACTGAGTCTCAGTGGCCTGAACTTAACTGTGGGAGGTTTACCTGCCTTCATCCTTCAACATTAATTTGGTTTTATGAGGATTCCTTGTGAAATGAGGTTTTCTCTGCTGCTGAATCTCTGCTGCTTTCTGGGTTTGTCAGTTGCTTTCTCTGGCCTCAGAGGCTCTGCAAGGCAAAGCTGCGCTAAAACCTCCGTTCAGTGCAGCACTGAGCTCCTTCACTGGGGATGTGGTAGGGACTGACAGGCATTTTGGCTCCATCACCCCCCAGTGCCCCTCGCACTCTGCCCAAGCTGGAGGCAAAGTGCCCACACTGCCTGTGGCGTGGTGGCAGGGCCAGGTGCTGTGCAGTGGGGTGCTGACATGAGGCCAAGGTTGCTGGGTGTGATGCTCTGGGAGCAGGGTGGAGACCTGCCCCAAGTGCAGCTGTGTGGGAGTGTCCTACAGTCAGTGCTGAGAGATTTGGCATTTATGGTCCCAAGCAACACTGAGAAAAGGAGGAACAACCCAGCTTGGCTGGAGGTGGGTGAGCAGGGGTGAGGTCAGTGGGTGCTGGGTGCCCAGGGCAGGAGGCCAAAGCACTCACTGGGACTCGCCTGAGGACTTACAAAAACAAATAAAGCACATCATTCACAAAGTGCTCATTTCCAACTCTGATCTGCAAAATGTCTTCTTGTGACTTGGAAATGATGCGTAGGCAGGAGATACGCTTTGACATGCGATGATTTTTGTTGAAGTTTGCTCTGAAGGTCTTTCTTGGCAGCTCCGCTTTCCTGGCAGTGCTGGAGCATCCCAGGGGCACTATGTCCCTGCTGCCAATGGCTGCTGTGTCCCCACGAGCCAGAGCCACTGGGAGCAGAAGCTGTTCCCTGGCACAGCATCTCTGTGGGTATGGAAAGGACTCTTCAGCTCCTGCTGCAGAAACTGGCAGGGAGGAGAAGCAGCGCCTTGGCTGCAGAGCTGCTCCGGACCCCGGCTGAAGCATCCGTGGGATGAGGCTTAGCCGTGGCAAGGCGGGAGCAGTGAAGCTTCGCTGGCCTGGCTGCTCCACTGCTGGAAGTCAGCTCCACTGACTTCCAAATAAAGGCTGAGCAGAAGCTGCATCAAAGACAACACGTAGCCTGGGAGCAGCAAGGCACTTCCTTCAAAAGGCAAGTCTGGATCCTTGAGGTGGAAAAACAGGAGCTCACCAGAGGGCAGATGCCCTAGCACAAGAGAAGCGTGGAGATGGGAACGTGCCGGTGCAGGGGTGACCGTGTGCCACAGGACACCGGCAGCACAGCACATGCTGTGTGAGGAACCACCTTGTGCCACGCAGGAGAGCGGATTTGTAGCTTTCATCTACAGCTTGGTGAGAATTGATGGCTCCTGTCCCCAAGGGTATTGGCTGTGCCTCTTCTGCAATATCCTGGGATGGTCAGAAGAAACTCCAGCCATGTTTTATAGCACTATAAATAGGGGATGTGGCTGTGTGATGCCAGCTGAGGAGCTGTGCAGAGCTGCTGTGCTCGGCATGGGAAGGCTGGGGACATGCTGCTCAGCAGCAGCGTTCGAGGCACTGGTGAGAGCAAATGCCGCTAATTGATGTTGCCACTTCACTGCACGCCATTCAGGTTGAAGATGTGACAAGGTCGGGGGCAGCTCAGGTTGCCCCCCCGGGAATTGCCTGCCTGGCGAGCACACGCGGCTTCCTCAGGGACGCGTTCTGTAATTGCCTGAGTCCCGCGCGTGACCCCAGCCCTGCTCCCGGAGCCTGCGATAGCATCTCTGCTCCCTTTGCAGGACTCCAGTAATGAGGCATCAGTTAATTGACATGGATGAGGACATCCACTTAAGGACCCACCGGAACGCGGGTGATGAATGCCAGGAGATGAAGCCGCGCATCCCGCCGGGAGCGTGGTTGGCTCTGCCTCATCCTGGCCAGAGCCAAAGCTTGGCTGAGTCCGCAGCGGCGGGGCGTTTATGTAGGGAAGGTGTGACCATTCCAGATGCCAGCAAGTGTTATTTTAGAAAGAGCTCCAAAATGAATCAACCTGTCTTCTACAAGTAGCTGTCATTCATGCGTTTCCTTACAAAGTTTTTAATGGAAAGGACAAGGATGACTTATTCATCTTCCTGTTTCTTGTCTTTGTAAGGGGCTCTATTTTAGCATCATCCGACATGATACACTCAGGACTTACTCTGGGCTCCTGTCAAAGTGACATATTCTCTGGCAAAATCAATTTTGCTAATTTTGATGGATGAGGATGGATGCGCATAGGTGCCTTTGAAGGAAGTTGAGATTCTGAGGGATGCAGGAGGTCATCCCTTGCTGCCAACCCATTGGAGATAATGCTGCAAAAGTTTAATCTCTCCCGCAAAGGGGATTATTGTTTTTTAATGAGATGCAGAGCGCAGTGATCCCTGACTCACTGGCAGTTGGGCTCTGAGGGGCTGTGCCCCCAATGGCACAGTGTTCTTGAGGTCCTGGAGGCAAATCCTCATCGTCACTTTGATCCATCAGGATTTTGCCATGGCTGCAGTTGGGAGAGCCTGTGAGCTGCCTGGCTTCTGTATGCGCAGTGAGATGGCCATGGCAGGGAGAATGGCTCTTCTCCATGGAAAAGAAACTGCTCGGTGCTAAAAGGGATTTAAAACTCTCTGTGACAGGATCAAGAGTCTTTGCCCTGGAGTTCATTCCCACTGCCTTCACTTTCTATTTTAGCTTGGCTTTTTCATCATCTTTTTGGGCTGTTCTTTCTCCATGCTGCGTGTCACGCTGACCCTTCTCTGGCAGCAGGATGTCCCTGTGGTGGGGCTGGGCACAGCCTGTGCTGTCTCAGGAGTTGGGAAAAAAGGGGCGGGGACGGGGTCTCCCAGGACCCACCAGCAAGAGCCTCGGCTGGGCAATGCAGTGCCCTGCACTGAGCTCCCAGCTCCCAGGCCTTGGCTTTCTCCAGGCTTCCCTACTGACAATTCACACCTTCAAAGAGAGCTCTGCTGCTCCATTTTTTCCTATTGTATTTCTTGCTCCATAAAAGCCATCTGTTCCTCTTTCTGCGTTCAGAGTCTTCATTCCTCTCATCTTCTCCATTTCTGTTAGAGTTTATGGAGCTTTTGAAATTATTGACGTGTTGCCTGTGTTCATTCCTGGGGATGGCTGCTGAGGTTTCCGGGCAGGCTGTGCATCTCTGGGCTGCCGGGGACTTCCCAGGAGAAAGACAGGTTTGGATCTCAGCCACTGCAATGCAAATTGAGAGCAGCTCCACCAGGAGACTGTGGTGCTGGAGTGAAGACCCGAGTTAGCTGGACTTCCATGTGTGGACATCCAGCCTTTGCTGTGGGGAAGGGTCGGCTGGGCCTGTGCTGGTCAGCCAGACGCTTCCAGCAGGTCAGTGCTTGTCTTTGCTCCTGGGAAAGCAAGGCACTTTGGGAAGCCATCATTAAAAATCCCGTTATGAGGTATTTTCTCCCTGGGTCTGTTCCATGGTTGGAGGCGTTTCCCGTTGATACGGATACCACTGTACGCTCTGATGTGCGGCTCCTGCGAAGACACATTGTGTTACAAAGCCACCACAGACCTCTTTTAATTGTTTTGTTTTAAAGCTTGTTAAGCTGCTACTTTAGATGTACTGAGCCAACTTATCTTATTTTTGTTTTAGATCAAAGCGTTTCCCGCATTCATTGTAATGACACGCTCGAGCACATTCATTTAGAAAATAAGATCAGTGCTGGGTTATTTATCTGGAAAGCGGTGGGGTTAAAGGGCAGCATAAGCTGTAGCTTTGTGCCATGGTTTTCCTTTCTGTAGGTCCTCCAGAGCCGAGGGCTGGGTTGAATTATTTGCTATCCCTTGGAATCACATTGTGAATATGTATTCAGAGGAACAAAATCCCTCATAAGCTCCGGTCTGGGATCTGGCAGGACTATTGCCATTCTGGTGGGGAGAGCCTCGCTTCTGCCATGCCATTCCCATTCCATCCCATCCCATCCCACCCCATCCAACAGTGCTGGGCATTGCATCCTGCTTGGACACCCCAGTGCAGTCCCTTTATCCAAGGGAGAGACCTGATCATGCTGCAGTTGATTGTACAGGAGGCAGATGTGTGGCAAAGGAAGAAAATTCATGAGCAAAACAGGGAAAGCAGAAAATCCTTGGATGGCAGCTGTGGGGAAGTGCGCTGTCCTGCCTGCGCCTGTGTCCACAGCAGGGAACCCCTCAGCTCAGCCGCTGGCCCTATTTATTGTGGTTAGCATTAACTAACAGCAGGGATGATCTCTAAGCTCTGGTTTTAATGTGCTTCTACATATGTTGCAGCCCTGTTCCCTCAGCAGACTGATTTTTGTACATGGGGGAGTGTTTTCTGTCCTGTGATGGGGATGGGAGAAGGCGGCACTGTCTCGTGTGCCAGGACCTCCTTGGTCGCCATCAGTATGTAAAGCCTGGGCAGCAATTCTGTGGTGCACGAGAAGGTGGAATACACGAGGAGGTTTGGGTAGAAGCTAAAATGAGGGGGGAAACCCCTGATTTCCTTAGGTTTATGGATTGTTTTTAATATCAGCAAGAGCAGAGCTTGAGACTGTGGCTCTTCAACAAGATTTTGGTGGATCTGGATATCTGAAACTTCCCAGCAAGTTGTGTCTGAGCTGGAGCTCTTGCTGCTGCCTGGTCCCCAGCGCTGGTGCAGAGCTCGAGGGGGGGATGAGTGGGGTAAGTTGGCGACAGGTGCCAGTTTGGGCTGGAAAGCCAGCGCTCACAAACCCCCTTTATCCGGGAGGGACAAAAGCCGAGTGTTATCGCTGCCGGGTTGATGAAACGCCCCACTGTCCGTCCCTGCCATGCTAAATGCACGCAGTGTTTGCTGGCTGGGGCAGCCGGGTGGCAGTGGGGGAAGCGACGGCCGTGCTGTGCCCACTGAGGGGGATGCTCCAGCAGTACCCACACCATGTTTGCTGGGAGGGATGCTCCAGTGGTACCCACACTGTGTGTGCTCAGAGGGATGCTCCAGTGGTGCCCACACTGTGTGTGCTCAGAGGGATGCTCCAGTGGTGCCCACACTGTCTGTGCTCAGAGGGATGCTCCAGCAGTACGCACACTGTGTGTGCTCAGAGGGATGCTCCAGCAATACTCACACGGTCTGTGCTGGGAGGGATGCTCCAGCAATACTCACACTGTGTGTGCTGGGAGGGATGCTCCAGTGGTACCCACACTGTGTTTGCTGGGAGGGATGCTCCAGTGGTACTCACACTGTGTGTGCTGGGAGGGATGCTCCAGTGGTAGTGATGGGCTGTGCCCACTGAGGGGATGCTCCAGTGGTATCTGGGCTGTGCCCACTGAGGGGAATGCTCTGGCGGTACCCAGCTTGTGCTTATCGTGGGGGATGCTCCAGTGGTATCCAAGCTATGCCCACTGCAGGGGATGCTCAAGTGGTACCCAGGCTGTGCTGCTGGGGGAGATGTTCTAGTGGTACTTGCCCCATGCCCACTGTGGCAGATGCTCCAGGACCACCCACACTGTGCCTTGCCAGGAGGAATGCTCCAGCAGTACCGTGGGGTGCAGGGCCTGAGCCTGCCACTGTGCTGTTCCCCTTGGGGAGCACTCAGGCCAGTTCATCCCCTGGCTTGTCTGGGACCTGTCTTGCCATGCTGGCAGATGAGCCCGCAGCACTTGCCAGGGAGCCAGACTGGGCTCAGAGCTCCTGCTGCCAGAGTGGTGGCAGATAAATGACCGAGCACTGGTTTTGCACAGAAATTTGCTGGAGACATCTTTGTCTGAAGATGCATGCAAACTTCTGGGCTTCCCACCCACTTTGGCACTTCTCAAATCCTGCCTGAAATAATCCCTGAAGACCAGGGAAAACACTCTCAAGCAGATGTCCTGCCCTCTCTAATCAAGCTGAGCTGGACTGGCCATAATGGGCAGTGTTGGCCAGCTCACTGTGTTAGCTCTCACACTCATCATCAGGCTGCCTGGAGGCACTGGGCCCTTTGTCCCGCCAGTGTCTTTTAAAACATTTGAAAATGGGAACTGAACTTGAAACTCAGGGTTAAAGGTTGGCCCAACTTTGGCAGCAACTGGGCGCAGCTCTTGCCTTCGCAGCGATGCCATGCACGCCTGCTCTCTGCCCGCTCCCTTTTACTCTTCCCCACATTGCTCTGTCAGATCCTGACTCTTCCCACTGTGTGGGTGTGGGATGCACTGGAGACGTCCTGCGCTGGCAGGCCCCAGCACCAGCCCCAGGCGCCTGCACTGGGGCTTTGCCCTGCCTCTGCCTCTGGCAAAGGACGGGCCTGGAGGCGAGAGCAGCCGGGGCCGCACGCTGCGGAGCCAAAGCTGTGCGCTGACGGCGTTGGCAGGGGCTGCACCTCCCGCATCAGCACATTGGCTGATGGTACCACTGGGTATTAATTATGCCTTCCGCACTCGCGGCTATTCAAATGGTAAAATTGTTTATTTGCAGCTGGGTGAGCTCAAGGCAGAGGCAGAAGAGCCAGTGGCTCCCCCCCCGCCACGGCCGCCCTCCTGCCCCCCTCTCAGGGCTCCCCAAGCACCACCAGGGATGGATCCCACTGCCTCCATCTTGGCATTCCCATCCTGGGGGGACCCGTGGCTTCCCAGCCCCACCCAACCCCTTTCTGCCCCGTTTTCCCAGGGAAGTGGGTGTTCACTGTCTGCCTGGCTGCAGCAGCGTGGCGGGGAGGATTCAACCTATTTCACCCTCTACTGATTTCCCTCCATGATAAATCCCATCCCCTCCACCGTGGGAAGCCGCATCAGTTTAATTACTTGTGGGGAGAAAGGGGCAGCGGAGGAACTTAGGACTTGTTTTAAATATCACTTTTATTAGCAGGTAATCCTGAAGCTCAGGACTGTAATATAGATAGGTAGTGATGTGGCACATTTAATTTACTTAGGTGCTATTGTGTGTCAGCCTTTGTGCCTTAAGTCCCAGTCCTGGCTTTAAAGAGCTTGGCAGCCATATTTTCACAAATTTATAATTATCTAGGAAGAAGCTGGGGCTACAGATGGCACAGTGGGTTGTATGTTCCCGATTCCCATTGGGTCTGGGATCAGAAAAACTCATCCCATAGCAGAACACAGCTCAGGAGAGAGGTCTCCATGGTGCTGCTGATGGCAGGGGTGTGGGGTGGGACGTGGTTGACGCCATGCGGGAGTGGTCCACAAGGTCTCCTGCTGATCCCACAGCATCCATCATCCATGCCGCCCTCACACGGGATGGTGCATCTCACCTCCTCCCAGCCTTGGGGAGCGTCCTGGTCCAGCCCAGAGTGCAGGATGGCAATGCTCCATTTCCATGGTGATGGTTGGTAGTGTGACAAGAAAGGACAGTCGCTGCACTGCAGGGATCATCACACAGGACAGAGGGAAGGAGAGGAGAGCAGCTGCAGTGGTGGCTGCAGTTCCCACCTCAGCGAGGACACACAATCGCGGGCCAAGTATCTGCCACTGAAGTTTTCCCCTCTTCTTCCTGCTCCAGTGTGAAAGTCACCCGCTGGGATGCAGCGGCCTCGTTCTATTCTGTATGGAGCCAGCGAGTTCCTGCACGTACTCTCATAACCTGCCCCGCTCCGAGCACCTTTGTAGGACACGCCGCGCTGCCAAGGATGCTTTTCCTAGAGCTTTCTTGCCTTGTCTTGCCTGGGTCAAGGAAACATCACCCCAGCTCTCTGACCACAGCTCGTGCTTCGGGCATTCACAGGAATATTTCTGTCCCTGCCTCGCTTGGTGTTCAGAGATATGAAATGCTCAGAGTGCGTAAATCACCCCAACAAGGACATAACCTTGATTCCCTGTGCAATACCGATAGATTACCTAACAGGAGGCATGAAATGGAAGAACGGCTCCATTTGTATAATTCTGCATTAAAAATCAGCCTATTCTGCAGTTAATGCTCCTCTGAAGTGTCTCCACAGGCAGGGGAGAAAGGGGCCAATGCTGGAGAGCAAAAAAGGACCTTATGAAAGGGACTGCACTCAAGTGAGCCTTTGAGGCTTTGGGGAAGTGGGTTAGTGCTGACGGGTGGTGTTTTGATGTTTGTCAGAGCCGTGATCCCAGTTAATTTTCAGACACATTACCAGAGCCAGGGGGTTCTGGGAGCACAGCGGGTGCACTGGACTAATCCATGTCCTGTCTGCAGCATCAGGGCTGCCTGAGGTGCCGCCACCCCTGAGAGTGCCCAGGACTGGGGCAGGGGCTATTCTGTCCCACTCCATGCAGGATGCTTCTGCTTTCTCTCCCTGCACGTGGAGGTTGGTACCATGTGCGCAGTGGCGGCAGCAGCCAAGTTCCACAGCAGCCTCTTCCCGGCTGCCGAAGACCGCGGCAAGCTCATGTCCTCCAGCATCCTTGAAATTAATCTCTCTCTCAAGAGCCAACTGTCCTTCTTCAAAGCACACAGCTGCACCTGGAAGCATTCAGGAAGGGGTTTCATACAGGGGAGGACTCTGAAAGGTGTGTTGGATGGGGAGGCCGTGGTGGCTCCAGTGCAACATCCACTGTTCCATCACCTTTGGAACCAGGATGGGCTCGGGTGGGCTCAGGAAATAGCCCCGGAGTGCCTGGTGTGCCTGATCCGTGTCATTAGCCCGGCAGTTTCCTTGAAATCTGCTCTCGTGCTTCTCGCAGGTAAATATTTGTGGGAGTTCCATTTCCTGTGTGTGAGCGTGGCCGCCTCACCATCCGTGGAGCCAAGGGAGAGGATTTGTGGCTGCTGGGAGCCAAGGCCTTGGATGAGGAGATCAAGGACAGGATTTCATTTTCTCAAATATATCCGCTCTGTGTTGCTTTATCTAACCCAGTTTCAGAGTTTTATTGAGTTTTTCGTAGAGTTTGAAAAGTATTTTGGGATACCATTCCCATTCACCTCCAAGATGGGAAAGGAAGTAATGTGAAAATTGCCCACGCTCCTCAAATTTCTTTGCAAAATAGGTTGTGTGTGCTTATAGGGGGGTGAGGAACAACCAAAGCCCTGATTCCCGTGCGAGGAGCGTAACCCGATGCATCCCTCTGGCCCATGTGTGCCCCCGGCCAGGACTGGCTCCGTGCCCCCAAACTGAGGCAGGTGGGTGCTGTGTGTGGGTCTGGATGATGTGTTCCCTTCCCTATGCCGGAGCCCCTCTTTGGGTGCAGTTAGGGAGTTATCCCATGCACTGGGAGCAGCACAGGGGGCTCTCCCTCTGCTCTGCTGTCCCTGAGGAGCAGCTCGTGCCACTGAGGAGGTGTTTGAGCTGTTTGATGTCTCGGCAAAGCAGGAACGCCCTCCCGGCCTCCGAGCAGCGGTGACTTTGTGCTGGCGCTCCCGAGAGGCGTGCGGTGCTCTCCTGCCTGCTCGGGCGACGGGGAGGCGGAGGCGCGGGGGCTCCCGGGGCGCTGTGCCGGGCCGGGCCGTGCTGTGCCAGCCTCAGCGGGCTCTCCTGGGACAGCCCAGGTTTTCTGGGGCAAGGACAAGGTGGCATGGTCCTGCCTCTGGCCGCGCCACGCGCTGCCGCATCCATCCCCGCCGCCGCGCCGGGCACATCACGCTGCGTTGCCACGACAACGGCAACTCCTACACGCTGCTATTTATTCTGAAGGACACTTGCTCTTATCTGTTGTTGCAAAGCCCTCAGAAGATCGCATGCCACGCAAAATTCCTCCGAGGTAACCGGACTTGGCTGCTTCTGTCCCTGAAGCCATCTCCTGGGCACATGCCAGCCAATGTGGTGGCGAGGAGGACACTCCTGGGGTGACAGCCCCTTGGGTGGCATCACTTGATGGGACACTGGTGGGACAGTGACCCAAGCTGTCCTCAGGGCAGAACGGGGTCTGCCCCATCTGGGTGTCCCTTACTGCATCCATCCCAGAGCCTCTGGCCTGGGGAGCAGTGGCAGCAGTGAGGGACACTGGTGTGGGTGTCACCAGCGCTGCCTGGCTGCGCTGGGACACAAGTTTCCAGCATGACCCAGGGGAAGACAAGGGTTGGAGGTTGTTTCTGCCCACAGATCCTCCTGGTGCTGCTGTGAATGATGCAGCCACGCTCAGGCAGGTTCTGCAGGAGCAAGCCCCTGCAAGCTCATGCTGCCATCACTGCAGCCTGGAATGTCACAAGGAGACAGCAGGAGATGGAAGCAGGAAGGAGGAGTATCTGGTTTTCCTGTGAGCTGCCAATCCCAAGCACCGGCATTTTGTCTTTCAGAAGTTTCCAGGCAGTGGCTGGGATGCAGCAAGCACCAAGTTTGGGCTGGGCACATCTTCCCTTGCTCTGTTCAGCAACCGTTCATAAAAGTTCTGAGTGTGACAACACAGAGAGCTGGGAAGGGGGTGAGGTCTGGGGGTGGGCACAGATGATGTAAGAGGTGGCACCTAGGGTGAGTGACATGCCAGGAGGTGCCCAGCACCTTTCCTTCCTTGCAAGGAGAGGTGTCAGGTGATGCTGGGGAGTTTGGCAGAGGCTGAAATCAAGCCTGACACACTACAGGAGTGATCCTGAGCATTGCAAAGGTGAGTAAGTGTTTGATGATCTGGCTGGAGCATGAGCTTGTGACTCCTCGCCAGTGGAAGCACGACATTGCCTACAGCACGTGGGGGACACTCTTCGTGCTGCCACCACTCTGCTGGCCTCTAAAAAAACCCACCACCACCACCACGGTTTGGGTGGTTTGTGGTTTTTTTGAAGCCTTGAAATCCTTCCTCCCCCAGCCTGAACTATTTTGGTTTCTGTTGTCTGTTTCTGGCTCTTCCCTTTCTCCTTCTGCGCTCTTTCCTTGCGTTGCCTTCTCCCTCCCCAAAATAAATGCTGTTACGCTTTGAAAAAATACCCAATTAGGAAAAAAGCAGAGATCCTCTGAGCAGAAAAAGCCTGTGCCTGGGAGTATCCAGGTCAGCTCCTTTAGCTTCGCTTGCTCAGGCACGGAGGGAGTGTACAAATGCTTCTGTCAACCAGATGCACATTCTGTCGTGCTCCCAAGGACTGTGCGGGCGCCGCTGCGGAGGATTAGCCTGTTTAGCCATGTAAAGCTCTCATTAACTCCTGCTGAGTTCAACAAAAGTCTTTCTCATGTAAAAGCTGAGTAAAATGGAGGAAAGATTTTTGGGCTTTGGCCTAATAACTTTTTTTCCGGGGGGGGAAAAAAAAGCAACAAAAATTTGCCTATCAGAGATTTTCTTGCTGCTTTACGTGGGGCAGCATCGGAGGAAACATGAGGCAAGCAGGGCCCTGGTGCTGTGCCACCGGGGAAGGGAGAGGGCTGTGACGTGATGTGACGTGATGGTGACATGAAAGCAAAATTGTAACTACTGAAGCTGCCAGCAGCTCAGGGGGGTTCCAGCTACTCTGTGGCAGAAAGGGCAGCAAAAGGGGCTGCTCCTCCTGCCCTCCGTGTGCTGCAGGGTCGTGTTCAGCTCTGGGTGCCCCACGCCGTGGGAGGGGATGTGCCGTGCTCCGTGGGAGGATGTTCCTGCTGCGGCGTGGGCGACTGCCATAGTGGGAGATGGGCTACACGTGCAAATGCAAGAGCCCACGGACTCATCTGCTCCAGCCCTTTGAGGGACTCATCGTGCTGCCTGTCGGCTTGGGAAGCAGGGGATGGGCTCTCTGATACCCCCACATCTCAGTGTCCCTGGAGTGAAAGCTTGTGCTGCTGGAGCTCCACTGGGCCGTCTGCTTTGGATAATTCACCCAAAAGGGCTGAGTTCAGACAAAGCAGGCACTGGCCGCTTCTCCAAGGTGTTCCCTGGTAAAACCCATCCTCAGGTCATCCCCATCATTCCCAGACCAACTGAAAAGTCACGGTTGCAAATGGGGATCCTCAGCCTGCCATGTTGGCAGTGGTAGTTTTCAGGGGGAGCGAGTGCAGGGTGCCCCACGATGCCATTTTGGGGGACTTTGGCTGGAGAACCAGGGAGGATAATGATACCCATGGAGCTGGGGGATGTTTTGGGTGGCTGGGCTGGGAGATCTAGGGTGTGCCATACTGAGAGGGAGTGAGGGGTTGCCCCACTGCCCTTCTAACACGGTCCCTGTCTGTCCACAGGTCAGGTTGCCCGCTCGGAAGCCATGCTTGGATTTTAATAGCCATGTTCCACCTAGCCATGGACCTTGCCAGCTGCCAGCCCCCACC
>NW_008240039.1:3673236-3704858 GCF_000691975.1 Corvus brachyrhynchos
TGATTATCGCTTTTATCCGAGGCGTTTTCCAGCCACTTGCTGTGTTTTCCCATTACAGTCTCCATCCACAGCCCATCTCCCATAATCGCCCTGAGCGCCACGCTCGGCACAGCAATGCCTTCCCCCAGTGCTGGCTGCTGTGTGGACATGGATGGGAAAGCTGCTTCCCATTTATTGCAAATTATATTTGTTATTGCTGATATTAAACCGTGGGATACCGGTGGATAGTTTACAGAATTTACTCACTGTGCATCGACTGCTTTAAGCCCACTGCGATTTTCTAGTTGAAATGAAAAGGAATTTTATGGCCTAATCTTAATCTCAATTAATTTATCCAGCCTGCCCTGCTTGGCAGAAAGAGACGATGCAACCAGGATGTTGTTCCTGACTTAAAGGAGTTATTTATAGCCGAAAAATAACTCCCAGCCTACACACCTTTTACAAAACGCTGGAATTGCCTGGATAGATCAGTGAGGGAGTATTGATAAGGGCTGTGGCTTTTGCTGTTCCCTGCATGATGAGAGCATCAGCCTGGTCTCCCCAGACCTGCTGTGGTCAGTGCCTCTGGCCTCAGTGGCATCACCCAGTCCAGGAGGGTGGGGTCCAGTGGCTTGTTGCCATCAGCCAGCTGCAGGAGCCCCTCTGCCTGCACCAGCTGTGGGAGGATGGCTCCTGGCATGTGCTGAGGCTCTGGGACTTATTGGAGTGGGCTGCCTTGTTTAGGTGAGGGCGAGCTGACAGTGATGCCACCCACCCGCCGGTGCTACCACTGCTGTCCTGCGTGGCCGCAGAACAACGGGAGCTGCAGCCCCGGCAGCTCCCAGAGGGCCAACTGCTTTAATCTTCAGGCTTTAGCTCTCATTAGGGGCTTTTTCCAGGATCGGAGTTTTTGCTAATTAACTTCTCTTCGAGCAGTGAATGCGATAAACTCCTTCCCGGGTCTAAAGGCCCTGTTTGATCCCAGCTCGTCCACCCTCAATTGAAAAGCTCCTGAGCTCCAGATCCGCTTTTCCTTCCAGTGCTGGGGCTGAGCACCCAAGAGAGCTCTCAGTATGCTCCCAGTGGGAGCACCATGCCCCTGCCATGCCTCAGGACAGCGTTTTGGGAGCGAGCAGCCGACACTGTCTCAAAGCAGGGTCTGTGCCCGTGCCAGTTTTGCTGGTGCGGCGCCTGTGCGAAGCCGTGCAGCTTCCCAGCCCTGTTCCACTCTGTTATATAAGCTGTAGCGGCTGGAAGTGTTTGTTCTCTGCTGGGAAAAACATATGGCTACAAATGAGGATGAGGTAACTCGCCTGTACGGTTTATTTGCCTCAGCGAGCATTGCCAGTCCCTGTCCGGTGAGGCGCCTTGACGGGAGCCTGGGGCGGGCGCGGTGCTGCTCACGCTGCCTGTGGTCCCTCAGCTGTCCCTGGCAGCTGCCTGGGGGGCTCAGGTTAGTACCACCTGTGTGTGGCACCCACGGGAGCCGGGGTCACTCCGGGAACTGGCAGAGCTGTGCCAGGGCTCCTGGAGCCACGCAGATCCACACTCTCCCGTGCTCGATTCCATCGGAGCAGGTAGCTGCTGTTGTGCTGCTGCCCCCATGTCCCTCCTGTGCTGTGCCCTTGTATCCCTCTGTGCTTTGCCTCTGGGTCCCTGGTGGTTCTGTGGGACCGTGGGGTCCTTGGGGTGCACGCAGGGTGGTAAAAAGAGCCGCTTCACTTCAGCAGAGGCAGCAGTGCTCGCTGAGATGAGCAATGGGAGCAGCTCTGCTCTGTCAGATCTTCCTCTCGCCCCCCTTTCTCCTCGCTGAGAAGCGAGAGAGAGAGAGAGAGAGAAAAAAAGCCAGAAAAAATGCCTTCATGAGTCGCTGACAGCAAAAACAGGCTTTAAAAAATTCCCCTGGAAGAGGAATTACTCGGCTCATAGGCAGGAGAGGCGGCAGAGGAGCGATGGCTGGTAATGCCTGGGATGAGAGGAGAGGCTGGCGCGTGCCGTGGCCCGGTGGGTGCTGCCACGGGGGCTCAGGTGACCTGCGGCTCAGGTCTTCCTGTCCCGGTGCCACCCCTGACGCGCAGCACAGCGCTGCTGGCATCAGCTGGGCGTGCAAGATGTTCACCCAGGCATAGTTTATGCTTGTGCTTTTCAAAAATGTGCATCCTTCTTCGGGGCTGTCGTAATCATTTTACTCTGGAGCAGGGGAAGAGAGGAATAATTAAAATTCCAGCATGCTGCAAGTGGGAAGGGCTGTGAGGAGCTTTCACCAGGCACTCTCCACGTGGGCTGGGCTCCTCCGTCAAGGCAGAGCATCCCCGGGTCCCGCAGCCTCAGCCAAAGCAGAGAAGAGTGGAATGAATCAGAGCTGTCAGAGCAAGGCAGGAATTGCACTCGCTGGTTTGTCCGAGGCTCCTTTCAGGAGCTTTAGGATAAAGCCGTCTTTAATTAAACCTTTAAGTGCTTTATAAAGCAGAAAACTCCATGTGCTGCCTGCTGCTCTTAGTGGTATTTGATGGCTGGTCGTGGCGCATTTGGCACCGCGCTCTGTGAGAAGGAAGCTTGTGGCAGAGCTGGTGCTCAGGGACACCCCTTCCCCAGGGCTGCCGTTCTCCTGGGAGGACGTGGGGATCATGTGGGTGTTGGCAGCTGGATCTGAGCTGGTGGTGGCCCCAGGCCACTCACCACCCCCTCCCCACTGCCAGCCAGCAGCGTGTCAGGAATAAATAATAATAGAGGCGTTGCTTCCCACTGGTGATGACCCTGCCTCCAGAAAGAGGGGTGCTGGAGGCGAGGAGATAGTGGATGCAAAAGGCTTCAAAGGAATTAATTAAAGATAAAATGTGTTTAAAAGAAAACCCTGGGCAGTGAGGATGGAGCTGCCTCTTTGATCTGCAGTGCCAAGGAGTGGGGAGATGCCACAGCTGGGGGACGGAGAGGAGGTGAAGGGGCTGGACAGTGTCTCCTGGGCCGGCACCACCGGTCACCCTCCCTGGGAGGTTCCCAAAGGATCCCTTGTAGGGCCGTGCATCAGCTGCAGTTCTCCAGAAGAGTGGAGGATGATGGTGGAGGCAAGGAAGGAGCGTGGCCATCAGCTGAGCTCTCCCTGCAAGGGAGACAGGACACTGCCCGGGATGTGCAGATGGCAAACGTGCCTGTGCACATCCTCCCACATGCATCTCAGTGAGCCAGAAACTCTCCTCTGCTGCTCTCCAAGTATTTATTGCTCGGTGATATTTGCTGTAACACCTGAGAAGATAAGTCCCAGGGTCTTTAGCATAAGCCTTCAGGATCTTCCTTCTTGGTAAGAACATTTCGCAGCAGCAGCAGTAGCGGGAAGATGTTTTCCTTCTTTCATCAGTCCAGCTCAAAATACCAGGAAGTTAACCAGGAACCTTGGTGGGTTTTTCACTGAAAAGCTGCATTTTCATCTCAGGATGACTAACACTCCCTCGGCTGGGTTTCGGAGTGATCACTGATTTACCAGGTGGAAAACCAAGGGGCTTTGCTGCCCCCAACTTTGCCAGCAAGAAGGTGTTGGGAAGAGCAAACCCAAGGCGGTTTGTGGTGCGGTGGATTGGGCAGCAGAGGAACTGGCTGTGTACTGTAACAAGGCTTTTCAAGAAGGCTTCTGCTGCATCTCCACCCCTGTATCAGACCCTTGTGGCTTTTGTAAATTATTCTCCTTACAAGCTATTAACCAGCAGTAGGTTCATGTTACGGCCAAATCTGGCTGATCCCCCCTGGGAAAGGCCGGCGGTGGCAGCAGGGAGGCCACACCACGCTCCTGATTGAATTGTTCTGTCCGCAGGCAGCTTTGTCAGGGGATGAGGCTTTTGGGGCTCAGATGTGATTTCTGATGGCTGGGGAAGCTGTAAAGCCTCTTGAGTCCAGCCGGGTTGCCCCAGCTTCTCCACGACGCTGACAAGGAGGCATTGGCATCCTGGTGCCCAGGGCATGTGGGAACAGAGGAAGGAGACTCATGGCAGGGATGAGGATGGGATACTGAGGAGAGGGAGATCCACACAGCACACGTGTGGGGAGGGGCTGGGGTGCCTCCGGTGCAGACCTGGCTGGGGGTAGCCGTATCAGGCCCGTAAGAGTAACTCCAGTTTTCTCCCTTTCAAATGAAATAGAGCTGTTTTCTCCTTTCTTTAATTTTATGCAGCTTCAAGGCCTTGACGAGAGTCTTCAAAGAGTTGCAGCTCGTAGCTGTTTTTATTGGGAAAATGAAAAATACAGGCTGCCTAACCAGAGCTGTTGAAATAAAGGCCTTGGGGGATAGAGGTTCTCTTTGTTTTTAATTAAGAGCTTATATCTCCTGTTCGCTGCCATTGCGCGCTCCTGCAGTAGCAAGACATTAGTCTCAAATGGATTTTCTTGTGGAATTAATTCCATTGATGCAGAGCTGTCCGGGAGCCGTTTCAAAAGGTGGCCAGAAAGGCCAAACCTCAGCACTTTCATCTCAGCAGCAAATATATGGTCTTTAAAATAACAGATAAAAAAAGCCCTGGCATTGGCTTGCTCTGAGAAGATTGGGGTTTTGCCCGGGATGTGGGGAATCAGGAGCTGAGTTGTGCTGCCTGCTGGGATTCTGTGGCACCTCTCCCCCTACCATGGGGATGAGAGGCCCCGGTGAGAGCGGACTGCACACGGATGGCACGAGAGTGGAAAAACCCAGCGATATTTCAGCATTTCCGAGGGTTCAGAGAGCGCCTTTGAAGAGCTTTCCCTCCTGGCAGGCAGCACGCGGAATTCTGCTGCACTAGCAGAAGCGCAGAGGCTTGGACACACTTTCAGTTCCATTAAATACTTCTCCTGTAATTACCCTCCAGTTAAATGGTCACTGCGTCAAATTGCCTGGTAAAAGCCTTGGCAGGGGGAGCCCTCGCCGGGCCCTCACAGGGCTGAGGCGTTCGCAGGTGCCGAGGCCGGTGCTGGGTGTCCCTCCCTGCCCTCCCGCCGCTGCTGTCCCTGCAGCTCCCGGTTTCCACGGTTAATAACGCGTAATTATGTGGCCGCCGGGTTCCGTGACCCGCTGGGATCGGAGCTTTTGCCGTGGAGATGAGCAAACAAAACCCAGGCACTGCAATCCCTGCTCCCAGGGTCTCTCTCTGGGGGCACGGGCTCTCCCAGGGAGTTATGCCTGTGCCAGGCAGCTTCCCACACTGGAGGAGGAGGATTTTGCTCTATGAGCTGTTGATTTTATCTTCCAAGTCCCCTTCCTCCATCCAACTGGACTTTAAGGGCTGTGTCTAAAATACTGCTTTGCCCTTGGCAGCATCTTTCTCCATCTCACCTCACCCCCCAGGGTGCTTTATGTCCCTTACAGGACACTCCCCTCTCGAAGGGTGCCCCATCCATTAACCCCACCCCTCGGAGATTGGATATTTGTTTGATCTTGGTCCGTATGGCCCTACATTCTTTGAGGGCCTAGAGGAAAGGATTTGATATATTTATAAGTTAAGAATAAAGACCTGGCAGCATTTACTGCAGCAGGTATCGCTGTAGGGCTTCCCAGGGAACCATCCTGGGCCACCTGTCTGGTCCCTTCCCTCTGTCCATCACCACCACTGAGACAAAGATCTCCTGTCCCCTTGAAATCCCCCTGGCTTCTGGTGCAGAACTAATACATGATGCAAAGGAACTTTGCTGTGCCGGTACATATGGCAACTTATGTGTGTGATGGAGTCTAAAATTATCCAGCCTTTCTTAAAATCCATGTGTCCTGCTCCGAGGAGCTGCCATCCTTCCCAGTGCTCAGCCACCTGCAATCTGTTCTGCCTGTGCCTTTCCCATTACGTAAATGCAAGGATTAATTGCATCGTTAGGTTCTCCCTCGGCCCTGCCACCACTGCCTGAGCTCCCAGTGTTGCGGAAGGTCTCGTCCCTGACTCCGCTTCTGTTTTCAAAGGAATCGGGCACTGGGCTGGTTTGGTTTTATTTTTAGAGTCTTTCCTTTTATCTCTCTCAGCAGCGTCCCACTGGGAGCTGCTCCAAGACTGCCATGCAGGATGCGGCCGGGCTGGCTGCTGCCGGGGTGGGCGTCACTCCTGACCTGGCACGCGTGGGCACGAGCTGCCACCGCGCTCCTCGGGCCCGTCGGGACATGCTCCCATCGTCAACACCCTCTGGGAACTCATAGCATGGGGCCAGAAGTCTTTCTCCATGCCTCACCTTCAGGAGGTGGGGTGCCAGTGGGCGGTGGGGAGCCCCTGTGGTATTTTCCCTGTGAATTCCCCTGGGAGATGAAAGCCAGAGGTGGAGCAGCTGAGGAGTGAGTGCCATGGCTCCGGCTCTGGGTGGAATTGGCTGCTGCCCACCCTGCCAGCACGGGGGCCATGAGCGAATCCTTCCCCACGAGCGGTGGCTGCCCCAGTGCTGCCCGGTGGCCCCCAGGCAACCCCAGCCCCAGCTGAGCTGTGGCCCTGGCACTGACTCCGTCCTTGCCACAGATGCATACAGATATATATACATATAAAACTGCTTATTTTCCTGTCATTCTAAGACTTATTTATTTATTAAAACTACCATCCATCAGGAGCTGCAACATCTGTTTGTGAAAAATAGCACATCCTTGGGCTGCAGCCAGGAAAAATCATTTCATTATGAAATTGCAACTGTAAGGCAGCGCAAAATCACAAACATAGTGTACAGCGAGCTGCTTTTGTTTCCAAACTGCTCATTAGGAGTGATCCACGAGCCAAAATGATACCCCATGGAAGGTGAAGAGGGGGAAATGAGCCCACCCGACCTGCAAAGTGAGCAGCCGTCAGTGCCGTAATTATTATCCCTGGTGAATCCCACAGCCGGTGCAAGGCTGCGCTCGTCTCCCTTTCCGTCCCGGAGGGGAGACGTCTTCACTTCTCTTCCGTTCTTCGTGCCTAATTCGGGCTGACAAGGAACATACTTGAGAGGATAGGAAATGAGGAGCCTGGCTTACAGATTATTTTGTGTAAGGCAGGAGAGAGGATTGCAGCACCGCTGCCGGGGGCTGTGTGTGGCCCCCCCCCAGGAAGGGCTGGGAGGGGGTGGCAGGGGGGCTGTGTGGGGAGGGGGACTCTGCTGGGGTCCCCTCAGTTCCCATCCCCACTCTCTTTTTTCTTCTGTCTGCAGGTCTGGCAGTTCATCAGATAATCACTATTACCGTGTCCCTCATCATGGTCATAGCCGCGCTGATAACAACTCTTGTCTTAAAAAATTGGTAAGGTCCCTCCTGCTCTGCTTGGTTTGGGGGCTGGTGTGGGATGGGGACAGGATGGGGATGGCGGTGCCCATCCAGCTGCAGGTGCCAAAGCCCGTGGCACCTGCCGGGATAGTTTTGGAAAGGCATTGCAGGAGAAAACGGGGGATTTACACCAAAACCTCCAAAGGAGGTTGGCTCATGAGGGTTCGGCTGTGCCCCCGCAGCTTCCCCACCTCACACCACCTGGCCCGTGGCTTTGGGGACCAGCACATGCCCGGGGTTGGGTGGACAGGTCTCACATGGGACACGTGCGCATCGCCGCTCCGGGGCTGAGTGCCTCAGCACGATGCCGCCTGGAGAGGACGGAGCCGTGTGTTGGGCCACAGTGGATGTTCCCAGGATCTGCCTGGTGCCGGCAGCAGCTCCTCCACCGCCTTCCCTAAGGAGCTTTGATGCTGCTCCTAAAATCCCCAGCC
Organism: Corvus brachyrhynchos; assembly: GCF_000691975.1. Classification (NCBI taxonomy): domain Eukaryota; kingdom Metazoa; phylum Chordata; class Aves; order Passeriformes; family Corvidae; genus Corvus; species Corvus brachyrhynchos. Next base: position 3,680,872 of record NW_008240039.1, read on the forward strand.
TGGCTTGGCAAGAAGCATCTGCATCTCCTGCCCTTCCTTGGGACCCCAGGGGCTGAAGGGCACCTTTGAAGCCCCTCAGGTGCCACGGTTTGAAGCCTGCCCCAACCCCCAGGGCGCTGCTGTGCTCCTCCAGCTTCATTTTCTCCCGTTTATTCTCTCAGCGTGGCTGGGCGTATGGCAAAATAGGTTAGCTTTCGCTCCAGGCACTCCTCACTTTACCTATTTTCCCAGAGAAACTGGCCTACTTTGAGGTCAGCGTTGCTGGCGTAGCGACACGGCTGCAGCACGGGGCTGAGGCGAGAGAGAGCGGCCGCACGGCCCTGTCAGTGGCTCTCCCCTCTGGCCTGGCCAAGCTCTGCGTGGGTGCTGCAGCAAATCGATTCCTGCAGCCAGGAGGAAATTGCAACATCGGGTTGATGAGGAGCCTGCTGGCTGACTGGGATGAGGGAAGAAGCCCTTTGCAGGGCTATGGAGGCATCTTCATCTTGGCAAAGCCGTAATGCGGCGCAGCAGCCGACCAAAAGTGCCGAGGTTCTGGCCCCACAGCTGAACTTGCTTTGGGGAGCAGCCAGTGACGCTCTCTCCTGTAGCTCAAGCGGGATTTAATTCACTAAACTTCCCTGGTTGCCACAGTGTTTCAGTGAAGGAGCAGGGAAGATAGTTTAAAAAACACTTGTGGGGTTTGTCTCCCGTCGCAGCAGTGAGCGGTACGAGTCATTGATCCGGCTGACCACAGCTTGGCAGAACAGCTCAGTAACTGCTGCTGAAGCCGAAAAGGGGAAAAAATAAATCCAGTGATCAGTGTAGAATAGAAATGCTTTACAGTAAGTGAAATTGAGAGCTCACCAGAGAAAATCCCTGGCAGGGGAGTGTGGGCAGCACCCAGGTGTGTCCCAGGTGAAGAAACAGTACCTGGGAGTTTGCTCAGCTCTGACCAAACTGCCTCGGTCCGTTGGGTGACCCCGGGCCGTGTGTGCGTGCTCCATGGCCGGGCTGACCCACATCGCACACTCCGGCCCCATCCCCAGCAGGGACACAGCCGCCGTCCCGTCCTTCGGCTGGCGCTTGTCGCCCTCGGGCAGGATGGGTGAGCGATGGCTGCATGCCAAGCCAGCGTCCTTCTTGTCACTGCTGCTCCTGCACACGTGCCGTGGGGAGACAGCAGTTGGTTTAGGGCTGTCTCTTTCGGTTGCATCAACCGGAGCAGAGCCGGCAGTGCCCTGCTGCTGGCAGATGCTGCCGCCTTGGCCAGCGCCACTCTCGGCACAGCCCCGCGCTCCTGTCCCCAGAGTGTCCCCACGGGTGCCCCTCTGCAGACAGCTCCAGCATCTCCAGCTCCCACCGCCCTCAGAGCTGCCACCTCCCAAAACTCCCGCATTCTGCGAGGCGCTGTCGATCCGATCTGGAAAAAGTGGCATCTTAATTAAATCAGTGTCTAGACCCTGAAATAGGACCAGGCTGATTGAGGGCGGCTCCTGCGAGCTGGGGTTCTCCTCGTCTCTGACATACTGAGCCAGAAGTGTTGTGCAGCCACGAGATCCTGGCCCTCAGAGCTGCCACCTCCCAAAACTCCCGCATTCTGCGAGGCGCTGTCGATCCGATCTGGAAAAAGTGGCATCTTAATTAAATCAGTGTCTAGACCCTGAAATAGGACCAGGCTGATTGAGGGCGGCTCCTGCGAGCTGGGGTTCTCCTCGTCTCTGACATACTGAGCCAGAAGTGTTGTGCAGCCACGAGATCCTGATGAAGCCTCCAGAGCTGGAGGAGCCTCCAGAGAGCAGGGCTGCCTTGCCAGCCGTCCCTCTGCTGTGTCACACCAGGTCCTGAGCTCATTTATCCTGAGAAGTTCCAACCTGTTGGTGCCTGCCAAATGGAAAGGGTTTCACTTCATTGTTCTCACCTACATATTTTCACTTAAGAAAAGGCTTTTGCTTCCTGCAGGTACAAATGTGTGACTCATTAAGTAATTCCTCTGATGGGAAAAAGCTTGTGTCTAAAATATAAATTTGATTCTTAAAAAAAAGCACCAAGCCAAATGACTGCTTGTGGCTGATCTTACCAATTCTGAATTGGAATTGGAATTTCTGAATTCTAATCTAGTATTGAGCAATCTGTAATGACTGGTCAGTCAGGTGAGTCCCCTTGCCAAGCTTCAGGGATACACTATGCATCCTGTCCCTTCTGCTCTGGCCTTTCAGGCCATAACAGACTTATAAAAATGATGGAGAGCAACATTTTACACAGGCAGACAGTGGGATGGTACTGGGGGGATGGTTTTCAGCTAAAAGAGTGAAGACTTAGGTTAGATCTTAGGGGAAATTTCTTCCCTGTGAGGATGGTGAGACCCTGGCACAGGGTGCCCAGAGAAGCTGTGGCTGCCCCATCCCTGGAAGTGTTCAAGGCCAGGTTGGACGGGGCTTGGAGCAACCTGCGATAGTGGAAGGTGTCCCTGCCCATGGCAGGGGGGTGGAACTGGATGGTTTTTAAGGTCCCTTCCAACCCAGACCATCCCATGATTGTCTGATTCTCTGTCCCCCGGCCCAGCTGTGCGGGCCCCCGCGCCGCACCAGCCACCAACGCAAGCTGGACCAGCAGGAGGAGAGCTGCCAGAACCTGACTGACTTCGCCCCCGCCCGCGTGCCCAGCGCCCTCGACATCTTCACCGCCTACAACGAGACGCTGCAGTGCTCCCACGAGTGCGTCCGGACCCCCGTGCCCGTCTACGCAGAGGACACGCTGCACTCGCCCGGGGATTATAAAACGACCTTCAATGGAAACAGGTGAGGTGGGCGCCGTGGTTTCCCGGTGGGTTGGGGAGCGCCATCCCGCTGTGGTGATGGGATGCTCAGGGGTGATGTTCTGGGAGCATGTGGCAGAGCCACCTGCCTGTCGGGTGCTCACCCACTCATAGTTCAGTGTGGGACTGGCCCCTGACCCCCAGTTCTGGCAGCAGCGCTGGGTGGGTGCCTCAGCAGCCCTTGGCCCTGCAGGGCTGGGCGAGCTCAGCACCACACGGTGTTCAGTTCCCAGCTACTGCTGCTGCTGCCAGCACATAAAATGCCACTGGATCCATTTTTCCAGCGCCCAAGCTGTCTCCTCAGTGGCACCGGCAAAGCTGCCGGGCTGCAAACGAGCGGGTGATTAATGGAGGAGCAGGCGGCGAGAGTCAAATGAACCGTTTGGCTGCTGTGAAATAATGGCGGAGTGTTAATGAGGAGCGTCACTGGCAGCCAAGGGATGTGGCCGTGCTCTGCCAGCCCCTCGCCTGCCCAGAGGGAGGGGATCGGGAGCAGGATGGGGAGCGATGGGGTTGGGAGCGATGTTTCCCACACCAGAGCCCTTTCACTGGGTGCTGGTGTGGTTTCACCATATGGTAAATGTGTGTCCCCATCAGAGGTAGAGGGGAAGCCAGGCACAGAGTTTTGAGGGAGAAAATAAGCAGCTGATGCTCCAGGCAGCCTCAAGGAACCACGGCATTCGTGGCAGCCACAGCCCATGTCTGCCTGCCCCAAGGGCAGGCCTGGAGCCAACAACTTCATCGATGCCTCTTCAATCAGCAGCTCTTGCGTGTGTTTGGGGTTCTGCTCATCTGCATTTTCCAGGGCTTCCTCACATCTTGGAAGGTGGAGAACTGGCAGGGATTGTCACACCTTTTTGTTGGGTACCCACAAGCCTTGGTCTGATGTGAACCCCCCCCAGCCAGGTGACAGAGAGTTCCTGTGTTCTGGTTGGCAGGGATTATGGCTTTTCTGCCAGCCAGGGATGCTTTCTGGGACCCTCTATCCCAGAGCACTTCCAGACAGCCTGGCAAGCCCAGGCCCACTCAAAGCATCACTCTAGAGAGGTGTAATTTTTTCCCCCTAAGAAGCTGATTGTGCAGCAGGCCACCCCGGCTTGCACCGTGTGTGTTACGTACCAGCGTGTACAAGCCCCTCTTTCTGCTCGCTGCAGACCCTCTTCTTCTGACCGGCATCTTATTCCCGTGGCCTTTGTGTCTGAGAAATGGTTTGAAATCTCCTGCTGACTGGCCGAAGCCTGTTTGACTTCTGGGGGCAGGGCAGACGCCAGCGGGCTGTTTCCTGGTACGTACCGCGCTCCCCGCATCCATCCCGCATCCATCCTGTGCCCCCACTGTGCCCATCGTACCCTGCCTGGTGCCCTCCTCCCATCTGCACTTCTGTCAGTGTGACTGGACATATTTCCTGCCATGGATGGGGTGCTGGGAGCCAAATGGCTTTTCCGGGGAGGTTAACTGCAGACAGGCCCACGCTAACAGACAGGGACTGGGATGGACATGGACTCAAAAGCAAAGGGTCCCTCGGGCAGCCTTGAACTTCAGCATGATCCCATGGTTCCAGCCCACCTCTAAAACCTCAACAAGCCACAGTAATTTCCGTCTTGGGAAATGGCTTGATCTGTAATTAACCTCTGGTGGCATGATGGACAGCCCGCCTAGTCCGAGCACCAGACATCCGGCATGCATGCTCCATCAGTATCTGAAAGCTCATTTGGTGATGTTTGCTGTCATGAACACTTCCATGCTCACTGCCAGGGTGCTGGGGTCCTCCTCCTCCTCCTCTTCCCTTTCTTCCTCCTCCTTCTCCTGCTGCTCTGCAAAGCCAACCCTTCGAGCACAGTCCCCAGCAGCCAGTCACACCTGGGGTGTTGCTGTGACTGAAGGAGTGCACTGATGTTGTTCTGGTTGCAAGGGTACAATCTTTGGGGATTTTCTTCTTTTCTGTTGAGTTGGCCTGAGCCGTTTCCACCTCCTTGTGTCACTTTTGAAGGGGGCACAGCTGATAGCAGTGGCAGGAAAAGCCATTGAGGTCTGTGTGTGCCAGCTCGCCCTGGGCAGAGGTGCCCGCTCCGAGCCACATGCTCAGATGAATTAATTGCTCTGTCTCAAGTCCCTGCTGTAATGAATCATATATTCAGTGTAAATGAAATTTCCAGCCTTCCCTGGCTGCAGCTTACTCGGAATAGCCTGTTTAACATTATGCACAGCTATTGAACACAGAAATATAATTAGATTAGAATGGAGGGGAATAAAAAGTTAATGGTCTCGGCCGTGCCGAGGCTGGCGGTGTCTGGACAGGGCAGGTGAGGTGTGTGCCAGTGCAGTGGGGCAGAGAGCAGGGGTTTGTCTGGCATGGCCCCACTGCCCCCCAGAGCCTCCTCTGGCTGAAGCAGCTTCACTGGTGAAGGTGAAGGGCTCTCACTCCCCATCCACTGACGTGCTCATGTTTTTTCTCTGACTCTTTTGTTGTGGCCACTGTCTCAGGGGACAGAGGGCGAAGGAACCCAGGCAGGAGCTGGTGCCAGGAGTGAGGACAGCAGAAGAATGAGCAGTGCAGTTCTGCAGGGAACACCAGCCTCAGCAATAACCCACTGGGCCTTTTCCACCCTCAGTTTTGTAGTTTGGGATGTCTTTCCATTGACTTAAAGTGAATTAAAAAAAAGAAAAAACACGTAAAGCAAGCCAGCTACACTCAATGCCATCTACAGCTCTCCATGCCTCAGGTAGAGGGAAGGAAGGAGCAGCTCGAAGCACTGTAGGAATCCTCTGTGGATCCCACTGCTCCTGCCCCCAGTCCTGTGAAACCCCAGGCCAAAGACTGTGCCCTGGTCACCTCCACAGATTTCTTTAAATAGCCTGAAGCCGTTCCATTACGCCTTATTAAATCCTTGAAATTCTCATTGACCCGTTTTCATGGAATCCATAAAACGTGCATTGACGTGCTCTGGAAAAATCTATCCGGCTCGTACCTGGAGCATTAGCTCTGTAATGGCACTTCAATTACAGATGCAGTTCTGGAAGCTGCTGTTTGGTTTCATTAACGATAACAAAATGAGATTGATCCCCAAGCTGTTCTACCTGTTCTCTGCGTGTTTACTGTGCATAGGTGTATTTGCACCAGGCTGTTTCTGGGACACACTTGCATAAGTGGTGTGTCCCAGTTGAAACCAGGTGCTGGTGGGAAATCCCGCAGGTGAAATGAGCATTCCAAGTTTCATGTGCCACTGTGCAAGGTGCAGATGGCGTTGAGATGAGCTCCCTGCTAGGCTGTCCCTGCCACCGTGGTTGCCTTGTGCTGTCACCAGCTGCCAAGTGCCAGAGGAGCAGTGGGATGGAGGGAAGCGCCAGAGGAGCCTCAGAGGCATGGAGGATGCCTCTCCAGCTCGTTTCTAGAGGAAAGGCTGGTGGAAAAGGAGATGCAGCTGCTTGGGCTGCACCACTTCCGGGGGACTGAGTGTTTCCTGGCTGGCATGCACAGCTGCAGCAAGGTCACCTGAAGGGGACAGTTGCTGTTGACCCACTACACCACAGCAGAGGCAGAGGATGCTCTGGAGCACATGCAGCTTTTTGGCTGAAGGGACTACATGCAGCTTTCTCCTCACAGCCCCTTTGTCCTGGTGTTTTACAAGTTTTAATAGACAGCACTTCACAGCTCTGAGCCGTCTGGTTGGCACATTAGTGCTCCTGATGGTGTGGGGCCAGAGCTGGAGGCACAAGGCAGGTGGCATGTCCCAGGACAGGGATGGCAGGACAGCGGTGCTGCAGGTGTTTCGTTGACACAACCACTGGGAGCCAAGTTGGAATTTAATGTGAACTTCACATCTGACAGTCCATCAGCCTGGTGTGAGGACTGACCGTGGTGCTGCCCAACTGGCACCCTGGCCTTGGGTGATGCTGAGAGCCTCATCAGGCTGGGCTGAGCACTTGAGGCAGCAGATATAAGGGACAGCACTGCGGAGCATCTCCAGCCTGGAGAGCTGCAGGGAACACCAGGGTTGTGTCACGAAACCTGATGAAACTCATCTAGTTACACAGGGAGCAGATGTTGAAGCTATTTCCTGGGGTCAGATTCCTCCTGCACCTGCAGGAGTCGTGGGGAGGGTTCCTGTGCTGCAGGCATGGTCCCCGCCAGGACACCGTCCCTCCCCACAGCAGGCGACACCGCCCGTGGCAAGCAGCTGGTGGAGCTTTCCAGCAGATTGCTTGTGCCAGCAGCCAGGCCCCACTGGAGCACCAGCTCCTTGGTAGATGTCACACCTCGTGGATGTCACGCCTCAGCAGTGGCTGCCAGCAGCTACTCCTGCAGGCGGAGAAGCTGGTGCGTCTGCAGCAGCCTGGTGTAGCAGTGCAGCCTCAGTGTGGCCCTGGGATGGGTAGGTGAGGAGTGGAGCAGTCCGTGAAAGCTCTCAGGAGTTACCTGCAGGGAGGGACGAAAAGAAGAGCTCCCCTTGCCCTGGTGCCAGTGGTGCTGGAGGAGCACCCAGACAGAGGCAGGAGCACTGCCGCTCTGCAGACCAGCACGGGACGTGTGACAAAGACTTGAGTGGCTTTGTCCGAGCACCGCAGCACAGGGTGGCTGGTTTGACTTGATCTCATCCTGGCTCTGGGGCTTTCTGAAATGGAGTTTGAGATTCCACATTATTCTTGTCCTTAATCCCACTCTCTTTGACTGAAAAACCCCATGGAATGAGATTATACAAAAATCTGTAAGGTTGATCAAGCGCTGACCTACTTTGCACAAAGAGGCTATTTGGGATACAATACCAATTGTACATCCTGCCATCGTGCATTAACCAGTGCTCACCCGGAGCCACGGGAGGCTCGGCACCGCTGGCAGGGACGGGGCAGTTTGGGACCCAGCAGCTGTGCTGGTTCGGTGACATCGGCCTGACCCTGCCCTGGCACAGGGCGGTGAGAGCTGACGGCATTGTGTGGTAATGCCGCGCTCAAACACGGCAGCAGCTGCTGTGCTGGCCCCGTTCTGCCTAACAACAGCAAATGGTTTGTGTTAACATTAACAGATAATGAGTCATCATAAAAAATCCCGGCTTGTCTTCGGAGGAGTAGCAGCAGTCCCAGCACTCCCAGCACAGGAGATTAAGGACTCTGGAAAATCTGTCTCGCTAATTAAGACTTCAGGGTTGTTCTTTGCGATGGTGTATTGGGCATCTTGCTTTAAAATAGTGGTTTTTAGAGAAAGAACCTTGGGACAAAAAGCATGCCACGTTCTGGATGCTGATCCCAGCCAGGCAGAGAGCACAGATTAGGGATGTGTGAATTAGGGATCCTGGGATTAGGGAATCCTGAGCACTGCTGTACAGGTTGTAGGTACCTGCTTGCAGCTGGCTCTGGCACACCCAGCTGTGCTACAGCCCATGCAATGTCACGGACATGTAAAGCAAGTGGCCACATGCCAATGATGCGGAGTGATTGTCTTCACACTGAGGGTCCAATATTGTATACAGAGAGATCTTCCAGTAGACGGTAAATAAATAGCTTAAGGACTTTGATAGGATCTCTGGTTTGGTGCTTAACCAATTCCTTATTGATTCTTTAGATTTAACTTTAGAAAATCTTGTTAGTGCTTGTCATCATCTGCTCGTCTGCCAGAGCACTCGCTGCTCAAGGCCCAAGTGTGAGAAGCTGCAGAACGCAGGGATGATCAGGAGTAAATCCCACTCTGGAAAAGGCCTTGAGGAGAGAGATGTAGTGATCCCAATCCCCAGCACAGACTGGCAGCTGCGGAGAAGGAGGAGGAGGTCACTGGTACCCTGCTCCCTCCATGCTCCACTCCCCCAGGAATCCTGCAGCTCCACAGCCAGGGGGAAGGAGGAGGAAACCTCCAGGTAGTGGGGGATCATCCAAGCAGTGACACAAGACGTGGTGCAATTCCCTGTCATGACATAATCTTTCTTTTTCTTCTCGTCCTCAACAGGATTCCATTGGTGAACCTGTAAAAAATATAAAAAAATAATGGGTTACCTGTACCTACCATTTCTGTTTACCAGTAGGAGACTCAAAGAGCAGCGTTCTATGGGCCAAATATATTTTTATAAAAATGAACACGCCTATAGGTAACTGCGTTGTCAAGGAGCGCGTTTTTGGGAGGAGAGAAAGGAAAGTGTGCGAGCAAAGAATCCCGTGGAGGAGGAGGAGGAGGAACCAGCAAGGGATGGAAAGGGAAGGATGAGCGCCTGGAGCCCGGCCATGGACGGTGACTCTGAACCTGTGCCAATAATACCATTATGTGCCATGAACCGACGCAAAGACTTTGCAAAGAGCCGAGTCAATAACGCCTGGAAATGTTGTGGAGGAAGAGTGGGGCATCTCTTCTGGTGGGGTCATCCATTCCGGTCCATACGCGTACATACATACGGTATATGTAGAGAGAAAATATATATATATATATACACACACAAACACTTTTTGTACTGTAGCAATTTTTGAAGATCTTAAATACTCATTTTTAAAGATGATGTCATGGGCTAAAAGTCTCATTTCTTTAACACGCATCATGCAAACTGGGTGATCTGATGTTTTCTACTTTGGCAGCTTGCCTGTCAACCTATATGTGTATATATAGGTAGACATATATACATATATATACGTGTGTGTGTATGTATAGACATATATATGTATGTATACATATATATATATCAATTTGGTTCTTTTTGGAAATGCTTTTCCAGCGTTGCGATGTGACCGTGGTGGGAGACAGCCGGGACTGCGCTGCCGGCGGGAAGCAGAGGAGAAGCTTCCCAAAACCATCCAGAGCGCAGCTCAAGGCAGTGCTGAAGGTATTTCCCGGCTTCTGTATCCCGATAAATCATCAAGGTCGATGGGAGGAAGCCGGAAATCCTGGGCCTGCCCTGTGTCCACAGAGCTGTGATCTCCGCCACGCTAGGCATGACACCTCGGGGCTGAACAGGGCAGATTTTAGGGGCGGACTTCCAAAAGATTGGCCTCTCTTGGCACAGAAGACAAATTTTAGGAGTGGGGTGTGGGAGGATTTTTGGAAAATGGCTTCTAAATTGGCCACAGCACCAAAGTGTACTCAGCCCTGTGTGAGAAACAAGAGGAAGGAGCTCGTTGCCTCCTGCCCCAGCCTGGGGCTGTGGGATGGAGAGAGCCTCTTCCTTTGTTCTCCTGGTCTTGGCTGGCTCTGCTGCAGCAGGAGAAGACACAGCCATCTGTCCACAATCCTGGAGATCACTTAATAGTGTTTAAAGGGAATTTTTGCCAGGGAAGCACGATTCTGCAGGCTCCGGCTTGATGTGTTGATCTAGAAACGTCCATGCCCATCCAGCTCCTGCTGAGGTGGGTGGTGGTGGTGGGTGCTGACCCTAAACCCTCTTTCCAAGTCTTTCCATGGAGTTGGGTGCTGCCATGCTGTGCTGCACATCGTACACTGGGATGGGTCTCTCTCGGGTCCCTTCGATGTTAAATGGGTGGGAACGACAGCAGAGATCAGACCAAAGTCCTCCAGTTCTTTTTGTAAACTGCCCTTGGTAAATACTAGTGCTTTTTTAGAACTGTCCAGATCCACGTTTCTACTCCCCCACTGATTACTCAGCTCCTTTTCTTTATGATAATGAACGTGCAGTTTAAAAACAAAACAAAAAAAGTAGAACCCTGGTGTTGCGCATAGCCACGCGTGCGGTCTCTTGTTCCCATGTCCTTTTCTGTCCTTTTCCCATGGAATTGCACAGTCTGGATTATTTGTCCTGAATTTTTGGACACTGCCTCAGACAGAAGTCTTCCTTGCCAGCCCTGACAATTACCTGCGGACTCGAGCCAACCATCCCCCTGGGGAGAGCAGTATCTCCTGGGTGGCTCGTGTCTGGCTCTCCAGAGCATTGGATGCCTCCAGGGAGGAGAGGGGACAGTGTCTTGCTAGAGCAGTGGCCCCCAAAGCTTTAGCCGTCCCTGGGGAACGTGGGGAGTGTCTGTCCTTGGGAAGCGTGGAGTCTGAGCGACTGCTCCAGCGTCATCTCAGTGTCCTGGGGCTTTCCTGTGACGCTGGTGTCAGTGGTGCAGCCCCTGCCACAGGCTCTCCTCCCTTTGTGACTTCATGGGAATCCATCCACGCCAGCTTGGAGCCACGTTCCTTGAGCTTCTCCCCTTAATCTTCCTATTTATTTCATTCCCACAGGTATTCCAGTGTAATCGCGGTAGCAGTATGACAAGAAATATATCTCAGCTCCCTCATTCCAGGGCATGTGAAGCAGCATTCTGTTTCTGCATGGATGGAACCTGCTGCCTGCAGGGGAGTCGTCAGGCAGAGCTGGGGGATGCCAGGGCAGCATGGGCAGCACTAGTGCAAGCAGTGGTGATGAGGAGGCACCTGGCTCCCAGGAAATTCCCTGTGGAGCTGGGGAAGAGGAGGGGAAAGCGTGTGTGTGTGTGTGTGTGTGTGTGTGTGTGTGTGTGTCAGGGAGAGAGAAGGAAGGCGAGTCACTGTGACCCCGAGGATGGTCACAGGTTTCAGAGGGCGGGACTTGCATGAGCTTCCCCCACAGTCTGCAGCAGGACATGTCCTGGTTTCCCCGGAGCTGAGCGGTGAACCAGGGAACAAAAGTAGATGCACAATCTTCCCTTATTTATAAGGACCAACAGCACTTGCACTTTATCAGAGGAAGCCTCCCCCCATCCATGCTGGGCCAGTGCGGTGGAGGGAGAGGAGGAGGAGGAAGGGCTGGGATGGAGCCGCTGATGCAGTGATGTACGAGGCAGGATCCAGGCGTCCCAAGGTCTTGCACAGTGAAGAGAAATGAACTGTGGTGATTTCATTCCCTCCTATTGATGAAAGCCAAAAAACAAGAAAGAAATGAAAATAGAAAGTCGCATTTCCATGGCATAGTCTATTGAGTAGATCATTCCACCATGGAAAAGCAGGGAAGCGTGGTGTTCTCAGACATGCTCCCATGGGAGCCTTGTCATGTTTTGGGCACATCGTCTCACCCCGAGGTCCTGGAAGCTTAAAAAAAGAAAAGTTTTGCTCCTTGCTTTGCTGTAAGCCCTCAGCCCGCTGCTGCTTGTTTCTTTTCAGTTCATTTTCCAGATTCCTTAGCCCCTGAGTAGTCCCTGAGAAACACACCATGGCAGCCGAGAGGCTGCCACATCCCCAGACGTGTCATGGAGTGTCTGTGTGTCACTTGTGGCTCTGTCCTAGAGAAAGTGGTGTGGGACAAGCCACCCATGGCAAGGAGAGGTTGGTTCTCCTCCAGCTGTGCGGCAAGCCCAGGCTTCCCAGGGCCGTGCGGGACTCTCCTCCCTCCACATCCCTTGCAAACCCTGAGCAGGAGCCACAGGATGTGCCGCTCCCACTGAGCCAGGGAGTCGGCTCCGCTGCTGCCACCGGCACCAGCGGGCTCTGTCCCGCACCAAACCGAGCTGGTTTGGGGCTCTAGGTCCGAGCTCCCATGTCATGGCACCAGCAGGTAGGGCGGGCAGGGTTTGTTCCTCAATCCCCTGACCTTTGGAAGCCGGGGTCCCCCGAGGGCGGCTTCACCCCACAGCTCCCAGGGCAGAGCCGGCCCTGGGCAGCCGCCCGTCTCTTGCTCCAGAGAACACCAGTGCTCCATGGGGCACCATGGGGTCAAGGGCACCGAGCCTGCCAGGAGGTCACCGCAGCGATGGCAGCGCCGGCGCGGGGACGGATTTCAGGTTACCTCTTCTCCACTGGCAGCTTGTCACGAAGGAAGGTAGTTCAGCTGAAACGGTAGTTAAATAGTAGATATTCTACACATAATATATATTTTGTAAAAAAAAAATTAAAAAATAAAATAGAACAAAAATATATCTATCCTATCTCAGCCCGCCCATTTCAGGATGAATGTGGTTGGAATTTTCTTTCAACCAGATATTAAATCTGTACGCAATTTTTTCAAAACCAGCAAGAAATCCCTCGCCATTTCCAAGTCTGTGGGTTTGGTCTCCCGAGCTCATCTAACGCTTCTCACACATTTTTAAGAATTACTCTCAGCGTTTGTAGGTACATTTTTAATAGTGTCACGAGTGGAGATTATATTTACTTTGAAAAAAGTATATGTTGCACAAAAATGTACACTAAGGGCACAGATTTCTGACCCAGATTCTTCTATTTTAGGTTCCAAGGGGTTTATTTTTTTTGTTTGATAGGACATGTACAGTGAAGTTTACACTTTATTTTTATTTTGCCAAAACCCGTTTTCTAACATGAGACAGTTTTACTTTGTAACTGGTTTTACATCACTGAGTACTTCTTTCTTTTCCTGGGAAAATCCTGCACCGGGAGGCATCCGGTGGAAGCGCCGTCGCCTTTTGGCATTGTGGCTGCCCCACGTGCCCACAGCGCGAGCTGGGGCGGTGCCAAAAGGACCTTTTCTTCCCGAGCGGTTTTTAATTTGTCTCTGTCCGTGGAAGCCGTGTATTTGGAAGCACTGTAAATGCCACCCTGTCCCCTTGCCCTCTGTATATTTAGTACTCTGATGTTGCTATTAAAACTGATATGAGAACCGCGCAGCCGGTGGTGACTGGGTTCCTCCGCGCGCGGCCGCGGTCCCTGGGGAGGGGACGGGGTTGGTTTGGTGTCCAGAGGGATCAATGTCTCAGCAAGAAGGAGTCCAGAGGCTTCTCTGGGGAAATCCCACTGTTCCCAGCTGTGCATGCCTCGGGTGAGCAGCTGGGAAATAGCCCGGCCTTCGTCCTGGGAAGAGGGTCTTGTGCATCCCCTTGGAGTCTCCGCCATGGCAGCACCACCTCCACACCCTGTGGCACAGGCAGGAGGGTGCCCGGTCCCCAGGCTCACCCAATGTCCCCCAGATCTCTGAGGGGACCCTGTGTGCCTTGGGACAGCTGCTTGCAAGAAGGAAGCCATTTAATAGGACTGTTGGGGAGTTAATTAAACATCACTAATGATGTCTTAAACAGCTCTGCTATGAAATCACTTCACCCAGCTGCATCTTTTACCCAAGGAGGAGTCCTGGCCATGGGCGGGTCACTGGTAAGTGATGGCTCTGGGTTGCACATTGGGTGTGGAGCAGGTCACAATGGTTCACACTCAGGCTGGCCCTGCTGCTGCACTGCTTGACAGATGGACAGATGGATGTGGGGACTGGGCAGCACAAGGAGGGCTCTTGCCAGGCAGCAGGGGCAGCTCCCACAGCCCCCTGTACTCCCACAGCATCCCCCTTTCCCAAGGCACTGGGACAGCATGGCTGTCATTCCTCACAATGCCATCTGACCTGGAAGGGGGGAAAGCCTCTATTGGTGTCCATGTTGGCTTTGAAGAAGGATGGTCTGGGAAGACAGACATCAGCCCAGCCACCTGCCACTTGCATTCCCAGGCTGTGGCAGCAGCCTTCCCGCAGTGCCAGGACCCTCCACAGCTCTCCGTGCCAGGGCAGCACAAAACCAAGACCAGAGATGATGCCCAGCCCCAGCCCAGACAAACCTCCAAAAGCTCTGTTCTGCAGGAAAATATATAGAAAAATGGGGAGGGACAAAGCGAGCTGCTCTTCATTTTAGGGCCAAATTGCCAGCTTAAATCACTGAGACAATGTGTACAAGCGAACAGGATGCGAATGGCCTCAGAGCTGCATATATCAGCCGGAGAACTCTGTTCATTTCCAGATGCAAGTGGGATTTCAGGGCATGAAATACAGTGTTAGGATCTCATTCCTTTCCCTGCTATTTATCACAGCCGGAAACGTACTCACCAGCCTGAGCTGTTCCAAGTGTCGCTGCTGGGAGCGTGGAGGAGAAATATTGTGCTGAGCCGTGGGAGAGGGATTGGGGTGGGACAAGGCAAGCAGCCAAAGGGAAGAACCAGCATCCCTACTCCCTCCAGCACCCATCACCCCGGCACGGAGCTGGGAGCATCCCCTCCTGCTGCTGGTCCCGCCGTGCAGCGAGGGCCAGGGCACGGCCACCACACACCATGCCCTGGGTTAAACGGTGCCACGAGTGGTCCCCAGGGCTGGAGGGGCTGTGACAGGGTCACCATCCCCTTGTCAGCACTGGAGGCTGCCAGCTCATGTCCCTTCAGCTCTGCTCGGCAGGGCGAGGCTGGGAAATGAGGCTGGAAAACAAAACACCACACACTGGTGCCGCAGCACACAGTGCTGATAAAAAGTAGGACTAAGCATTATCCAAGTTTAATTATTATAATTATACCGGGGAGAAGTAATTGCTGGGGATATTTTAAGCTTCAATCAACACGCTATTTTGAAAACCGAAGCCCTGATTTACCCAGGGCGAGGTGGTTACCATCAACAGGCACCCGTGCTGCCGGCAGCCAGAGGAGCCCACCGGGAGGGTTTGTGAGCTGCTCGGAGCTTCTTGTCTGAAAATAGGGATTTGGGAGGGCAGGAGGGTGAGACAAGCAGTGGGAAGGTGGAAAGGGGTCCCCCATGTCCCACAAAGCATTGATTAGAAGCCTGGATCCAGCACCAGGATGGGCTGCAGGAGCAGCATCAGCTTCAGGAAGAAGAGCCATGCAGGATGGGCAACCCCAGCTTGGCGGTGGCTCTGAGGAAGATTGGCTGGAGCTGGATGATGTAGTGATGCTGAAATCATTTAAGCTTGTTATGGTGGTTTCTATGGCTCTCTGGCTGGATGTAACAAATTGTCTGCATCATTTTCCAGATGGATCATTCTTAAATCATCCAGGACAGGCTTCAGGGCTCTGCACCGAAGCAGCGGAAGGCACTTTGGTTCAATAAATGCTGGAACTGTTCTACATCAAGTGCTATTTCTTATTAAAAGTGTAAGTACATCATCCCAGCTGATGGGTCTCCAAGATCTCCACACTCTCCACCCTCTGAGTGCCCTTAGAACCCCACGGGGATGGGGGACAGGAATGGGGGGCCACGTGTAGGTGCCTGTGGTGGCAGGCAGAGTGGCTCTGCGGCAGAGCAGAGGGAGCACTGATGGATAAGGTTGTCCAGCAGCTCATCCCTACTCCCTGCTTCCCCCTCCCCAGACAGGTACCAGCCCCCGGCATGCATCCATCTCCTGGCGGATGGCGTGGCCCACGCACGTCTGAACAAAACCTTTTATTAAAATTGCAATTAACTGACCCATCAATAAGTTCTGTTCAGAACGGGGGATTTATCACTGCTGTTGTTGCTGAGGCAGCCCGTGGGTCATGCCAAGCCCCGCGGTGCCCTGTGGCAGAGCGAGCTGCCGAAGTGCCCGGCCCCATCGCCGCGCTTGGCCGCGGCCGCGCGCGCCCGGTGCACGACGAGCGCTGAGAGAGCAGTTTGTTACTGCCAGGCAATTTGTGCTAATAAGCAGTTCGAGGCAGCGAAGCCTCTCAGCAGAGATGAGTTATGGCAGGGGGGCTTGGAGAGGAAGAGCCCTGAGGATGCCGCAGTGGAGGAGACCTGCATGGCACATGTTGGCACAGACCATGGTGGGCACTGTCTGTGGCGGGGCTTGTTCATGGTGGGCTAAGTCCACAGTAGGCTCAACCCACAATCTCCACATGCCCACCTGGGATGGGCAGTGAGGAGGCTGCCCATGGCTTGTGCTGTGGACTGGCTTTCCCGTGGGTCTTCTCCTGAGGACTCAGGAAGCACATGTGGATGCAGTTCCCAGGTTTCAAATGCCGGGCTTGTATTGGATCTAATCTCGGGTATTTCTGGTGCTGGCAGGGACTGAGCCCCAGGGCTGCGGGACCTGCTTGGCTCTGCTGGCAGTGACATGTCTCTATGTGTTTAATAAACGTACCAGAATGAAATCCCCACTGTTCCTGCTCATTTTCCGAACATGATATTAACTGAAAAGTGACATTTTTCTTAGTTCCTTGTCAGGCCAAAACAGGGACAGAATTTCTTCGGGGGTTTATTATCTTTCCCTTGCAAATTTTCAAGCGTGAATAAGTGCTGTGACTGGCGCAGAGGATGGAGGCTGGAGCTGGTGGTGGGTGTCCTGGGAGCCGGCTCCTCGCCTCTGCCACAGCAGGACCAGTGCAGGAGGGGCAGGAGCAAAAACCCTGGTGGCACTTGGGGGCAAAGTGACATCCTGGTGTGAAGCCCTGTGTGAAGCCCATGTGACACCCAGGTCAGCAGCACCAGAGCGCAGCAGGGCATCACTCAAGCAGCGATGCCAGGGGAAACACGTCCACCTCTGCGGGCGAGCGTGTCCTCTCAGGAGTATTTATTGACCTGTCAGAGGGCTCCGAGGTGGCTGACCGCACTTTCCCCCTGCAGTAATTGATTCCAGTCGGCTTAGGTCAGGGAACAGCTGATTTCTCTGCCTGATACTCGTTCTGGCCTTCGATAATGCAGCGTTTAGGAATAGAATACAGGATTCACCAGCGGGGGCACATGACATGATGTGTCCGATGGACAGCACGAACAGGTATGGCCACATGTGGCCTTGAGGCTTTATTTTCCCAGAAAAAGCCACAGTTAAGCAACACTAATTCAGCCTCTGGCTGCCAGTGAGTGTTTCCAAGCTCTCTGCTAACCCAGAGGACTGCTCTGCTTGTGGTGACATGGGGCCAACCCTGCCTGAAAGCTGGGATCCAGCTCAGTCCTTTCCTCTGAGTCTCCTCTCTCCAACCGTGCAGGCTCTGTGACTGGGGTGATCAGGACTGGCCCGTGCCCGGGTTTCACTGTGAGGGACATGGTGCCTTTGGTCTCAGCCAGGCTCAGTGTGGGCAGTCAGAGTGCAACATCCTAGCTCAGGGCTGGCTGGCCAGGGGTCCTGAGCACTTGCAGGTACAGGAGCCAGGCTGCCACCCTCCCCCCGGCGCCTTTCCAATTACCAGCACATCCTTCTCTACTTAAAAGCCCAGCCAGTACTCTGCCCTCACACTATAAAAAGCACAGCTTGACATTTGTTTTTCCCTATCTATTTCTCATCCGTGTTTTCCTTCTCGTCGCTTCAGCCTCCGCGACAATGTCCCAGCCAGCAGCTCGGCACAGAGCAGTGGCTTGCAGCCAGCACCATTTGTGAAATGGGTCTGGGAAGCCATGGGAAGAGCCATATCCATGTAACAGTCCATAAAGCTGTCCATCGGAGCAGTTAGCCATGCTCAGCCCTGGGAGAGAAAAAGCCCCACATTCACCAATTTGCTCTCAATCAGCCCCAAGAGCCTCTTGGCTGAAACCATTCTGTGTCCATGGATGCTGTTAATGCTGGGGCTCGTATATTTGCCCTGGCATTCTCCCAGGGGTTTAGGAGATGGGAACCCTCAAAACCTGGCCGTCCTGGGCAGACACTGGCATGCTGGAGCTTTGCTGTGGCTGTGTGTCCCACATTACCTGGGAAGAACCTGGCTCGGTGTCCCTTGTCCCACCAGCAGTTTTCAAAGTCCAGCAGAGAGCGTGGCTGAAAACCAGGTGCCAGGAGTAATGGTTTAAATGCCACTGAAACCTTTTCCCTGAGTGTTGGCAGGCTTTAGAACTGTCTGGCGTCAAATAAGGGACTCACAAAGACACTGAAGTCACCTCTCCTTGGGCAGAGGGAAGGGCAGAGCAGTGCTGGGCTGTGCACGCATCCCAGAGCCGGCTCTGCCTGAGGAACGACTCTGCAGGATGGGAGAAGAAGCAGCCAAGAGCCCAACAAAACCCTCTCCTGAGCCCACAGCACCGCTCGGTGCCAGGGAGGCTGGGAGTGGGTGAGCAAGCCCCTCTCCGGGGAGGCAGCCTGCTGGCAGGGACAAAGGCAGTGACAGCTGAGTGACACCGAGCAGCAGCTGCCAAAGCCCGGTAGCATCCTATCCCCAGGGGGCTGGGAAGAGACCGGACAGCGCAGCCTCGCTGGCGGCAGCCGGCCAAAAGCGCTGGGCACACGGAGTGAGCAGACAAAGCAGGGGGACGAGAGCCCCCGGAGCCGCTGGAGACCTCCGAGTGTTGCTGGGCCCCACTGAAAGGATTTGGCGCTGTTTGGCTGCCAAGCACCACCCTCAGTCCCGCCGGAGCGACATGGAGTGTCAGATCCAGCCTGGCTTGCAAAGAGAGGAAAGAAAAGGGGAAGTGAAGGTTCCCAAGCTCCATGAAATTCCTTCCCAGGGTCCAGCTGCAGTCCCATGTGAGGGAGCCAAGAGGGGAAATGCAGCATCCCTGCCAGGGCCAGGGCCAGTGCCGCAATTCCCAGGGAAGTGAGGACATTGAGGCTGTATTTTCAAGGTGAAAAGGATGAGAAAAGGGAAAGGGGTAGGAGAAAGAAAGGAGATGAGGCATCGGTAGGATGCAGCAGGAACGCCAAATGGGCACTTCTCAACTTGAGGAAAGTTTGGGAGAGCCATTAAAGCCAGAGATCAGTGAAGGGGGAAATTGAAATGTTAGGGGCTGGAACGGAAAATTAGGCTCAGATAATGGCCCTGGGGTTTAAAGCACCCTCCAATAATCTGTTGTGAAGAGCTGTTAAACACTCCCATTGGAGATGTCTCTGTATCCAGCTGTCCTGGCAAACAAAATCCCCAGAGCTGTGGCACGACAGGCATGGGGTCACAAGGTCCTGCCAAGCTCCCTGGCATCACTGATCAATGCTATGGATAGCATCCAGAGATGAAGGAGAGGCTGGAAATGCTTGGGCAAAGCAGCAGCAGTGAGACCCAAAGGACAGGATTTCCACAGCCAAAAAAGCCACAGAAACCGTCTGGATTGCTCTGGACTTGTCCCCTCTTGCCACAGTACTGCCAAGGAGATGGGACTCGTGACACCCACAGGGAGGTCCCGCACCCAAAAAAAAAACAGGAATAGTCCTGTGCCTGGAAAGTCCTACAGTTGGACTGGGAAGACAGGAGGACTCTGGAATTAGGCAGAGTCAAATGCCTTTGATCTAAAATGGATTTGGAGTGGAGCTGGATGCGCTTGTCCATCCATGTGTTTGCTGCCAGGAGCATTTAGCGTGACTGGCCTCCCTCTCCCACCAGCACTTCCAGCCAGGCTTTCCAACAGGCTGGGGCTGTTCCAGTAGGACCCTCAGTGTAAAAGGAGCAATGGAACAACCTGGGTTTGTGGAAGGTGTCCCTGCCCATGGCAGAGGGTTGGAACAAGATGAACTTCAAGGTCCCTCCCAACCCAAACCAGTCTGTGATTCTGTGATTCTAAATCCCTCCTGCAGCTTAAAGGTGCTGACATCCGCTGTCAGCACTCCCACAGCAAACACAAGTGCACGTGGAACATGGACACAAGCACAGCAAGCTGCTGCAGACCCTCTCCCTGCTCACATGGACTGTGGGAAGCTGAGGGAATCGTGAACATGGCACACACGGATGTGCCAGAGGCTGCAGCTGGACACAGCTGAGCCAAAGCAGAGCTCTGGAAGTCAACTCCTCTCACAGGCAGGTGTGCAGGAAAGCAACTGCCTGTGGGGTAGGAGCCTCCCAGGCTTGATTAGGCTGGGGGAGAGGTTATTTAGGAGCCAGGTAGGGAGCCAGTGCTGTCTGGGGTTCAGCCCGTGCTTGTCCCTTCTAGGGGCCCAGTGGCAGCTCTTCCCTGGCAGGTATGTGGCAGCTGGGGGGAATTGCTCCTATTTTCCAGCTGGCATCACACACATTCCCTTCCAGCCCTCCTGCTCGCAGTGATAAGCCTGGCTTAGGGAGATGTGCTAATCTGGCAGTTGCTATGAGACCCACTTGATATCTTTGATGCAGTGTGGAGGCAGGTGAATCATTAGGAGGAATATCAGGTTTTCTGGCACAGCTTGAGGAGACGCTGAAGTTTCCCCATGGTCGGCAAGATGCAAACACTGAGGTCCCAGCAGCTGGGAAATGCATACCACGGAGAAGCTGGGAGCATCGGCTTCTCCCTGCCACGGTCTCTCTTCCTTGTGGCTTTCCAAACTGTCAGCCTCCAGCTGCTGCTGGCTCCTTACAGAAGAAATGTTTCCCAGAGTGGATTCTGAGGAGGGGCAAGCTGAGGATGTGCTTCACTCTAATTCCGGAGCCATCTCTGCCAGCTGAGCCTGCTCCTGGGTGCAGCCTGGGGCTCTCCAAAGCAAGTGCAGATGGAGAGAGCAGGGAATGATGGCTGGAAGAGGTGGGAATGCCAGCCAGGAGGGCCAGTGCTGGTGCACTGGGGGCAAGGGAAGGGCGCAGCTCATTCCTCCTGGTCCTGGCATTTACCACAATCAGGATCACCAAGCTGGGGTCCCAGCCATGGTGCTGCACCCTGCACAGTATTTTATGTAACTGGGGGAAGGAACCAGCACAGCAGAAATTTTTAATTATGTATTTGACTGGAATAGTCTCAGTTTGAGTTCATGCAACGTTGGTTAGTTACCTCAGATAATTAGAAATTTTACAGCTGGATAAAAAGTTTATAAAGCACTGAAAAGGGTAGGGCATTTGGGATGGAGATATTTGGTCCCTCTGCTGGTTCTGGAGAAGGGAAGAGTTTTGGGCTTTCCGAGGAGTCCCAGTTCCCACTGGCCCCTGAAGGTGGTTCTGCTGGCAGCTATGGCCCCGCTCCCTCCATGCACAGGCTCCTTGGCTGGGGACAGAGGGTTCAGTGTGAGCTACTGGTTCAACCCAGGCACAGACTGGTGGTAATTAATGGGAATCAGTAGGCCCTCAAGCTGGGGATGGGTGGTTGTCCCGGCAGCGGGGATTTAGGGATGGTCCAAGGCCAGAAGATGGTCAGTTTGGAGGGCTCATGGTTCCCCCATTGTCTGTCAACACACCCTGAAGTGCTAATTCAGGTTTTGTCAGCGAGGGTTTTTTCCCCCTTGGCATCCCTTTACTGAAGGGAGCAGAGGTTCAGGGAGGATGTTAATGATCATCTTGATGTTTTCAGTGTATCAGGGAGGGGTGTTTGCTCCCCCAGTGAAAGCCCTGGGGGTGCTGAGCCAGCGGGTGTTGCTCTGCTGACGGGGTTCCGCTGCAGTAACGCAGCAGCCTGCCCCATTCTGGTCCTCGGGGGAAGAGGGATTCAAGGAGGGAAGCATTAAAAAAGTACCTGTTGTAAAGGAGTGGAACAGCGTGGGCCATTATTTACATTCAGAGTAATAGCTCAGCACGGCAGCAGCTGAGAGGTGTCTCAGGGCGGCACGCGGGGAATAAAACTGATGGATGCTGCATTTCCCTGACACACAGGGCTCGTGGTGGAGGGACAATGCTCCTGTGAGCAGGCACTGGGAGCCTGCTGGGGCTGGAAACCTGGCGGGGAGCAGCCCTGAGCTGCCTGCAGAGGTTTTGGCTGCTTTTAACCCCAGGATCTCCTGGGGCATCTCCTGGTGCCTGGCTGGGCTGCTGTCGCTGCGGGTGCCCATCACCCTGCATGGGGAGCAGTTCTTCTCCTTGAGCAAAACTGCCAGGATCCCTCCCTGGACAAATTCATGTCCATACAATTTAAATTCTTCTTTAAAGCCTGTGTGATGACCAGGTTTGGTGCTATAGATAGGAAGAGTTACCGTGGGTGAAGGGTTAAGTGCGTGGTGGCTCACGCAGATGTGAAGTCTCCTCGCAAAAGTGCAGCCTTGCAAATGGAATAAAAGTGGTTTTTTGAGGTATTTTAAATCAGTTTTGTTTATGTAATCTGACAAGTTATTATGTGCAGTCCTTATCTGACTTCATGATTTATGGGAAAGAACCTCAAATCTATATTTAAAATTACTATTAAACACAATTTTTTTGCCTCTTCAGCTGAGATAGAAGCACCATTAGCAGTTGTTGCCCTGGAGCTCAAGTACTTCATTAGGAAAATGAATTAGGAAAATTAATTTTTCCCATTAAATCTTCCTAAGATCCTGATGCTATATTTGCTTGTAAATGTTCAATAATAATAATTATTTTAAAAAATAAGGTTCAGCTAGTTGTGATCTTTGGTTTCTCTTCTCTTTAAGCTCCTGGGGGTGTGTGGCTGTGGGTTGAGACCAGGGGATGCCACTGCCAGCATGGTAGGTTTGTGTGGGCAGACTGAGACCTGGTAATGGAGAGGGGGAAGAAAAGGCCTGTCTGGTTCAGAGAACTTCATCTGGTGCTGCTTCTTGTTCAGTTTATTGATCTTTCAGAGCATTCTGGGAAATGCTGGAATTTCCATGGCTCTCGTTTTGGTTCAGCTCACGTCCTGGGCACTGCGATGCTGGGTGGTGGGAGATGCTCTGGAAGATTGTGGTGCTCCTGTTCTCCATCCATCTGCTGCTTCAGTCCTGCAGAGAAGTGGCTTTTCAAGTGCAGATGAATCTGAATTCATTTGGCTTTCTCTTCGTGAGCCCAGAGAAATGCCAAAGCCTCTTCTCATGTCTCAGCTACTTCTGGCAGGTTTGAGCTCAGATAGGAGACGGGTTTCTGTTTTCATGTTCCTCCAGCTTCAGAACAAAAGAGCTGATGGCATTTGTACATACATACACATGTATTGCTCCCACCTGGAATATTAATTTACGCTGAATTCAATCACATTTTGTTACATCTTCCTAGTTTAATTTTTTTCCCCTACTTGAACATTATTCCTACATTTTGATTTTAAAGTTGCTGGAGTTGGGGTGCACGTCCCCTCCAGAGGCTTGTGTCTCTCCGAGGATGCTGCCAGCATCATATCCACAACCACATAAGGATTGTGGAGGGGAGAATCCCAATGCTGAGCTGAACAGGAGGCAGTGGTTGTGTTCCAGAGAGCCAACCTGTGCAGTGGGATTTATGGAGAGATTCAATTATGGACAGCACAGTAAATTTCTCTTTAATAGAGCCTTAAATATTCACTGGCAATATTTACATAAGCATTGTAACAGCTGCAGAGGAATCATTAAGGACTACTCATGGAGATAATCTCGATTTTAAAATTCCTTTAATGTGCATTTTCAGAGAGATTACAGCCACAGCTATCTGGTCAATAAAAAGCCTATCCTCCTTCACAGGGTCTGCAAGCAGACTGGGAGGACAATCAAAAATAACCAGGCAAAAGTATCTGGATTGAGCTGGGATTTTTTCTGGCTCCTGTTAATTTTTTTGGCAGCCAGGTGTCATTCCAGAGGGATGTCATGTGTGGCAGTTAGACACCAAAGCTGTGCAATCAACCACACCCAATCAAATGACCAATGGCCCCTGTGAAAGGTTTCCCCATCCAGCTCAGTGGCTGGGGGTATTTTTGTTTCCGTAGAAATGCAAGAGGGATTCCCCTCTTCCCCAACTCCCGCAGAAGGCATTTCCAGGATGTTCTACAGGAACTGCTGCCGTGGCCAGTTACTGATCACTGAGCTGTTTCTGGGGCCAGTTTGCTGTTGCAGGTTGGTTTGGTTGGTTGGTTTGCAGTTT
>NW_008240039.1:3704883-3747118 GCF_000691975.1 Corvus brachyrhynchos
AAACCCTGCCCTTGGTACCTCTGGCTCAACTGCTGCTGCTTCTCTGTCTTGTGTGCAAAGTTTAACCTCCTCAGAGCCTTGCCTGAGGTTCCCATGCAAGAGGTTTGCTCCATGGCTGCTCCGGGAAGAGCCGGGTTCCCATCTGAGAAGAGATGGAGAGACCCCAGTTCCAAAGGCTCCCGAACCCGTTCAGCGATCGGGCTGTGTGTTAACAGAAGTTGAGCAGACTCTAAAGGCTGGAAGATCCCGACTCCTTCTCCTCCTTCAGCAGCTCAGTTGGCCGAGTGTGAGAAGACACTAATTTGAGCTGGCAGCAACTTATGTTCACTTTGGAGGAAAACAAGGCATCGGAGAATAGGCAGGAGCAGAGCTCGGCTGCAGAGCGGCTGCGAGGCGCGGGGAGGACTGGGGGAGCTGCTCACAGTGGATTCCCAGGGAAAAGGACATATTAAGCTGCTGGGCTCTACCTAGCAGCTCAAAAGCCTTTCTCCAAGGCTTTGTGAGGTGCTGGTTTATGTTTTCCTGGAGGGGAAGGAGTGGGAGATAAGGGGCACGAGGCAGATGTTGGCAAGTGCTGTGTCTTCTGCAGCCTCTTCCTTGTGCAGGTGGCTGAGCAGAGCAGTGAGCATGGGCTGTCTGCAGACCCATGTGCGACCCTCTGGCAGGCCTGGCACAGCAGCACGAGCCTTTTTCCCTCCCCTTGATCTCACAAAATGGGAAGATTTCAAGTCGGAATCATAAATATGGATCGTGTTGTTTTACGAGTTTCCCACATGGAACAGAACTTTAAATTAAGCACCGTAAAGCTCAGCTGAACGTGGTGAAAGAACAATCCAGGGCTGAGCTGAATGTACAATTGCCTTTCCCTTTCCTTTTCTTCCTCCCTGGTCCTGGTAAATCCAGTACACCAGGAACCACAGTCGGGAGCTGTCCCTGGTCCCAAGCGATGCTCTGGGCTGAGTTCTGGCAGAGTTTGGCCCCAGCTGCTCACCTCAAATATTTCCTTGGAGTTTTACATGGCAGCTTAGTCCCAAACCTTCCCAGTGAGAGCTATTTCAGTAACTCTGCCCTGCCTCCGCATCTGCAAAGTTTACAGAATAAACCTGTTTGGCACTGGAGCTGGTTTGGAATGGCTCTGTGGGAACAGCCCTGCTTCCCTGAGCCAGGAATGTTTGGTTTGAAACCTCTCTAGTCCCATGAACTTTTTCTGCCTCCCAGGCTGGGGTCTGGGCCTGGCAAGCAGCCCTGCACTCAAGGACTTGCTCTGGAACAAGCCCAAATGCAGGGAAAATGTGTTTCCTACACAGGCAAGCCTGGATTTCCTTCTGCTTATTCTGCCCCAGCAAGTTCTGGTTCCAGCAGTGATGTCCCAGAGCCACTGAGGAGCAGCTCCTTGGCCTGTGGAGAGAAGGTTTTGGAGGCTGCTGCCTTGAGCTGGTCCTGGGGACGGGGATGGCAGCCAGGGGGGTTTCCAGGAAACCCAGGGTTTGTCTGGGCAATGCCATGAGGATTCTGTGTGGCACTGCGGATGCTGGGAATTCCAGGGCTGTGTCCACCTGCAGGTGGACATTGGGAATCTGGCTCCATTCACCAGCTCCAGGAACATATCCCTGCTCTGAGGTTCACTGCAGGCTGGGAGGGCATCTTTTCCCACATCCCACTGCGGAGGCTCGCTCATATTTAAGACCCTGCTTTCCTCCGAGCCAGATTTTCATCCCTGGCTCCATAGAAACCGCAGTTTTCCTGGGCTGTCAAATATTGTTTTGCCTGTACTCCCAGAGGAGACAATGAAAAATTTCAAAGTAAACACTTGCCAGTAGGTGTAGGGGAGAGCAGTCAAGACCCACCAGATATTCTCCCTCTCTGCCAAGACTATACATGTTCATTTTAATTTCCAGAGGTATTTATAGCTCCTTCCTTCCTTTCCAATTATCACCATGAGAAAATGGTGGAGGGGAAGAGAAAGCAGGAGGGAACTGGCTCTGAAGTCTGTCATTGGGATATTTCCTCCCTTCCTTGTCCACTGTGGTCCCTGCTGCAAACATTGGAAGCTGGAGCATGTGCCACAACCTGGCCAGGGCCAGAGAGGCATCCTGGTGCTTGGGAAGATCCAAAAGGTGCTGGCCCGGGTGCTGCCTTCTCCCCTGCAAGAGAAGGGAGCTGGGGAAGGAGAGCAAAGGGCAGAAAACAAGCTGTGATTGCAACTTGTGATTGTATTTGGTTTGTAACAGCCAGAGCAATAATCGTGTTTGTGGAGCTGAAAAGGGAAGGGAGACAAATGGTCTAATTTGGATCAATATTAATTTTATGCAATTTAACTTTTTATTACAGCAAATCGTTCAATTATCGTTCTAGGGATCCATCAAGGGAGGAAAAAAGCCCTTTTAGCTCAGAAAATGCCCAGCTGAATGGGGAAGGTGTTTGTGGGCTGAGGGAATTTTTTTATTGCTGCATGTTTGATCAGCCACACATTTCTGTGTGGAAGGAATCCGTGCCTGCAGGAGCAGCAGCAGCTCCGCAGGG
The DNA here is from genome assembly GCF_000691975.1 of Corvus brachyrhynchos. Lineage (NCBI taxonomy): Eukaryota > Metazoa > Chordata > Aves > Passeriformes > Corvidae > Corvus > Corvus brachyrhynchos. The sequence continues at coordinate 3,707,407 of NW_008240039.1, forward strand.
ATGGGAAAGCAGGGATCACTGCCAGGATCGCCGTGGAGAGCGAGGGTCAACGAGGCACCTGAACCTCTGCTCCATTGCTGGCTTTTCCCTGGCACTTGAGGCAGCCTCTAATCAGAAAAATGTCTGAAAATTTAGGAATTAGACCCCTGGCATTTGCTTAGAAAGAAGCAGCAAGAATCCATGCCCCTTGTCCTCTCTCTGAGGAGACATCCATGCAATGAGTAATTAAACTGCTGTGGGCTAATGAGAAGCCTTGTTGGCATCTCTCATCTTCTGCCGGGGCATTGCAACCCACCGGCTCAGGGCTGACATTGCTGCTCTGATCCAGCCCTGGCCTCTGGTGAGAGCAGGGACCTGAATAAGTTTCTGTTTGCACTAAAACAAATGATGCTCGTAAATTGAACAAACCACTGTGGTTCCACGGCGAGTTTCACATTCCCCACTGACCTTTCACAAACACGGAAAGGCTCCTGTGGACAAACCCAATCTTTTCCTTACAAGTCTGAGCAAGGTGCTGCCTGTTTTGCTGAATTTAAAGACTTGAGAAGGTCATCAAAACCGGTACGTGCTCGGTTTCAGCGGTGCCCCAGCACCGTGCTGGTCCCAGCGTGGCTCCTGCAGTGGGATGTGGGGGCTGGACAGCACGTGCTTGGCACATCCTCGGGGATGTGCTGTCTTGATTTGGCATGGAAGGCCAATTCCTGCGTTTGTCCTGGGGAGATGTGGCTGACAAACCCAGAGTGTCGGCATCCTCTAAAGCCATCAGTGTGAAATGCTGTGAAAGGAGCTCTCACAAGTGCCTGGTTTAGCTCTTTGCCTCCTCAATCTGCAGCACCACCTCACCAGTGCAGAGACATTAGCTGGGAACCACTGGCACCGCCTCACGCACACCGAGGATGCAAAGTGTTAAACACAGCATTTGTCTCTCTGAAAATTGGTACAGGCTTTGAACATTGATTTTTACCTTAGGGCTAACGTGTTACTTTGGGGAAAAGACTGTAGAATAAAGGATGTTTTGATCTGTTTTGCTTTAACCTTTTAAAATACATCTCGAGCACAAATGCTGACTGCTCATTTGTTGCCCATTTTTGGTCACCTGCAACCCTGGGAGGGAGAGTGGTGGGAGATCAGAAGGACAGAGGGGTTATTGCTGCCTCCAGCAGCTCGGGCTGCAGGCTGTGGCACAGCATGTGCCCACTCACCTCGGGCCCTGCCACGGGGATGGCACTGGGCAGATGCTGAGCCCGTGACTGGAAGGACCAGCTGTGACACAGAGTGGTGGCCGGGCACAGCCGCCACACAGCCCCTGTGCTGCCTTGGCATTCATCTCCTCTACCTTCAAGCACCAGAAGCTTGGTTCAGTGCCCTCAGCATCCCCCACCAAAAGGGAAGTGCCTGCAGGGGCCTGGGGATGCTCACCATGTTCAAACCCAGGTGTGAGCACAGGGGTACCTGGGAGCCATCACTCCCCTCCCACCAGCTGCTGTGACCGTGTCCCCAAGCCTCATGTGGGGCAGAGCTCAGGGATGGGGCAAGTCCTCAGTCCACAAAGTCGTGAAGAAAAAGCTGCCTTTGGGCCAGGTCCTCGCAGAGGGCTTCTGTCCCTGTGCTGACACAGAGATGCTCAGGCACTGCTCCAGCCAAAGATTTTTGGCAGGAGCAGCAGGACAGCCAGAATAGCTCCTGCTTTCTGCACAGGCCTGAGGGAGGTCTGTCTCTGTTACTTCTTTCTGAGAACCGCAGAGAAACCCATCAGAGACAGATGTCCGAATTTTAAGGTCATTTGTTCCCTTTTTATATAGTAATATATTAGCTGAGCAGAGCAATACTCGGTAAGCGCCTTAGGACAGCAGAGCTGTTTTAGGGAATTGGCTGAGAGATACTATCTCTCCCTTAAAGTGCAATAAATAAATGTAGTTTCCTCTTCAAAAAACGTGGGGAAGCTGTGCCATGAATCTTCCAGAAAGTTAGAAGGCCTTTGAAGCATTTGGCTTGAGACATAATCGCTCATGTTATGCATTTAAAAACAAGCAAACCGAGAAACCAAACTGCAAACCTTTCCTTCATGTGCAAAAGTTTGGGAAAGTTTCATTTGTCAGGGTGAGTGATGGCAGAGAGGGCCCAGCCCTGTGCCCAGATCTGCATACGGATTGCCTTAGGGGAAAATTTATGGGTTTGTAGCATCTTTTACATGCTCTACTAAATTCCTTGTGTTTTATGCCGCGTTCTTCACAGCACCGAGTTTGTCGGGTTGTGTAACACCTCTGGAACATTTATGGATGAGCTCCTGGTGCCACGGGAGGGGCTCTGCCCTCATGCCGTGGCAAGGGAGGCTCCGGCTGCTGCGCTGGTGCGGGAGTCCCCAAGGAGCCAAATCACCAGCCAGAGGGGCAGGGGCTGGGAGCAGGCACAGGGTGAAGACTCCAGCACCACGACAGATCCAATGCCGTGGCGGAGGCAGCGTTACTTGTTCTGAATGCTCACACTTCAGCTGGATCTGGTTTTCACGGATGCCATTTCCCTAGCAGGAGGTTCCAAGCATGCATCTCCTTGGCCGGGGTTCCCCTGCTGCAAGCCAGGGCTGGGCCAGAGAGCCTGGCTAAGGGCTCGCCCTCCATCACAGCCATGTCTCAAGGACCCTGCTCATCAGCAAACACAAAAGCAGGGAGCAGAACCAAGCAGGAGTTTTTCAGGACAAAGCAAGCCAGCATAAAAGACTGTTTGGAAATAAAACTTACTTGGAATTCATTGTTCCCTTGCAGCAAATCGCACTTTTAAGGTAAAAAAGCCTTTTGACTAAGTGCAAAAGCTTGTACTGTGTTCTCCTGTAAAGAAAAACGTGTGATTTGTGTTGCTTTTAGTGCAGAGCCCTCCCAAACCTACAGAGCAGGACTGCGAGTGGACTCTGGAGACACCCCGGGCGGCTGCACCCACGTCTTGCCCAGGGATGCAACACAGGCTGGTGAGTGCAGCATCTGCCCAAAAAGTCCCAAAAATGCTTCCGGGGAGCCCAGGAAACCCTGCTCCAAGTTTCAGCAGCTTCCCAAGACTGGGATCACATTGAGCACTTCCCTCCATCTCTCCTGCCCCTCCTTGGTCGTTCCACCCCATTCTCACTTCAAATGCAGCAGAGGTCACAAATTCCAGAGGAAACAGCCTGGCATCTCTTTCCCATGAAATCTCCCCAAAAGGAGGCAGAGCAGCCAAGTATTTTGGATATCTCCGCGAGGTTCCCACAACGCGTGCGGTCTGTCCTTGGCCGCTGCTGTGCCTTTGTCCCCGCTCTGTCAGGAAGGTGCCGCTCCCCACCAGCACCCAGGGGGTCTCCAGCTGGGTCACAGTGGTGTTTGTAGCCTGAAACAGGGAGAACCACAATTTGTTGTGTCCAAACTTCTCACTTGCAGTGGCGTTCACCGTCCCGAGGCAGCAAAGTGCACAAAAACTCTGCTGATGAAGTGGAACAAGGTGAAACAGCCCCTTCCCAGGGCTGCAGTTCCCAGCAAGTTTCGCTCATTTCAATAATAGAAAAACACTTCAGTGTATTCCTGACATTTTCACATCAAAACATAATTATGTTTCACTATTCAAATATTTAGAAGACAGTTCTTAACCGATCCTTGCTCCATTAATTTTTCCTATTAATTATGTATAGATTTATAAATAGCAATATAATTAATATTTAACAGTATTTTTATTAGAGAATTTCAAAAGCTTATTGAAAATCTGCATATCTGAAGCCCTACCTTTTAAGTGGAAGGACAGTTGGCTGCTTCATCTTCTTCCTCGCTCTCTGTCTTATCAGCGTAAACACTGGTCACACTTCTCCCAGGGGAGATATTTTTAGTTCAGGGTTTTTGCTTTTTCATCATCATTTGTAGTGGGATATATAATTGGGTGCTGCTAATTACAGCTGATCCCATGCAGGTTTTATTCCCGAGTGGGAGGCCAGGCGAGGGCTGCGCCTCTGCCCCGTTCTGTCCCAGGGGAGTGCTGCACCTGAGGCTATGGCTGGGTAATTAATCACTGTGAAGCTGATTGAATTCCTCCTGCGATGGCTCAGAACAGCCTGGCGATGTCCTTCTGACTGCCTGTAGGCTGGGATGTGCCTCGGTCCCTGCTGGCACAGGGGCTGCCCTCATGCCCCGCTCATTTCCAAGGTCCTTCTCTCCATAACCAATGCCCACCGAGGCTGAGCCGCCGTGGAACCCCAGCGACTCCGTGCTGGGCTGTGCCATTCGGAGCCCAGCAAGGAAAACAAGTGATGTCAAAACAGGGGCCCCAGCAAGCAAACTCTGGGTGCCCGGGTGCCAAGTGGGTGACTCAGTGCAGACCTGCTGTGCCAGGTGCCATTGATGCCTTTTCCTGGTCTTAAAACCAAGAGTCATACACAGTTAGAACGGGAAAAGGGATTTTACTTTGGTATTTATTTTAAGGATCCTCAGGTGCACACATCCAGGTCATATGCATGGAGATGCACCCTGCCTGAGTATCCCCAAAGATCGGGTATAACATTATAGGTGTTACTAATTAGCAGATCTATCACAGATTCCCCAATGAGAGGCTCAAGTGAGCCCCCCTCCCCAAGGAACCTTCCCCTGGATGGTTCTATCTTGGTTTACAGAATGTGTTCTGGAGGGGACCTTGGGGTCTGGGGCACACTGATCCCTAGCTACAAAGTTTCTAAAATGCTGAGTCTCTTAGCTTGACAAACAAGTCCAAGAATGGAGGCAAAAAGCGCTGAGAATACAGAAGTTGTAAAAAGGTATAACAGGGGTATAAAAGAAAAGGCAAAAATCTTCGTGGCATCACCATAACCCAACCCATCTGCATGTTTGTTCCATTCGTGATGCCTTTTACTTTCCCAATGGCATTTCCCTCACCTGAGTGCAGCATTCCTTGCCTTGGAATACGGGCACAAGCATTTCTCAGCCCAGTCTTCCTTGACTCATCACTTCCTCGCTGTTTTCTGAAACAAAATTCCAGGTTTTGTTGGTGATTCTATGCAGAGCGTAAGGTTATCCCAGCGCCGCTATCCCAGCAGCATCCCTGACTGCTGCGCTCCAAGCCTGTGTTATCCCAGCGGGGTTATCCCAGCACTGTTATCCCAGCGGTGGTCCCCAGGCCCTGGGAGTGATCCATGGCTGCGCTTCCGTCTCACGTCTTGCGTCGTTTCCAGTCTTCCATCACTTTGCTGAAATCTGCGTACAGCGATGGCACTTGGGTCATCAAGATTAATAACACTAGAGTTCTGCCAGCGTTTAGTCAGGGTAAAACACCTGGAGCTGCTCTTTTATGACTGATTAATGAGGGGGGAAAAAAACCACCGTGGTTCTAATTGGCATTTGAGTTCTTTCTGAGTTTTAACATTCATGCTATGCAAATATATCAATTCCTAACAATGTCTAACAAGATCATTTGAAAATGAGTCTCCCCGGGGGATTGCAATCACGGCTTTGGGAAAGGCCTGAGCCCGTTTGCCTTCCATGGATTTACAGAAGGCGACAAGAAAATACTATCTCCTGTTGGATGGCTGATGCACTTCCACCGGGTTCGACCCAGGTGTGGGAGTGACCCCACCAGCCCCCACCTCAGCTGTTGCCCACCCTGGAGTGTTGGGAGATGTTTCTCATCTGATGCTGTGTTCAGTGCCAAACTCTGAGAGCAGCAATGGGCTCCCGGTCATTTTTGACCTTCATCTTCACACCATCCCTTTGTTTTATCTCCATTTCCTTCCCCACAACCTGCCAACAGGAGCCAGCGATGCTGTCCCAGCAGCTTGGAAGAGGAGACTCCAGCCCTCTCCTCCCTGCCTGGCACCAGATGTGTCAGCAGAGGGAACAGAATTGCCCATAATTAATTTATCCTCATGAAAATTCCATATCTGACTCCAACTAAGAGCTGGTGCTCAGGGTGTTGCATAACTTGGCTCCGTGAGGGAGAAGAGGGACCCACCAGTTCTGCCTCAGCAATGTGAGGTGTTCCCAGGGGTCTTGTTTACACAGGAGTGGTAAAACAAGTCCTCGACACACTTTAATGTGCTAATTGGGGGTTATTACGGCCCTTTTTATTTACGATTAGATTACGAATGTAATACTCCATCTCATTTTGCTCTGCACTAAGAGCTGTGAAAGGATGGTAATTACCTCTCGTGTAAACCTATACTTAGATAGAAAAAATGACGTGTGAAATGAAAGGCCTGAAGAAACGGCATAATCCATGTTTGCTTTGCGCAGACGTGCGGGAGACGCGCCCGCTCCGCTCCTGGAAGTGCGTGGTGTTCCTGCAGGACCCATGGCCCTGCCGTCTTCCTCCTGTCTCCTTAGTACTAAGGTGGCCCTTTTGCATGGAAATGCTGGCTGGGAGGGGATGAATAATTCATCACCAGCACACGGAGCACACTAGACAGATTTTGCCTCAATTCCCCGCCTGGTTGGAATTCTGTGTGAACCGGGCATTACTGCCAGCCCCAGAGCCTGTCACAGCATCCAGAGGAGACCAAGATGTCCAGAGAGCATTGCCTCCCTCTCCTGTTCCAACTAGGTTTAGGACTCCAATGTTTTTGGCTGTGGAGGATTTGCTGGCAAGGGCTCATGCTGCCCCACGCTCAAGATCCCCCTTGCCTTTGTCCATCTTGTTGCATGAAGTGCGTCATGCCACAGCAAGAAAGTGACCAATGGATTTGTGTTTTTAAAAAAAAAGTCCAAGTTGAAGGCTATAAAAGCCAGAGGTTGGCAAGGAGCAAGAGAAGGGATCGAGCACCCGAGTAGGCTGCGACTCCCACCCTGTGTCTACAGGAATCCAGCGTCAGCTCCCAACGCTGGCAAGAGAATCACTGCTCCAGCAATTCCCTCACTGCTTTCACTGTTCTTTTCCCCCATTTTTGATCTCCGAGGCCTCAGGGCGATAATTCTATTTTGACTGGAACAATAAGCCGAAGCTCTGGCCTGGCAGGGATGCATTGGGGTTGTTGTTTATTTTAACTGGCGGGGCTGATCCGCGGGATGCTCAGCTCTCAGCCGGGTGCTGAAGGCGCAGCTCAGTTCATCCTTGTGCTCTGCTGCTCTGCAGGAAAGGTCAATATTTCCTTGGGCACAAAGTTTCTCCGAGCCTCGTGGGCCATGACAGCCACTGCTCCCAGCTCGAATGTTCGAAGGAGATTTAACAGGGACTCTGGTCCCACCACTGTCACCGCACCCCGAGGTCCTTGTGAGGGTCCGTACAGCATGAAAGCCTCAAGGGACAGGGGGGATCCCAGAGATGGAAAATCCGGTGTTTGTGTCTCCTGACGGCACCTCCATCTCCTGCTGGGAGCGATGACGGTGAGGCAGAGGGATGAGGTGGGCACTGCTGGGTCCCCTCCAGCCCCAGTGCCATGCGAGCATCCTGTGGGGAGCAAGGTAGGACCCCCCTCAGCACCCATCTCGTTTTGGCAATAGCGAGACAGGGGCGCATCTCCACCGGGTTCCATCAAGAATGAAATTCCACATCAATTTGAAGGCATTTTTCCTCCTGGTTTGAAGTTTGCAGGAGACTCGCAGAGGCAGCTAATGGAGAGGTTTAAGCCTTTGCAGAGCAAAGCCTGCTGACCCAGTTAAATCACCTGTCCCCAGCATAACGAGATGTCTGCTAAACCCCTCAGTGCCACTGGGAACCACTGCAAATCCTCTCTGACAGCGTGCAGCAGCATACCAGGGATGGGACAACGGGGAAAGCGTCCCACTGGCTGGTTGCACAGCCACATCCCACCCTGCCAAGTTCAGTTTGGTCCTAGGAAGGACAGGATCCCACCAGCACGGATGCTTCAGAGCTCCACATCCCACCAGCACGCCCGCTCCTCTCCCTGCATCCTACTGGTACGTGAGCTCCAGTGCTCTGCATCCCACCAGCAGGCGAGGAGGACGCTGACAAACCAGGAGTGGACACATTGCACATGTGACCACGCAGGGAAACATCTCTGCCAGGAGCTGCCATCATCCTCCCAAATGTTTGCATTGCAACAGATGTTCCTTTCTGCGTTTCCTTTCCCTTAAGCTTGTGGTTATTGCGGAGAGGCGGAGGTGCCAGGTGGGACTGTAACTACCAAAATCAGGACTCATTCAGTGCTTTGATGACATCCATTAGCTCCAGGATGCAAGCACCAAGATTTCTGCAATTACAGCAGGTAACTCTCTGCGTCTGCAATAATCTCACTTGAAGTGCTTCTAATGGGTTCAGTTTCTGGGTTTTGGAGACCAACATCCATATGCACCTATAGCTCTGGAGCAGAAAACTACTTCCTGTGCTCTGGCTCCTGCCTGCCCAGTCTGTGTTTGCATATGCAACAATATTTTGGGGAAAAAAAATCTCTTTTCCGCTGCCATCTGTGTGAGGATTGAGACTCCAGTGGAGGTCAGTTCAGGGAGGTTTCAGCAAGAAGAAAAATGCCTACTCAGACAGAGCAAGATGGGACATTCTGTGTGGCCACTGGGAACTTGTTTCTGGATCACTGTGGGAAAAAACCCAGGGGATTGTAAGTAAAACAGAAAAAAAACACCAAACCAGTCGATTTTCAAGATGTCAAAGATGAATTTTGGGCTGTCTGGGGAATCTGTTCCCTCAAGGACTCTGTAGCTGGATAAATAGTACCAGTTTTCTCATATTTACTCAAGGAGGGAGGAGCTTGGTGCTGCCCACCAGGATCCCCAACAGCTGAATGGTGTTGGGATGATGGATGGGCTCCCAGGGAGATGCCTCTGCACTGGGCTGATTCCTCTTGAGCTGTTCAGCCCAAGCAGGAGAAGGGAATAATTCGTGGGTGTTCCTGTTTTGGAAAGTGCCTGATTTCCACGCGGCTGAGAACAGGGACTGTGGTCTGGCTGTGCAAGCAGTGCTGGGACAGAGCCAGGGAAGCAGCCTTGTTGTCCTTGGTGCAACTCTGTGGTGGATAAACAGCCCCATTTAATCTTCAGGGCCTTCGCTCAGGCACCTTTCATCAGGACTGTATTCACTTCTTTCCTTTTTTTAATGAGGGAATTTTAAATCCAAGAGGATTTGCAGCAGAAGTGAGCTACATATCCCAATTTCCGCACCCAGGAAATCAACTACTGAGTCCAATTGTTGTCAGAAACATTTACCAAAAAAAAAAAAAAAAAAAAAAAAAAAAGAAGAAGAAACTCAAAATCTACACAGAAGAAGAAACCCAGAGTTTTGGTGTGAAGGGAAGAGGCGTATCTCCCTGGAGAATATGATAATTTATAATGAAACATTATCTACAGCCCCATATGTTACATTTTCTATTTATGGCTAATTTGCTTAAGCATTTCTAATGTACCCCCCAAGGGAGGACAGTTTGTCTTTGGGCAGCTGGCTAGCGCCGAGGGAAGAAATGAGGCAACGTTTCATCCGCGCACGCCGGCAGCCGGGAAGCAAACAGCACCCGCTGGAAAGGTGCTTGGAGATTCCTTTGGACAGCTGCTCCTGCAGCCGCTCACTGAGGGGGTGCTGCCATGGCAGAGGGACACTGGGGTGGGAGCTGGGAGGACCTGGCCATCCTAAACATCCCATGGTCTCTGATCACTGCCGCAGCCCCCAGGCTGAGCTGCATCCACAGGCTCCAGAAGTTAACATCCTGCACTTAAAACTTCTGGTAGAAAAAACATAGGGATCAGCTTTTCCTGAGCCACAGCATCGCCCTGGCCTTTCCCATGAGGATGTCATCAGTCCTGGCTGGACCTGCTGGATGAGAAGCCAGGGAAAGGGCTGTGGCCCACCCTCCTAGAGCAGCTGGGTCAGATCCAGGAGTGGCACTGAGTGAGGGAGCCCTGCCGCAGAGCACAGCCCCGGTATGAAAGTGATGGATGCTCCCCTCAGCCTTGCTGGGAAGCTGAGGAGACCCTGGGATATAAACATGACAGTCTGTGTGCCAGTGTGACTGCTCGGCTCTTCCCAGGTGATATTCAGCTACAAAACATTTCAATCGCATCCTCAGCGATAGGGGGATAACCTGGATGACTCTGAATCACTCTCTGCATCACTAAAATATTCTCAGATCTGATCCTGGGTGTCTCAACAAGATGTTCACAAATCAGCCCAGGAAGACTTGTCCCTGCTTCTGATGTTCAAATTTTGCCCTTGAGCTCTAAGAGAGGGAAAAAAAAAGAGGTTTTGAGCTTTCCTCCTGCTATTTGACCCAGATGGCTCCTTGCAAGCACACGGAGCTCATCCGGAGCCCAGGGCGCCAGTCTTGAGCTCCCGGCAGCCACGGCCCCACGGCAGGAGAGAAATCCATTTGGCAGAAGTGAAGTTTGCCAGCGCAGCCACGGCTCGTGGCGGTGACGTGATCTGACTTCAGAGTGAGGTGATGCCTCCTTCAGTGAAATTGGGGTTAAGGCCCTTCACACCAGCAGGGATGCAGAGGCACTTCCTTCCCGTGTCCCTCATTCCATCTGGGCTCGTGGCTGCGCACATGAGGGACAGCGAGATCATTAATTGATCAGCAGCATCAGTAATGAGCTCAGTCTCAGGGAACGGGTGCCAATCCCGCATTTCGACGTTGATGAGTGTGCATGAACGTGCACAATTAGCTGGAATGGTGATCCACAGTGAGGGGAGGGGGCGCAGAGCTGGTGCTGGTGGGGGTGTGTGTGTCAGGCAGGGATGTGCACTTGGGAATGAATAATCTGGCATCACCTCCTGCCTTTCCCGGGCCAATTACAGCCCCGTCCAGCTAATCAGCAGTGGAGAAGCAACTCACCTCCCTGGGTGCTCAGATGACAATTTTATGGGTACTGCACACCCCTGCAACATCAATCCAGCTCCCAGCTTTGCCCAGATTATTGATTAAAAGTGTATTAACGATCGATAGCTGGACTAATTGCACGGCTGCTGTAATGGCTGCCTCTCGCAGGTCTCCACTCCTGCCACAGCCACGATGCTCCAGAGTGGTGACAGCAGCATTCCCTCTCCCTCACTCCTGGAAGCTGCACAGCTGCCTGATGTGTGGCCAGGGATCTAACATCTCCCAATACAATATCAGCCTCCCGGAGTCGATTTCAATAGCAGAAATCAAAGGGAACTATTAAAACTCATTACCATTTTTATCTCCAGTGCTGCAGATTTGCTATAATTTTATTTGAATCTGAAAGCAGATGGTATTTGTGCAGGGCACCCTTTCCTCTCCCCCTCGTTGTAAGGAATACTCAGTTGTACCCATCAGTGGCAGAGCAGCCACCACTCACATCCCTTTCCCAGGATGGTTCTGGAGAGACGAGCAGGTTTGCAGTGCAGAGTGCGGTGGGTGGCAGCACCGCTGGGAAGTTGAACCGCAGGGAACAAAGTTCCACAATGTGGGCAAACTGTTCAGCACGTTGAAGTGCCTTAAACCGCTCGGTGGGTGCACTCGTTGGTGCCTTTCCTGTTGTCTCTGAGCTGCACAAGGATGAACAGCAAAAATGAGCTTGATTAAGCAGCTGCTGGGCTCTGGGAGCTCCCACATTCCCCAGCCTGGGCATCTCCTCAAGCAGATGCTGAAGTGGCTTCCTTTTGCCAAAAATCAAAGTTTAGCATCTGTTTTTACTGTAAACCCTGATGCTGCTTCTCCAGTCCCTTCCAGTGCCTTGGCTTGGGTGTGCTCCTGCAGGAGCTTCCTGGTACCTTGCCAAGAAGTCAACAGGTGCTGAGGAGCTGCCCTGGTCTCTCTGTGCCCCTCTAAACAGACAGACCCGAACCCCACTGTGCCCAGGATGCTTCCCCAGTCCTTGGCACCGCCTCAGGCACAGGGTGCTGATGCTCAAGTGCAACGTCAAGAAACTCAACACATCCTACTGGGCTGTTGAGAGCAGCTGCTGGGAAGAAGATGATCCAATTCCCTCCTCGGAGGAGGGATGCCAGCCAGCAGCGTGCTGGAAGGAGATGGCTTGGCAAACATCACCACACAGGGATCCTGCTGGGGGCCTGCAGTGGCCACCTGGGTCTTGCTGCCCCTCCCCACCTGGGCAGATTCATTTTCACCCTGCCCCCTCCCCGGGAGGAGCCGCACGGCTCCCCTCACATCATGTGTGAGCTGCGTTTCACTGCAGCCCACGAGCTGATTAAAGTTAGAACAGTTTAACGCAATGCTGGCACTGAGTCGTCGCTCCGAGCAGCACGGAGCAGCACAGGGAGCTGGGGTGAGCGCCCCAAGCCCTTGGGAGTGCCAGGCTGGCCTGGGGCCAGCAGCAGGAGCATCCCACAGGATGCTGGAGTGCAGAGTCATCTCCAGTACCAGGGTTCCCGTGGTGACAGCAGCACCACATTTCCCACACTGCCAGAAATTACCATCAAGTGGCAGATTAACACCTACCCTTCAAGTTCCAGAAAGGGAGAGCCACACGCTGTGAGGAAAATCACCTGTAGAAGACTTTTGAGCCATTTTCCTGCACTCCCTGGGTGCAGGAAGATTCCTGCAGTCACTGCTGCCTGTGCCATGGGACACTCAGTGCCTGACACATCCTCACAGCTCAGCCTTGGACAGGTTTCTGCCAAAACAAACTGATGGGTCAGATAGGGATTGATGGCCATTCCTTGGGAAGGCACCTGAACCCATCCATACAGGAGCAGATGCAGGCTTTCCCAAAACTCCATCTTTTCCGGTGAACTCCTACCCCCTCCCCAAGTGTTAGCGTGGGAATCTAATCTTTTGCAGTGAGCAGAGGTTCCTTTTTGACAGAGAAATTAATATTCATTAGCCATCAGGAAGAAAACGCTGAGCTGTTTATCATTGCTTCATTAGATTTAGCCAAATACCAACTAAACATAATTACTTACATAAACTCCTGTGGCAGAGCTTGAAATTTGTAGCCAAAAGAGAAAATGTAAGGAAGAACAGTGGAGATTGGCCTCGGGGTCTGAGCTCACTGCTGCTCTTGGAGCAGCCGAAAACAGACACAGCTTCAAAAAGCGTCTCCCAGCCTTTGTCATCTCCTTTTCTGCTTGTTTATAGCCACTGAGAAAACACACCAGGTGGCCCCAGAAAGGAAGTGGAAGAAGAAAACATCCTCACTTGCTCTCTTTGGATGCTGTTTTACTTGGTCCACCCTTGGGGGATCACAGGAAGGCTGGACCTCCCTCCAGTCTTGGGTACGGGCCAGAGCAGGGCCAGCAGCTCCCGAGGTGCCCTGTTTGGTTTTGTGGGTGGGGAAATGCAATCTGTTCCCACACACTTAATTAAACTAATCTAGCCTTCCCCCTCCCCTTCTGCTTCTCTTCCAATAAAAGCAGTGGCACGGGGCTGGATGGGCCCCAGCAGTGACGTCCTGTTGAAGCTCTGATCCATCCCAGCCCACCACAGGACACCTTGGGATGTTCTGCAGTACATGGTTATCATCGTGGGATGCTCTCCAGCATGAGGAAGGCAGGTCACCACCGTGGGATGTCCTCCAGGGCACATGGAAGCCAGGTCACTGCCATGGGATGATCCCCAGCGTGAGGAAGGCAGGTCACATCTCCTCCTGCCTGTGTCCTGACCAACGTTAAACACCTTTGGCAGACACCTGAGGGGAAGCAAAGGCTCTTCTCTGCCTTTCAGATCCACTCTCTAATTACAAAGCTCGTTCATTTTAGCACCCTGCTATCCCATAATTGATGTTGGGTACCTCTCACAATGAGCCTGATTTAAATGTATACATGTTTCTCCTTCTCCTGAAACCCTGCTGGCTGTGAGACACCTAATTAACAGCAGAGCTTTCAAAGTCTCCCTAACAAATGCATCCCCGTGTTTCTGAGCACAAGGACTCTCATTAGTGAAGCTGTGCTTTGTGATTATTTATACCCCTTCTATAATTAAAAATTCTGAAAACTAATTACAATAATCCATCAGTTTTCCAACATCCCGGGACTGGAACCTTCACCTTTTTTTTGCCATTGCTTTTTTCTTTTACCCAACATTCCCTCAGGCATGGCCACCCACGAGTCCACTCCCAGGCCATGGGTGATCCCTGTTCTTCCTCTTCCCTGGGGCTCCTTCTCATGGGGCACCCACTCTTCTGATGTGATTTGCTCTGTTGTTGCCAGGATCCGTGTTTGCTTTGCCAGGCAGGAGTGGAAGCAAACAGCAGCGATCGCTCCTGGCTCCAAGAGGAGCTCCAGGGAGTGTGGAGATGCTCACACGTGTGTGCAAGGAGTGGCAGTGCCGAGGAATGGCACACGGTTACCATCCCTCTCCCAGGACCAGATGTCCCCTGTGTGCTGCCTCTTGAGGCTCTGGACAGGTATTCCCATTGCCATGGCAACAGACAAGCTGAGCTGGGTGCTGTCACCTACAGCCCCCACTTTCCCCTCATGCCATGACCCCCCCATGGCACTTTTGGGTCCTTCAGAGCAGCACTGAAAAGGGACTGTGAAAAATGACTTTGGAATCGAGTGAGTTCCCTGGTCGGGCTGAGTCTGGGAAGTCATAATCTTAATATGAGCATCTTTAAATATCCTCACTAATGGGCTCATTCTTTAATTTCCTGAAGCAATGACAGTCTCAACAGACCCTATATCACAGCTAAGATGGGATCTGTCACTGAATGGCTGAATTATATTTCATCCTTTATTTTTATCAGCTCTGCTGACTTATTTATGACAGTTAGAGTCTCGGCTGGCTTTTGTCTGGCCTGTACTTTGCTGCTGCTCAGAGAGGAAAAAGCAATAGTTTATAAAGCCATTTTCACAGCATCCCCATAATTTTAGGCTGTGTCTGAGGCTTCATTTTGAACGAAACTCTGTAGATAAACTGTTATTCATGGCAACGCCTGCAAAGTCCTCAGCAGCCCCCAGAGAATGCTGCCTGCTCAGAACGGGCTTTCCCTCAGATTTATTTGCGAAGAACAAAGGGCAATTTTCCCATCCTGGCAGCAGCAGCCCACGTGGCAGATGCCACTCAGGGGGGTTATCTTCCAGCACGTCTTTTATTGAAAACATAATCAAATTCCAGGCTGTGTGTGGCAGGGGAGTGAGCCCTGGAGAGCACTTCCCACATGGAGCTGGCTGGGTTTGCTGTGGGTGGACGCTGCATGGCCAGTGCCAGCCACAGTTCCACCCTGGGCAGGTGGCACAGCAGAGAGGCCCCCTCGTATTTCCCTGCCGGGCATCCTGGGGTGGTCTGTCCCACATGGCAGCAGGGCAGTTCATCCCAGTGTGAGGACAAGAAGGCGACTTCCCACTTGCCTTGTCCCTTGCCTCACTCCTCCCAGAGCCTTGCCCCTCGCAGAGCTTTGCTCCTGGCAGCACAGCCCACAGTGAGTCTCAGCCAGGCTTTAAGCATCTGGGCATTATGAGTCCGGGTGTTCCTGAGCCAACAGAGCAGTTGGCCGTGTTGTCCTGGACACATTCCCATGCTCCCTGCTCTGCTCGTGAGTTGGCTCTGGGGTCATGAGAGCCCCTGGGAGCAATGAGCATCTCCCAGCCCAGGCACTGCTGGCCCAGCTCAGCTGCTCTGTGGCACGGGATGGCTGAGTGCCATCTGCCAGCCTCACCTCGCAGGCCTGGGCCGCTCCCGGTGGGGCACAGACGAGCTGCTGGCGAATGTTGGTGACCTCCAGGCAGCCGCAGTTTGGGGACAGGGAATTTTCCAAGCAGAAGGGGAGAGCATAAAGGAGCCGGGGGAGCGGAGGCGAAGCACAGGAGCAGCTCCAAGAGCTCCTCCCGAGACCCAGCAAGTGCCAAAGTTAATACATTTAATATATTTCGTACCCGCTCTGCCAGCCATTCGGAATGTGCTTGTTTTGTCATTGCTCTGAGGCAATCACGGGAAGCGTCTGTCCTCTGAGTGCACGGGGGAAAATGAGAGTGCCCTGAGCTGGAGTGGCCAGCCAAAAATAACGCACGGCTTTATCCTTGGAAGGAAACCGGGCACTGGTTGGAGGACAGAAGTTGGGTGCAATACTTGAAGCAATGTGACATTTCCATGTGTTAGGGGCGTGTGCGCTGTAGGAGACATGCAGGGTGCGCGTCGCCGGCCCCTTGTGTGCCGTCACCCGCGGTCAGAGGAGAGCAGCTCTCCAGGAGCCACGTCCCAGTCCTGTGGCCTTCCACTGCCTCACTTCACCGCAGCTAAAACCTGGAATAGCCACAAAGCAGTGAGTGACCCGGATAAAACACTGAGGTGTCCATCTCCTGCTCGCCAGTGGATGATCCCTTAACAGTGTCTCAGCTCTGAATGCTGGGCTGGCGCTGCTGTCAGCGTGGGCTCCTTTGGGGAGCAGTGACCATGGCCTGCTGGGGAGCCTCCCAGCCCATTTCACCCATTTCCCCATCACAGCTCCAGGCCATGAGAAATTTCTCTCAGCTGTATGAATATTTAAAGTAACTTGCCGGATCTCAAGGGCTCCCCACCTCGCCTTCTTAGGGGTGGTAATGAGCTCTGAATAGGAAATTAGGAATAATTATAACCCATTCATCCCTTTAATAATGAGTCAAATAATTCCAGTGCCTGTTGGCAGAACTTGTCTGGAAGTTCTCCATCCTGTGTGATCTGAAGTGCTGCCTGAGTTAGTGGCTTTACCTTACGGACTTTACAGTGCTTTTAGCTCAGAGTTAACTTTCCAGTTCCAGCGGTGACTTGAGGAATTCCCAGGCACGTCCAAGGACAGAAAGCCAAATTCTGCATTCCCAAAGCTAATATATAGAGAGACAACAACAGAAAAAAGGAGCTTATGACTAAACACTTCGGGAGCTGACGAGCAGAGCAGTATTTTAAGCTCCTGCCTGCTATCTTTGGACTGTGACTCTCTGATGACTAACAAAATATTTGCTTTTTTTCCCTTTATGGGCCTGTGATTTCACTGTCTGAATCCTGTCCTATTGACCCAAAGAGCTTCAATTTCAAAGCTATTAAAACCTAATTTTCTATACCAGGCTCCTGAGACAGACGCTAACTTCCATAGAATAATTCATTTCTTTCCTCTGAAAAAAAGCAAAGAAAAAAGGGGGAAGCAAAGGACATTGGAGTGGTTGTTCAAAGGGAAGTCCAGGCCGGTGGCTGCCTGTGTTCACTGCTGATACTTCCCTCCGCAGTGTCCTTCCAGAGGAGGAGCAGGAACGCTCAGATCAGCGCCTGTGGAGCAGCAGCTCTGTTTGCACAGGACAACTGCGGTTCCCTGATAACACCCAGACCCCTGCGCTGTCCTGCCATGGGCAGCACTGGCAGCCAAGGTCTGTTCTTCTGGGACAAAGCAAATTTCCAGCCACCTCTGCCTCCAAAACGTTCGAGTTTGCTGTATCCCAGGCACTCAGCACCGGTCCACAGCTGAGCCTCACGCTCTGTGCTGTGACCAGTGGGGAAATGGGGGTGTTTTGGCGGGCTGGCTATAGCAGGGCCATGGAGCCACACTGATTCTCCCTCCTCTGCCCACCCCACGCAGGGCCTGCTTGCATGCCAGCAAACCCTAGAGCTGGTGCTGCTCTGCAGAGACGCCCTTTCGTACTCTCCATCGTGATAACGCTTTGTTGGATAAGTGCTTTTTAAACCCTACAGATAGATAGAGTATCTGGAGTGGCATTTTAAAAGAGAAAATTGAGACAAGATTCATTACAGGCACCAGTAAATGTCAAACATTTTATCAACTGTGTAAAGTGCCATGTTAAGCTGTCTTTTCCCCCCCAAAGCTTGATTAAAACTATAAATGCCTTTTTAATATTAATATTATTCTCTTCTCTGTACAGCTTGTTTGGTTATTTGCAGTGACAGGAATGGGATGGTTCTTGGTGGAGGAGGCAATGTGGGCATCAGGAACCCTGAGGCTCTGCTTGGTCCTGGCAGTGCAGCTGCCCACCCCACACCCTGTCCCACTGTGGGACCCCCGTCCCAGTGCCTTGTGCCCTGCCAGACTCAGCCCTGCTCCGAAATCCTCCTGCACGCATCACTCTCACACGTGGCATGGTGTCTCTAACAGGTCCCCCTCGCTAAGCTGTGTTTAATTAAAAGCTGGCTCTCTGTTGCGGGTGCTAATTAGCGCTCTTTGCTTGGAGGCGCAGACTCCATCAATATCTAAATCCATAGCTGAAACCCAGCACAATAATAAATACTGTGCTGGCTGCTTCACCAGGATCCCAAAGTTCCCACTGTGAATCTGCATGGATCCAGCTCCGGCAGCACTGAGTGGGTCACCCAAGCCAGCCCCCAGGCTGGGAAGGGTCCATGCCTTTTCCCAAAAACTCCTGGAATCTACATGAAACTTCTGCTTCAGTGAGACTTCCCTTCAGGAACTGCTGGTGTTTGCAGCCAGGAGAACAGCCCTCCTTGGGCAGAGCCATGGGGCACACCTGACCCTCGGTGGGTCCCTGCAGGATCATTCCAGGGAGCCAAGCTGTGTTTTCTGCACCAAGATATTCAGAATCAGATTTTCAAGCAAATTATTCACTATAAAAATTACTTCTGTTCCAGATGCATCCAATCTTCTTAAAGGGTGCAGCTCCCAATAGCAGAACAAACTCATGAAAAATACATGACCTGGAGCGTCTCTGGAATATTTATTTTTCCAGCAAGTCTCACTCAGGGCATCATGGTGCTGCCTAGGGTGTGCTGCACTGTCAGGAGCTGGCACCGGTGACCACCTCTGGGGCCACCAGCTCTCACCCTGCCGGGTTTTGAGGACCAGCCAGTGCTCCTGTGTGCCACCCACAGGTACCTCACCGGGGAGCTCAGAGCTGTGTCTTGACCACAGGATAAGCCAGTGATCACTGTCCAGAGAATTCAGTGCTGGATCCACCAGTGAGGTTTTTGTGCCGGGTGGCAGCAGCTCCTGCCCTGATTGGTCACCTGGGCAAGGGGGGACAGCGGTTCCTCCGGCAGCTGGATGAGGTTGAGCCGGTGTTTGTCCTGTGTTTTTCTGATACTTTCCCTGAAAGCTGCCTTCAGCCAGGAGCTGCTCTGGCAGCTTCACCTGCCTTCCTTTCCCTAATTGCATGAATAACACTCCCCTGCTGTCGGACGGACATGCTGGCCCTGGGAGTTAGGCTGGGTGGTGGCATGGCAACAAGGCTATACATTCATTTTGTAGCACTTGATAGATAAACCAAAATACAATAAACAAATTAACTCTGTGTGAGGATTAAGGCTGCCCGTGCTCAAATGAAAAGGCTCTCGCAAGCCAGAGCTTTCCGCTCGCCCGGTCCAGTGAGGGGAGTGGTGCAGGTGCCAGGAGCCGTGTCCCAGCTGCCTGGGGGAGGGAGACAGCCACAGGAGCCCAGCTGAGCCCCCAGCAGTGATGCAGTGATGGCATGGGGCCATCACTGGGAAATTGTAAAGGAATGTCAGACTCGTGCTGCTGTGTCAAATCTCCAAACTCGTCCTTAAAGAGCAGCTCTTCACCAAACACGACACCGCTCACTGCTAGAGACGTTAACGATGCTGCCCATCTGCCAGCACTAGTGCTTGGCCTCGGCTGTGCAGGCGCTGTTTGGCAGAGCCACTTAAAAAGACGGAGAGGAAAAAGGGATGCAGAGAGCGCGGGGGGAGCGCAGAGGTTGCTCTGTTGCAGTAAAACAGAGATTTAATGGTGCTGGGCGAGACCACTGTGCGCGCTGCGGGCAGTGCAGGCTGCAGGCCCGTTGCCTTCGCCTCCAAGTACTTGCCCTTCAAAGATGAAGGAGCTGGTAACTGCTGTCCCCAAACAGCTTCGGTGGCTTTGGACATGGTGGTCTCCTGCCTGGCACCTGCAGGGAGCCTAAATATCTCCACTTGCACCTGAGGGGTGTCCTCAAGGGAGAAGTGCGGGATGGGAAACAGCTTCCAGGGGTAACTTCATCCCTGCATCACCTCTGATACTGACCCGTGGTTATCAAACTGAAATCCTGTGCCAAGAGCACCACTGCAGCAAGCTGGCATCAGAACTTTAAGTGCCAGAGCAAGGAGGTTATTTATTTCTCAGATATGGGCTGGCAGCAGGAGGTTCACACAAGCCCAGAGAGAAGGGAGGGTTGACAGCTCCAGCCTGGGCAGTTCTGCGGATCACCCCTGATTCCCAGTTACATAAAGCTCCTTATGCAGCAAACAATCATGTTATTAAAGGCAGAAGGACAAGGTCCGATGTAATCCAGCGACTGTGACTAACTGGATTTAAGGGCTCACTCCCACTGCTCGGTGCAGTAGCAGAAAGATCCCTCAGATCTTAAAGGAACTAATTTTGGCAAAGATCCTTGGCAGTGATTGTTCCCCTGGAGAAGGGACAAGGGCATGGAAGGAGGTTGGCGTGGTTAAGATTTTCTCCATTGGCTTTTCCAGCATCACAGTTTGAGCAGCCCACACAGGTACGGAGGTGGGTTTGTGCCTGCAGAGGTGGATCAGAGGCTTAACTCCAATTTTCCCCCAAAACCATGCCGGGGAAAACCTGGTTTATGGGGGGAGCCCCACTGTGCCCTTCTGCTTGTTTCCTCAAACTCTTTTGGGGACGACAGTGGGTTTGGTCTCTGGAGGTGATGCTTCCCACCCACACTTGGCTGGCTGCTGCTGTGACTGCTCCAGGTTTGGCTCCAGTGCCAGTGCCCTCCCACTTCCGCCCAGCCTCAGCGAGTTCTCTCTGGCTCAGCATTGGGATGAAAAGCTCTTTCTCCTTTCATCCAAGCAGGCACTGAGGGATGTCCATCATCCCCTGGGTGCTTTCCTAGAGATGAATGCATTCCCATGGTCTGTGGTGCTCTGTGTCCTCCCTGTGTCCGGAACTTTTCCAGGTTTCCGTCTCCAGGTCTGGCAGGATGAGTTGGGTGTTGGTGTTCCTGCGATGGTTTTGTTCCTGCTGTTTGTCACTCCTGGGAAGCAAAGAGTGTGATTCGGTGCCTGGTCTGAAGGGGAAAGTGGGCTTGGGGAGGGCTGTTGAGCAGGAGGCTTTGGGAACAGCCAGCGTTTATAGAACATGACAGCAGTGGCATTTGCAGATAATTTTGGATATTAAGGGAAAATAGCAGCATTTTCTTTCCCAGCTACACAAGGTATTTGTGCTGACAGCCTTCCCTGTCCCTCCTGATCCAGCACAGACTCCACTCCCAGCACTGACTCCTGAAACTGCTCATGACTTTAGTCATCCTGAGGCAGCACCAGAGGGTTTCATCCTTCCTGAGGCTCTGTCAGCAGCAGTGCTGCCTTCAGCACTCCCACATCCAGAGCCCCAGTCAGCACCCACTCTGGGCACTGGTGCAGCCTCTGCTGAGGCATTTCAGCTCTGCCCTCAGCCGCACCGCCCGCCCTCCCTCACCCCCATGCCCAGGCTGTGCCACGCGTTGGAGGAAAGGAGAGCAAGTGGAAACAATTGGATTGACTCCAGCACCTGCCAACCCTCCGCCTTCGCTCAATTGGAAGAGAATCTTATAATTGTGTGAGTGTGCTTTAATTATATATTTGCAGAACGAGAAGTTCGGCTTTGGCGCTGACGAGGAGGCGCCTGTTAATTGCCTCATTTGATCACCCAGTGCCAGCGTGTGGCTGAAGCTTCTCTGGGCTGGCACAGGCAGCACACAGGCCTGCCGGACCTGGACTTGTGGGGACAGGAGGCAGTGGGGGCATCCCAGTGGGACCAGGACAGGCGTCCTCCCTGGGAAATGCCACTGGGCTCTATTTTCCCTGGCCTTACCTGTGTTGATTAAACCACCATACGCTGGGGTGCCATATGCCATCGTTTCCTACAGCCTTTTGAAAGTGCGAAGAAAGAGACAACTGTGAGACTGGCATCGCCACGCTCAGCACCGCGGCATATGCTTTTTGGGAATACACTCAGCCCATTATCATACCGGCAACCGGTAGCAGGACATATTGCCGGGCTGTTCTGGAGGCTTCAAAGTACAAGCAGTGGCCTCTGAGCTGGCCCTTCCCAGCATGAGTTGGGATTGGGTCCCACCGGGACGGCGCCGACGCCCTGCGGCTGCACCACCCCACAAGCTGTGGGTGTTGGGGCTGCCCCTGAACTGCTGTCACCATAACCCAGGGCACCGCGGACCCAGAAACGCAGCTCAACTCACCCACACAAATCATCCTTCCAGCTCTTGCGGCGGCGATCGCTCCTTGGCCCACGACTGCGTGAGATCTGGGGCTGGCCGTGGGCTCACCACTTCCCCCATTTCCCATTTCTCATTTTTCCTCTCTGGAAAATCCTGCAGAAGGCTTCCCGGGCTCGGAGTGCCACAGCATCCCCGCGGCGGCCGCTCAGGCCGGCTGCCTTATGTAAGCGAGGGAGGGACCTTGCAGAACTCCCTCCGTTCCGAGGCTGATTTAATTAAAAGCCAGTTTTATGGTGCCTGCGCTAATTATAACTTTTGAGCCCAGAGGGTCAAAATGAACTTGTTGCTTATAATTCTGTAATTCAAATCTGCTGCGAAGAGTTGGGATGCTCAGAAATTTTCCAAATAATTCATCTCTATAAATGTGCTTTGCTGATACGGGTTTTTTCTCACTTGAACTTTTTTTGTGCGCTCATATGCAAAGGCGACCGCCTGGGGATGTGTTCCTTGAGAAAAGTAAGGATGCTGATCCTTGAAACTATTATGCTGGTGAACAGTAATAATTATCCATGTTTTTTAATACTGCAGTGTAAGATATGCAGGCAACTGAGCACTGCGGAAGGGAAAACCGCCCCAGGGAAGCACCGAGTGCTTTTCTCTGGTGAGAGCGGTGGCAGATTCCCGTTGGGATGAGGTGTTGAGAGCAGAGGCTCCAGAATAAGCATCAGCCTGCTTCACACAGGGCAAAGAAACCACTCCTGAATTCTCTTACACCTACTTTGGAACACGCTGAGAAAACTGAAAGGAAAAATAAAAGACTAGTCTACATTCAGAGCAGGAAAGGGCAACGCGGGGTGGATTCTGGAGCAGAGACAGGTCTCCTGGGCACAAGCTGTTTTTCCTGAATGCACAGTGAAAAATTGTGGCAAACTGTCCCAGGAGTTCTTAGTTCCCTATCCAGTGATGTCAGAGCTGTTCCCATCCTACCTCACCTGCCGCAGTGGCTCTTGTTCCGGAGGGGCGAGGTGGGTGAGCAGCTTACCCGCTGCTCGACACCAGTGTTCCTGGAGCCTCAGCCTGGAGCCAGGGGGGTGGCAGCTCCAGGACTGGCAGCGGGCTCAGCCTTGGGGACTGTTGATGGAGCAGAGCAGAGGTTGGGGTAGAGAGCTCAACCCCCTCCTCACAGGAGTCCTTCCTTCCTGAGCATGAGGAGCTGGCATTCAAAAAGGGAAAACCCAGCTAGGTTTGTTGAAAAGGTTGCAATCTGTTAATAAGCAAATTGCTCACTTAATTACGTTAATGATGCTTTCACTGAGCTACTGTTACTGCCAATACAAAGAGAAAAAAAGGAGAAAAGATAAAAAATCTCCTGGATTAGCAAAGCCTCGATTACGGACAAGTGAGGGACGTGACCCTTTGTAAAGCTCCATTACTGCCCGTTGTGTGGGATCCCTTTGGTGCTCTCCCACGTGTGAAGGTCTCTGGGGAAGACGCAGCTCTCGGAGTCGGGGATTCCTGCGGCCACACGCTGGTTGGGATAACAATAAATCCCAGGGTTTCAAGGTGACCCATGAGGGCACGGCCCCATCAGCCCTTGACGATCCCACGGGAATGCTGCCATGGAGCAGCAGTGTCTCTAAGCGTATGCTTAAGCATGCTGCTAATTAGGGCTGGCGAGAACGCGTGCGGTAATTACATTTTTGTGCCGTTAAAACAGCAGCTACAATTGTTGGATAAATAGACAGAGCAAAAGCAAATATGTTTGTTTCTCCCTTACCTTGTACGTTACAGGAAGAAGCACCAGCTGCCTCACAAAACATATTTGTTATTCACTCAGAACACACTTTAAAAACCGGCAATAAACAGCAAAGTCAAAATATTTGGTTTCCACGGCAAGCTGAGACTGCAGAAGGACTTGTCACGGCGTGGAAGCTGAGGAGCAGCAAGCCACAAATTTGTGGCATTAAAACAAGGAAGGAATATTTTGAAATCAAAAGGTTTTCTGTTCAGCTTGGGCTTTGACATTGAGCTGCCACAGCGTCAAGTCACATCGTTCCACGGGCATGGATCTGCACCCCATGAGGGAGCCAGCCACCTCCACCTTTCCCGAGGGAACAAAGCTTTTCTGAAACCCTCCTGTTTGCTGACTCTTCACACCTAAAACACTCCAACAACCCCTTCGGTGGCTCATTTCAGCAGCATGTGGATCAATGATGACAGGAGTGGGCAGCTGGGCTTTTCCAAAGGATGCTCCTCCAAGGTGGAGCAGATGAGCACTCCTGGTCCCATAAAGGTCCCATACATTTGTGGTAATGGCACAATCTACCAGAGCAGGTTGCTCCAAGCCCCGTCCACCCTGGCCTGGAACACTTCCAGGGGTGGGGCATCAACAGCTTCTCTGGCCAAATTTTCAGGCACTTTAGAGACCCATTAGCTGGGGGGGGAGGTCTGGAGGGACCGATGGGCACCAGTGACAGCCAAGCACGTGCCATGCCCACCAGCCACCTTCCCCATGCTGGGAAGCCCAATAATCTGGTTTTCCTCAGCCCCAGAGAGAACAATCACAACATAAATATTCATCTGCTCAAGTGAAAGCAGGAGCCCTT
Organism: Corvus brachyrhynchos; assembly: GCF_000691975.1. NCBI lineage: Eukaryota > Metazoa > Chordata > Aves > Passeriformes > Corvidae > Corvus > Corvus brachyrhynchos. The sequence continues at coordinate 3,731,943 of NW_008240039.1, forward strand.
GTTTCCTCGAGTGGAACTAACTGAAAAGCGATGATAGTTTTCTGAAAAATGCGAGATTATGTACACAGAAGCAATTACATATAAACTTATTAATTATTTAACAGCTTGTTAATGAGCGAGTTTCGGTCTCGTAGCTCAGCTGACCCACCCGTTTGGGCAGGGGGAGCTCAGGGACCCAGGTGCTTTTCACGTCTTAATCGATGAGCTTGGGAGGCCACGCTCCAGGAGGGGATAGGAGAGGCCAGCTGCGGGCTGGGACCCAGCGGCGCAGCAGACCCCCTCATCTCCAGCTCCAGATGCCTGCACACAGCCTGGAAGCATTAGCTGCACTATACGCTTTTGAAATTCGCATTAAACATGTATAAATGGAAATTATTTTATTTTCTAATGCAAGCAAAAAATTTGCATTGATAGAAAACGCCTGTTCCTGGTGCAGCGCTGGTGTGCGGCACAGCCAGGGCCTCCGGCCCTGAACCTCCTGCAAGTGGAGTTTCTCACTTTCGCTGGAATTCCCAAACATCCCAAGCACTGAGATGTGTTGTCATAGTGAACTGTTTCACACTGTCAGCTGTGGGAGGGCTCAGGTCAGGTCCTGCTGCATCCTTGAGGTGTCTCCGTGGAGGTGACAGCAATGATAAGGTGGCTCCTCGATGCCTGTGTGGTGCTGCTTTCAAAAATGTTTTTCACATCCTTCTGACCCATGCCAGGATCACGATACTCTCCTGTAAATAGGTGTGGGTTGAAGTCAATGAGGTGTTTTCACTGAGCTTGGTGGAAGATCTGTGCATAATAAAAGTAAAAAGCACTAAATGCTGGGAAATGCCAACAAGAGGAGGATTGTTACCTCTGGTAAGCAGGGTGTGTACATCACCTACACACAGATCGCTTACCTGTGGGCTAATGGACATGGAACCCAAAATATTCCATGTAATTGTATATGTGGGTCCCTTTGCACATAGGAAAAGCCCTGCCCAGCCCCAGCCCCTGTCATGCAGCAGTGGGAAGGTGACAATTCCCAGCTGTGGAGCAGGATCAGCAGGACTGTGTGAGTGGGTGCAGCAGTTGAACTCAGCTGCAGAGAAAGCTGCTCAGATGGCAGAGGGTGAGGCTTTAAATGCCCTCATCAGAGGCTGAGCTGCTCTTTGGTGCCTGCATGCTCTTGCTTTCTCTGTGTGTTTCAGAGCCAAGTGTCCAAGCCCAGGGAAAGCTGTGTTTCTCTCTGAGTTTGCATGGAATTGATGGCAGAGAAAAAGGCAGGAATATCTCCCAGAATGAGTGATGGACTCCGGGCACACCATGTCCCTGCTCTGCCACAGAGAGCACCAGCCCTTCCCCTTGCACCTGCCTCTCAGGGACACCGTACTCCCCCAGATGGCAGCCGAGCTGCTCCTGCAGTTGAGGAAAACGCAGGAGCGGGTGAGGAATGGGCAGAACTGGTGAGCAAAGCAGTGGTGGAGTGGGGGGCACGCAGGGGGTGCAGCAGCCGGGGGGCACTCCTGTCTCTGCTGGGTCTGAGGATGCTCATTGCAGCGGCTCGGCCGCAAGGCGCCGATCGATGAGTTTGCACTTAATTCCCTTTCCTCTTCAGACGCGAGGACAATTTAAATTGAAATGTCACCTAGATTATTCAAATTTGATGTAATCTGCTTCCAGATGCCAGGCCCGCATTGACGATAATCTTTTTTCCCCCATGAGCTAATTTGCCTATTCCTAAGGGAAGCGATGCAAGGTCTGGTTAACATGACTCTGCAGAGGCTGTGTTGGGATTTGGGCAAACAAGGTTTATCGCTGGGGCTGGCAGCTCCTCCCTAACCTGCTCTGTTAAAAAGCTCTTTCAGAGGTGTTGGCAGCAGGGATTTCCACGTCTCAGTGGAAAGGCTTCCTGCAGAAGATGTGTAGGTTTAGAGGGGAAAAAGGAGTCCCATTGAATTTTTCCATTTGTGTGGCTGCTGAGGAGTTCCATTGCATTATTCATCCTGGGAACTGGGTAAACCAGGGAAGTTAAAGAGAGAAATTGCTGCTGTAAGTCGAGGTGTATTAACATGCAAATGACGTTTTTTATTCCTAACAATAGAACTGCTGGATTTTTAATTTTACACCCTGTGTGCTCAGCTCACTATGCAGACATGGGAGTCCTACGGCTCTGGCTGTCATCTTCCCTATTTCCATTGCTGTCGAGCAGCTCTCAGATCCATGATGATTTTATGGACCTGCCCTTTTCCGCTGCATCTGTTGGAGCAGGGGAAAGGATCCAGGCACCCAGGGAGTCCCTGCTCGGCCCGAGTGCCAACGTCTCTGATACAAAATCACAGAATGGCGATTTCCCCACTTGGAGATTTCATTGTGAGGTTTTCAATCACAGATTTTTTTCTTTTTCACAGACCTGTGTCACCTGCTCGGGGGAAAGGTGTCAGCGATCCATAGGACGGACGGTGTCCAGTCATGTCTGAGCTGCCCTGCCCACGTGGCTCTGGGGGAGGTGACAGCCAGGTCTCCCAGCCATGCTCACCAGAGGTGTCTGTTGGTATGTTTGATATCCAGCTGGAACACCACGGTGCTTGTGCAAGGGCAAAGGCATTTCAGAGGTTTAAAGGTACACGTTGACCCTGCTGCTTGTCAGTGTGATACTCTGGAGCTCTAAAAATAGAGCATCTCTGACCGAGGAGAGATATTTTTGGAAAAGCTCGTTACTGCAGCCGATCCGTGCCGTTACTGCAGCCCCAGCTCCAGCCTTCCCCTCGTTTCCTTCTGCACATAAATTCTGTCAAGTGCCAAGAAAGAGATGCTGTGTGTCCTTGCAGGGTGGCAGCCCTGGATGATGAGCCCCCCCACTCCCAAGCTGGGGTCCCTGTCACACCTGATGGGATGTGCAGCCCGTTTGCCAGCTCTACTCACTCTCCAGGCCATCAGGTATGGCTGGGAGAGCAAACTAACGAGGTGCTTGCAATCAACTAGTCGGGCTTGAAGCAGGGGAGCGTCAGGAGATGCAATTAGTCATTGCTGCACCACAGGGAATCCTGATTTGAACCATTAGGAGTGGTTGTGCATGTGCTGAATCAAAGGGAATACCCCCAGCAGGTTATTTACCAAAATCACTGCTCCAAGCAGGCTTTGAGAGGGATTCCTACTGTAGAGGAGTGGGAAGAAGTGATGAACTCCAGCTGGAAATCTGCTCAACAAGAGCAGGAGTATGAGGTGTATTTTTCTTTTTATAAATGAAAAAAGAAAAATCTATTCTCTGGTCTTGGCTGCCAGCAGACAACTCCGTGATCATGATGGAAACTGTCTCAGACGGCTCTTACGAGCATTGAAATTAATACCCTCCCTCATTGGAAGCGGCACATCCAACTACTCCCTGAAAGGTGAACATTAATATTCTGATTTTCAGTCGTTAGATGCGTGCTTCAGCCTCAGAGCCGCAGAGATGGGGGATGAGGGAGGAAAACACCGCTCTGAGGTTGGGTACCCCAGTTCCATCCCCACAGCATCAGTGGAGGAACCACCTCCGATCCTGTTGGAAAGGTTTTGCCATGATGTTCCTACATCACTTTGCTGTCTTGGAGTGTTTCCAATGTGAGAAAAAGGGAGAGGAACCTTCCTGGGTGCAGCCTCGTTATCTGTGGCATTTCAGGGCAATTTATGCCCAATATCTCACTGACTCTCTGGTAGGAAATTGTATTGTTGGTTCCGTGGCTCCTGCAGCAGCTGTGTCAGAAATATTGAAATAAATCGATCCAGCTTGGGGTTCCTGTATGATTTTATTGCTGATTTATCAATGCAGGCAAGGCACAGCATGAGTTATGCTGGCACGAGGAGGAGGGAGGTGAGGACATTGTGGCCTGGCTGCCCACACTGTCACCAAGAAAGGCTTTGGTGTCTCAGCAATCCCCACTGCCCCCACGAGGGATCCAGCTGAATTCTCTGTGCCTCAAGGTTTCCTTCTTTTGCTTTTTTAATCCCCTCCTAATTGGGGAGCCAGCAAAAGCTTTAAAAAAAAAAAAAAAGGAAAACAAACAAAATTAATGAGCAGTGTCAGGGGAGGAAAAAAGCCTTTTCTGGCTGGAGTCCTTGGCACGGGCAGGAATTCACCGCTCCTCTTGGAGAGTGTTAAGCTGGCTGTGAGCTGCCAGTGGAGGAAGTCAAGTGAGAACCAAGTGCCTGGAAGCAGAGTTTGCCACAGCTGCCCTCTGCTCGGCTCCTGGAGCGCCTCGGCCCCAGCCGCAGGTCCTCCATGCTCTGTGCCCAGACTAAACGGCTTTTGGATCTGCAACTCATTTGTCAGTGAGAGCAGACAAGCTGTTGCTGGGACTGACAGTGTCCTCCCGGCTGCTTGGGCTCACAGGAATTCCCAGACGAGGATGAGTGCTGGCCTTGTGGCCAGCAGCAGCACTTAAACCTTCCCTGAAGACCCATCTGCAGCTGGCCCTTGGATTACAGCAGCCAGGCATCCATCCCCAGGCCGGCTGCTGTGCCCCAGCAGCAGATCCAGAAATCCCCTGGAGCATCCCACACTCTCTCCACACTCCCTGGAAGCTGTGCTGCCCGGAGCTGCTCAGTGCCGATGTTTGCCAGCAGGGACACAAGGGCTACTGGTGCCGCAAGAGGCTGACACACTGAGCCACAAACCTGGGGGACAAGGTCCACTTGTCTGGGAAACACCAGGATCTCTACTGAGCCTTGGAGCTTCCCAGCTCCTCTGGGACCCCGGCTTCACTCAAAGCAAACACTGGCAGGTGCTTACATGGGGGAGGAGGCCGGGATGGAAATGGTAAATTCCCATTTGTGTTTATACAGAGCAGCTCCTGGTATAAACATCCTTCTCTTCCATTTCCCCTTGCGCAATCTGAGGCTCCATTTTCTTACCCTTGTGTTTGACTCTTTCTGGCTAGTGACTATTTCGGGGTTGAATTTTTGGCTTGTTCTCACTTTGGGGTGCTTTGGCTGGTTGACATCTCTTGCTGTTGGGGAACTGCTCAGTCCATACACCGAGTCTTGCCTTGTGTGCTCCTTGTGCACATCCTTCCTCCCTTTCTCCATGGGCATCCCAGCCCTCCAGAGTCATTTCTAGTCCATGGGCAAGGGATGTTTTTGCTTCTTTAGCAGCGCTCCTTTTCAGCAGAACCTTCGGATTTTGCCACAAAGTTTTAGGTAGGAAGAACAGAGTTTCCTTGCTTCAGCATGAAGCGAGGAACCCACATGGAGACATTCAATGCCTCGTAGGGATTATTAGATACAAAATGCATTGGAAAGAAAGCATACCATAAATCCCAGCCTTTCCATAAACTCTAAATCTGTTACACGTTAGACCGTAGCCTTCTGAAACAAAAGTGACTGCACCAAATAGAGAGTAAAATCCCGGCGGGGAAAGGCTGCCTAAAGAGCAGACACAGTAGCTGCCCTGATGCAGGATTTATTGGAGCAACTTGGCACCAGCCTGTTTGTAGGGAGCGGAATATGCTTGTAGAGATTATACCAGATTTACAGTGGTTAATAATGGATTGGACATGGCAGACTTCAAAGGGTTCGGCTCCCGCGCAGTTCGGTGTGGGTTGAGTCACAGTAACGTTCGTTGCAGGGGTTCAATCAGCTGCCTTCCCTTGGAGAGCAGGGATTTGGGCTGGACAGCATCGGCCAAGCCCCATTCCTTGTCCCCTTGTCCCTGTGGCTTTGCACAAGCAGCGGGATGGAGGCCGTGGCGTGCCCATGTTACACCTGGCGTGGTTGTGTGTGGAGACCAGCCCAGCTCCTGAGAGCGCCCATCCAGCTCCAGCACCCCAGCTGTGCCCTGCTTGGGGTACCCTGTGAGACCCCCAAACCCATGACTAACTGGGAACAGTGGTGTCCTTAATTATGGGATGGTTCCTCTCCAAGCCAGAGCCAGGAGCTCACCTGCCAGGAGGATGAGCAGGGATTTTGTCATCAGGCAGAGGGATTAAGTGAGCAGGGAAATGTAGGACATCCCTCTCGCTCGCAATGTGCACACACAGACCTCGAGCTATTTTTAAAGACCTTTCAGCACCCACTGTGGCCGTAACTTTCAGTATGAAATATTTGAAATCTGCTCCTTGCAGCAGGAACTCCCTCTCCCACTTTGTCCAGGGGCTCCCAGCCATGTTGAGCATGGCACTGCAAAAAGAGCAAGGCTCAGAGAACTAATCACAGCGGTGTTAATTGTGTGTTGGTACAATCATGCTCTCACCAGGTCTCTGCCAGGCAGGTCAGTGGTGCCTGTGAGCACACCCTGCCCACCTACCTCAGTTCTCCCTCCCTCTCTGCCTGCTCAAGCTGTCGGAGCTTCACCTGTGAACACAGGATCCCTCAGACACACTGGGAAAAGGCCAGGGATCCTCAGACAGATGTATTTCATAAGTGGTAAGTGCTCTGGCGTTAATCAAAGGTTATTGTGTGTGAGGGTTGGGAGGCATCTCCAGCTAATGAAGATGTTTCCCCTGTATCTGCCGTTATCTGGGAGGCTGAAGAGCCGCAGAGGCTCCATCCTGCTCCAGGCAGAGCTGATGGGATTTGTGGCGGTCCCAGTTGCCATGGAGAAAGTGTTGGATGGCTTTAATACATCTCCGTGAATTTCTCCCTGGAGTTTTCCCATGACAAGCTGGACTGGAGGTAGTGTATGAGGAGCTCTAATCTTCCAACTGTATGAAAATATGATTGATGGGGAGCGAGGGGCATAAACAGCTTACAGGGCTCTGGCAGCACATGGGGTGGGGCGGGGGGTGCCAGGAGGGACCAGCCATGGTCCAGGGGCTCCCTGAAGGGTGCTGCACTCACAGCCCTGAGCTGTCCCCAGCCCTGCTCTGCCATCCCAATCCGGGTGTCACTGATCTGGGGTGGGATGGGGACAGCAGCTGTCAGGCAGCCCCACACAGGACTGGGCTCAGGCTGCCTTCTCATCACCGGTCCAGACATGTCTCCTGTCTGCCCTGCTCTGGCCACGGAGTTCCCACCTCTTATTAACATCCATTCACCAGGAATTAAAGGAAATTAAATCTTATCTGTTTTCACATAGTTTCAAAATCTATTGTTTGCATTTGCCTGTTTGCTTTTAAAGTCGCTGAAAATACAAATGATTCCAAAAACTGAAGGAAAAGAAAATCTCTGGGTCAGTGTGCCAAGCAGCCACTCTCTCTTCTGCCCAGGTAGTTTGAGTGTTCCCTCAAAGTCCCCTCTCAATTCATCATCCTGCCTGCCCTTTAACTAACTAACCCAAGCTGGAGGTTTTCAGGGAGAAAGGAGATGGCAGGCAGCTTAGGAACAACAGATAGAGAAGAGCTGAGTGTCAAAACCTGCCAAGGTATCTAGAACCTTCAGGAGCAAGCCCTGGGTGGCAGGTTTGGAGTGCCGGCTCCTTCCTCTTGCTTTCTGCCTTTTTAGTTCATTGTTTTTACCCTGGGTTTCCTTCCTGCTGCTTTAGATTCCCTAAACCTTTTCTCTTGGGCAGCTCAGTGTGAAGTCCATCGATCACCAGCTGATGTCCCCGTGCCACGGTCCCTGCTCGGAGCAGCCTCCTCCGCAGCCGGGCACAGCACTGCAAGGGGCTGCATTTGGTGGGCAGCTGCTGCCAAAGCCAAAAATAGAGTTACCAGGCTCCTTGTTCTCTCCTCCCTTCATTTCCCAGGGTTTTTGGTGAAATCCCTGCGAACACAGTCACTTGCTGGAGCACTCGGCACAGAGGACGCTTCCCATGGAGTGCTGTGGAGAGAGACGCTCTGTGTGAAGTGTGTGCTTCAGCTGATGCGCCAGGGCTAAAACGTAATTAATTAGCAAGTTTATGGTCTTTTCCCATCTGAAATTAAAAACAAAAATTATGCAGAACATCCAAGGTAATTAGGAAGCTGCAAGCTACAACACACCTTTAAATGGGAGCTCTGGAAAACACGGTGTTTGGCAGCAGATTTTTAATAGAACAGCTGATAAAGGCTCCTGCCTTCTCCGTGTTCCTGGGAGTGCTCCCCACACTTCCCCCTTCCCTTATGGATCTGGCTTTGGGCTACAGCAACTCCCAGATGTTCTGCGCTCCATGATCAGGTTTCCCATTTGAAGTCTGTTGGCCAAGATGAGAATATTGGTCCACATTTTATGTGCCGACTTTACTTGGAGTTTTTTCCCCTGGCATTTACAGCTGGCCCCACCCCCTGATGCTTTGGCTGTGCAGGATGTTCCACCAATTTATTCTAGTGGAGAACACGGAGCAGGTCATGCATATTAAATGTGAAGTTTTTGCTACAGTTGCTTCAATAATCTGAAAGAAAAACATTTTAATGTGGGTTTTTTCTTGTTTTTTCCGTGTACCAGCTGCTGCTTTTGGCAGGGCAGCTGCTCAGCGGGCGGCCGGCGGTGCTGATGCTCTTCCCGGGGAGCGATGCCCAGTGTGCCAAGGGCATCCCCTCCCTGCCATGGTGGGGAACAGCTGAGATGCCTGTGAACATCCCACTTTCCATGCCTCTCCACTGGCACTAAAAGCTGCAAATTGAGGGTTTATGCTATTTTTGTTTTCAGCCAGGTCTGCAGTGCCAGCAGCATTGCCTGATGTGCTGTTTCCCTCTTTGCTACCCTCTCCCAAACCCACCTGCATCAAGACTGGAGAACTTTTCTTGCGGGTTTTGTGCCCTTGGTGTGCATTTCCAAAGGCTCCTCAATTTTCCAAGGGAGGGAAAGGCTGCTTTGTGGAGCCGTGACCAAGGGAGCAGCTTTCTGGCCAGCTGGGTGGTGGGTGGGGATGGCCAGACTCTGTCCTTCAGCCCTGGGATGGCCAATGGTTATTAATCCAACTAGTTAAATTATTCTAGAGAAAAAGTGTTCTTTTTTTCACATTTCTTAATGAGTTTTCTATTTCCAGCAGTTTTCGAGCAATTTCCAGTGGGTAAGTTGAGTGCAGAGCCCCTCGCAGAGCAAGGAGGGGATCGACGTGGGAAATGATGACGACAAAAGGAGAACCACCAGGGATGGCAGAAAGATCATCCTTGCAAAAATGCCAACGTCAGCCCTGGTAGGAAGAGGAGAAGAAAAACAGTTTGAGAAGGAAGAAAATGTGCAAACCTCTGTGGGAATGGTGCCTGCATGGGAAATAATACCCCAAAAGATCATATTTGGGGGTGTCAGAGGTGGGGAAGGTGGGGACTCCTCTCTGCTTCATCAGCATCACTGGGCGGTGCCTGGTCACGTTTATGCTGCTGCTTCTACTGTTTTCTCCGTATTTTCTGTATCTCTTTGCTTTCTGCTGTGGTTTCCCTTTTGCCCCTCTCTCCTGCTGCTGTCACCTGTCTTCTCCTCAGGTTTTAGGCTGCTCTCTCCCACAGAGGGTGGTGGGGAAGCTGCTGGGGCCAGCGGGTGCTGAGTGGGCACTGCTGGCACAAGGGCCTGTGTGCTGTTAGTTTGGCTTGGTGCCTGCAATCGATATGAGCTTGCTTGGGGTAATTGTTTTGTGTCTCTGGAACAGTTTATTTGGTTTCTAAAGTGCTCACTTTATAGAGTTATTTCTCAAGCCTTGTCCGAGCCTCTTGTCACGTCGGTACTAAGTGAGTTTCAGGGCTATTTGCTAGTCAACTTTGTCATTTCTATTTCATTTTTTAGTTTGCTCTCTACGTACACTGAAGTGTAATTCTGTTTGGTTTTGCTGACTTGGGCCTGAAGAGAGACACATTGCCGCCTTCTGAAACCCCCTCCAAGGCCTTCACCTCCCTGGCAGCCCCCTGAGCTTTGTGGGGTCTGCCTTTCACCCCCCGAGCCCGTCTGCCCTGATTCCCCTTCGTGGGGCTTGGGCAGGGACGCTGTGGGACACGGGGATGTGAGGGTGCAGGGATTCAGGGATGTAGGGATGTGGAGATGCTGTGCCCCACAGCCACACCAGTCCTGCTCTGCCCTGAGCCCCTGGAAAATGAGCAGTGAATTAAAGGACTGCCCACGAGCGCGGGGGAGGAAAGAGAAAGCCTGATCTTTCCAGATGACATTTACGCCTGCAGAAGGCCGATGTATTTTATCCACTGTCACATTTAAAAGGCACTGAATTCATTATACTGTTGAATAAATCATTATTTTAAAAAACGTATTTATCCAGAGAAGAGCCACAGCTTTTCAGTCAAGAGCTGCTCCTGCTCGGATAAACTCTTCCACCACGGGAGCTTCCAGCTCTCCCCTCACTGACAGTACTGGTAGCAGGTTTTTGGGTCCCACACTGCCCTGTGCATGGGGACGAAGATCCAGGCTTTGCTTGGGGGAGCAGCTGAGGGCTGACAAGACACTGAAGTGCTCGCACGCCTCTGTCACAGAGGGTTAAAGTTGTTGAGCTGAAGCTTGGTAAATCAGGCAGGAAAATAATCAGCTCCCAGGTGAAGTGAGAAGATGCTTGATGTTTTACAGCTTCTTTCATACACTTTACAGAAACTAATGGTTACACAAATAATACCTGGGGGATGATAACAAGCTATAAATAATTCAGGGTTCTCTGGCACAGAGCTGCCGTGTGCAGGTGTGAGGAGCACACGGCACCTTGGGATGACTCACGTCCTGGGAGACTGGTGCTCTTTCACCATCCTACAGCTCTCTTAGCAGTGTCCCTGCCCTTTTCCCAGCCTTTCTGGCCTGGCTCTGCTTTCTCCCCTCACACCCAGATCACCCACTCCCCCGGCTGCTGCAGGAGCTATCAGCAACACCCTGTGCCGACCGTGCTGGGAGAAGCCTGAGGTTTTCCATGTGTTCTGGGGCCACACAACCAACTGGCCAAGCCCATCATCCTCCAAAGAGTTGTGCATAAGCTGCTATGTCCCAAAGCCACTGCTGGTGTCTGTATCCAAACCGAGCACCTCGGAGAGCCACCGCCCCTGGCCGGCTGTGGGTCACGCCAGGCTCTGCCCGCCTCTGCCAGCCCTTTCCACAAACATTGGAGGTTTTTTTGAGAGCTGTTTGTGTGCAATTCCCCGTCCTCGGATGGAGAGGTTTCAGTTTCTCTGCCGCTAAATATTTTGACAGCCTCTTGTCTCGCAGCCTGGCACAGTGTGACATGTTGTACGGTAACAGTCCCCTCGGCTCCCCGCTGCGGCACTCCACGTGCTTCGCGCCAGCACACCACGTGCTCCCCACACCGGAATGGGCTCCATCCAGCAGCCACAACCCTCCCAGGAGGAATCATTCCCAGCTCAAACCCTGGAGATGGGAATGGGGGCAAGGGAAGAAGGCACTCTGCCACAGCTGCCTCAAAGCGGGAGATGGATGGCTGCCGAGGAGGGCTCAGCCTCCTTTATCCCAAAGGATTCCCCACAGCCGGATCCCTCCTGACTGCACGTCTGGATGTCTTATCAGTCATGAGCGTGTTGTTCTTAATGAGGAAACAACCAGGAAAGTTGGTGGCAGGACCCACAGCTCAATAAAGCAGGGGAACAAAAACCTCCACTGCAATTTGGAATCGAGTTTTCTCTTCCAGCCTGTGTCGCGGGGAGGAATTGATCTGTCTAATCTCTTATCTGTGACTATGAAATTGTATTTCCCTCTTAATAGCCCTACAAATGTTACAGATGGATAGTTTGGAAGACAGGCTGCCAGTGGTAGGAATACTAAAAAGGATGTTGAGTTTTGCTTGCTTTGGGGTGCAGCAACCAGCATGGAATGCCAGGATCCCTGTTGGCCTTGGCCCCACTCTGCAGGGACCCAGCTCAAACACTGACATTTGCACCCCATTCCTGGTTAGCTCGGGCTGGAGGGCTCTTAGGAGCTGTTTAATTTAGGCATCACAAAGCTGCCCCATCCCTCCTCACCCTGTTACTACATTGTAAAGGGGAGGAGAAAGCAGCAGACCAGGCTCTTTCTCTGCTCTTCCCAGTTTCCCATGTGAAAGCCTGGTTTTCCCACATCGGGATGGCCACCAAGTGTCTCAGGCACTTAGACTCCCCATGGAGCAGTGAGTGGCACCTTCAGGGGGCAGAGGGGGCTCTTCCCTCCAGAGCTCCATCAGCCAGGTTTCCCCATGATTTTCCTTGCAAGTTCACAGCCGCTGGCATCCCCCAGATTTTTCTGGATTGCAGAGACGTGAGGGGACTATGTCCTTGTACCCCCAGCTCCTGCCCTGTCCCTGATGGACTGTCTGGCTCCACAGCATCTCCAGTGTGGATGTGATGTGTTGATGTGAGGTGCCTCTGGCGCTGCCATCCCTTCTTCTTCCAGTCCAGAAGAGTTTCCCAGGACCAAGCAACTGAGGTGAAGGAGAATGGGAACAATGCGAGCCACTGCCACGGAGCTGTTTGATGATGAATTTGGAGCAGTCAAGGTGACCTTTTTGGGATGGGGCCTGTGCTTGTCCCCATGCATCCCCCGTGCCTGCCCGGCCATCAAGCCCTTTTTGCCATCAGGACATTCATCACCACACTATCACAGTATTTAAATGAGTCAGATTAATCACTTTATCATCCAAATACAGGTGGATTAATGCAGTCACTTAATACTCTGTTTAAGCAGCTGATGCTTTTTAAAAAAGCTCAATAATTGAGGGAATTACTGGAAAAATTAGAAAAATTAACAGTTTATTTACTACTTATTGTCAGAGCTGCCAGCCAAGAAAAAGTGGGATCAATAAGCACTTGTTTCACCCTCCTACACCTCTCTCCCCTCAAACAGCACCTCTGGGAACACAAATCTGGGGCAACTGCCATGGCCAAAACTGAGCAGGTAAGCATGGAAATACCCTGTCGTGGGAAGAACTGAGCTCCATCTCCACGTATTTTAATATGGGAAATGTCATCTGCTGTTCCAGCTCCTCTCATAAACAGGGAATGTGCCTGTCAGCAAGCTGAACCTGTAAAAGTTGAATAATATTTGTTGATTAATGTAGTCAATGGATTTCATATTTCCTTTAAAATAGTTGCTCCGTATTTCTGTAAATTATTCATCCGGTTTATAAGGCAAAGCAAATATTTGTGAATAGATATGAATTATGTGATTTATAAGAATGAAATATTCATGAGTCATTTTCATTATTCACCTCGTCCTGGAATTGCTACATAAATCTGATCAAGCAAATAGATTTGGCGAAGCTCAGCCCGAATTTGCAGGTATCGTGGCGCTCGCTGGCTCCCGCACGCTGAACCAGAGTGGGTTTGGGCTGAGCTCCTGAGCCGTGTGCTCAGCTGTGGCTGCTCGGGCTGGTGCCCCACAGCTCTGAGGACAGGCAGGGGAGGACAGGGTGGCTGAGCCAGTTGGCCCCACTCGGTGCCAAAATCAGCTTTCACCTGAATTTCAGCAGAGGCAAGGGCAGGAAGAGGAGACTCACACTTCCCTCCCTGACAAGGACGCCGGCGCTGACGGGAGGTCGCGCAGCCCCGCGGGGAAGGATGCTGGGGGGAGGTGTTTCGACTCGGAGGGATGACCGCAGACAGGGGGAGCATCAGCTGTGCAAAATTAGGGAAAACTGGATAGAAAGCCTGGCTGCTGAGTGGTTCCAATCCAAGCACTCGCAGATGCCCTTTGCCAGCCTTCAGCGAGGCAAGCCTCAGTGCAGCTGCGAGAAGAACCCCGAAGTCTCCCTGGCTTCCCACTGGCTCCTGCCCACAGTGCCCACTCCAGGGGGGAAGGCTTTGTCCCTGATCGCTCCCACTGACTGCTGGGGAGCCCATTCCCTCTGAGAGCTGGGCAGCTCTCCCATGTGGATCACCCAGAACATCATCTTTCCCCCCGGCCTTCTCATTAAAAGTGATTTCCTTTTCCAATCACTCTCCAAAGGAGATGCCCAAACCACTGAGCAGTGGGAGCAGCAGGAGAAGCGTCACAAGAAGGACATGCATGGGTGGGGGGTGTTTATCTCAGTTCCTGCTCTCCAAAAACTGGAAAACGCCTTGGTGTTGTGGAATGAGGACAAGTGGGAAAAATCCTGCTGGCAGAGCCCAAGGATGGTGGGGGACAATGGGACTCCTGGCCTCAGCTGCCTCAACGGGGTGAGTCTGAGAATGAAGCTGGTGCCAGTCTTGGGGTTAAAAGTAAATTAAAATAACACCAACATTAAAAACCCTGACAGAAGCTAAATTTTAGGATGTGAGTAGCACCTCCAACTACTCTGGGACCGTGGGTCCACTCCAAGTGATGTGCGTGCTAAGCACTGCTTGGACCGGTGCCACCCGGCCCTCGCTGCTGCGGGTAATGAACTTGGGAGATGCAAGATGAGCACTCTAAAATTCAGCTTTGGGATCTTCCTATTTTCCAAAGTGTTCGAGTGCTTTCTTCTTAAACAGCAAGCTGCTACTGTTCTGCAGAGAGCTCTGTGCGTCTTCTGCCACCAGCGTGTTTTGTTCAGTGCTGCGCGGGGATGACATAAAATCCATGTGCTTATCCAAGTGGAATTGCTGACTCTATTACCCTGGTCAGAGAAAACCGTCTGTCTTCATCCTCCCTCTGGTCCATCAGGAAGGGGATAGCAGTTCAGTGGCCTGGTGTACTGCACATCCCAGATCTGCAGCTGGTGCTGACCAAGATGAGTTCAGTGGAAAACCTTTGGGGGTGCAGGACACGAGGCCGCGGCTCCTCTCCATGTGCTGCAGAGGTCAGATTGACACATAAGATTATTTAAACCTATGGGAGGGATGCAGGTACTGAGATCCCTGCCATCACAGCCTGATCCCTGAGATCACAGCCATCCAAGGCAAAGGCACCAGGGCAGGTGCTGTTTTAACGCACCTGAGGAAGGATGGAGAGGCTCTGCATCCCAGGCTGATCCTTCCTGGCCTCTGGCTGCTCTCCTGCAGCCCCTCTCCCAAAGGTCACATTGCTGCCTCAAGGCAAAGGCAGAGATGTTTCATTCCAGCCAAGGCAGCTCCAGAGTTGTCGTACTAAACTCCAGACCTGTTCATCCGTGGGATGGCATTTTTCCCCTTGCCGGCTCTGGAATAGCCACAGAGAAGCCATTTATCAGCCTGGTGTGCACATCCAATCTCCGGGGCGCTCTGCTTCGCCTCCCATTATCAGCCGTCTCCGCGGTGCTTAACGAGGCAGCTATTTTGAGGCCTAATGAATTTGAAAAGTTTTTGACCCTTCTATTGCAGTGTCTCCAGTAGCAGGAACCTGGAAAATAGCCTTAATGTCACACAGAGCATTATGAGCCTGTGCAGTTATTGCAGGTGTTCTGCTCAGGTGTTTCACAGGGCTTTGGGAGAGCTGCCAGCAAACAGGAGCTGTGGGAGGTT
>NW_008240039.1:3747149-3747697 GCF_000691975.1 Corvus brachyrhynchos
CTTCCACGGGGAAGCCAAGGGTTTGGTGACTTAGAGATGACAGGATCTGTCAAGGACAAGGCAGTAAATTGTCCCTCGGTCGCAGCCCTGCTCCAGAGAGACTCGGCTGTGTCACTGCTCCCAGGCCAGGGCGTGCTTGTTGAATCATTGCAAGCATGTCTCAATAAATCCAGGACCCAGCTCCCATCGGCTCAGCACGCAGTCCCCTTGCCTGGGCTTGCAGGTCAGGGACATCCCAGGTGCTTTCTGGGTGCTGCATCCCTTCCCCTCACACCAGTGGGTCAGGAAGCACGGAGCTTCTCGAGGGTTTGTCTTTCCAACTTTCTTCTTTTCCCCATCTACTTTCCCAAAGGACTTTGTTCCTCAGTCATTTATTTTTTAAAGGAAAACCAAGATGAAAATCCCCAGCCCTCCAAGGGCTGTTAATTGCTGCTACTTCAGAGTGCACAGGGCTGGGAATTACTTTTTTTTTTTTTTTGCTCAGCAGCAGCTGGAGTTGGAAACTTCCTCCAGGGCAGCCGGAATCCTGTAACAAGGGCTGGGAGGGG
>NW_008240039.1:3747726-3782936 GCF_000691975.1 Corvus brachyrhynchos
CAGCATCCCTTCAAGGAATTTGGCCTCTTCCCATTCCCCTCCAGAACACTCCAGCAAATCCTCCTGGACTTCCCTCACTGTTGCCTTGTGCCAGACATTTGTTTTGTCAGCCCCAGGGAACAACCCCAGCCTAAGCCATCATCAGCCCACAGAGACATCAGCCATAATTGTAAGGTCCGTTAAATATGATTTAAATATTTTTTTACTCATTAACAACAATTTAGACTGATTCTCTCTTTTTTTTTTCCGGAAACTTCAAGTATGACTGTAATAGCTTTGTAATTTTGGGCTCTATCATTAAAATTAATGATATCCTAATGCTCTATGTGCACTAGAAAAGTCTGATCAGTTTTTTCCCCTTTATATATCATTACTAATAGAACATTTTAATGGCTGTAATTTCCAGCCCTGTAGATGGAAACCTAAAAATAGGAAGAAAGCCTATTTCATCACACCATGCCAGCCCCTAAATAATTCAATTACATAGACTGGAATATCTGAAGCTGGGTGTGTTCCCAGCTGCAGATAACCAAAAGTACTTGATACTGCTTTTAAAGTGGGTTGGTTATTACAGGGTCTCATTCTCTGGTCCTGGGGAGGCCAGCACCAGGGATGCTGGGGTGCAGCCCCCTGGGTGCAGAGCTCCAGCAGCTTCCCCTGCTGGAGCCAGGGCTGGAGTCCCTGCTGGGGTCCAGGTGGATCCAGGGCAGCAGCAGAGCTTCAGAGACTCAGCCCGACCTGTAGTAAGTACAACCCACCCACGGCTGGCAGGCAATGCCTGCAGCCAGCATCAGCAAAGGCTCCTCTGTGGATGCCTCCAGAACCCTCAGATCCCTCTTGCCGTGTTTTCCCTGCAAGCAAAGTCTGTCTCTCCGGGCTCTGCTCCTCCGCAGGGAGAGGCGAGAGCATCACCACAACCGAAGCCTAAAGCTCCCCTAAACCTTTGCTAAGCACCCTGTTTATTACTCCCCACGGTCTTTCTCCTGCTGTAGGTACTTCCAAAGCCTTTCATCATCCCACACACTCCCACGCGCAGCCAGCACACTTCTCATCTTCACCTCACATCGTTTATCAGACACATTTCTTCCATTTATTGGTTTATGCTTCACTTCCACCAGCAAGAGTTCACAATTAAATGATCACTCTGGATATATTTTTTTACATCTCTCTTTTTTTCCTTGCCTAAGGCTGAGGAATGGCTCTGGTGAGCTCGTTACAGAGCTGGTCTGTCCCTGTGGTGGCTGGACCCAGCCGTGGGCGGGAGGGGAGGGATGTTGCGGGTCAGCTTCCAGCCCACGCATTTTCTCACCTCAATAATTCACCGTTTTGCTCCAGAGCAGCAGGGTTTCGCTTGGCTCCAAGCAAACAAAACACAGCCGTATCATCTGCTGTTTGTTAAATACTAAGCTGAGATTTTCCCTTTTTTCTATGCCTTTTCTAGGTTAGCTTTGCCCGGGCTCCTCATCCCAACGCAGCTGCGTGGGCAGCCCCAGCCAGGTAGGACTGCACCAAGACCCAGGTGAGATGCTGAATATTGACTGTTGGATGCTGATGCTGAGTGTTCGTTTTATAATCATGGCCTGGTCTGAGCTTTTCAGGCATTTGGCTTTTCTGTGGTACCCCTTGGGTGCCATACCTCAAACATCACCTTGTGCCACTGAACAGGGAGGGAGAGCCAGGCTTGGAAAGGACAGGGCAATGCTGGCACCAACACACCTAAACCAGCAAGAAGCCCTGTGCCAGTGCAGGGATGGCAATGAGGCACCGAACAGGGGGTTTTTGTAAGACCTCAGAGCTGGCCACATGTTCAGGAGAGAAAGAAAATTTATTCCACCTCATCCTTGGGTTCCTAGTGTGGTGATTCCACAGCACCAGTCCACGGTTTGGTTTGCTGTTCAGGTTGTTGTTATCACCCAGAGAGCTGCTTCCCCAGCAGCCAGTGGTAGAATTATACATGAATTTCAACCTGACGAGAGCAGGCTGAGTAAAACAAGGTGCTGTTCCATCAAGGCGCTGATTTACAATGCATCAGCCCTGACCCTGCTGACACTTCCCATGGAAGGAAGGAAGCGATTGCCTGCTCCACATCCTCCACTGGAGCATGGCACAAGGAGTCTGAGCCGTGATGTTCTGACCATAATATTTAAGTGTTTGGACTTGTTCCCAAACAATTGCAACATTAAAAGATATTTAATCCATTATGGATGCAGATTTAAGGGCACGGTTACTGAAAGGCACCAGGGTTGTCTCCTTTGTCATTTAAATGACACAGGTCTGAAAATGTGGTGCTTTGGCTGTGGGAGAGGAAGGATTTTCCTTTATCATGCCCACACTGGGATACCCTGGTGCTCTTGCCTACCTGCTCTGGTGTCAGCTGAGCTCCTCCCTACAGGAGGCTTATCCCATGAAACTGGGATACCCTGCTCCCCCTGGGTGCTGCCCACATATCTCACCCAGGCCAGGATGCCCGGGCTACCCCTCGGCCCATCACTGCTGCCCTGCCAGTGGCCAGCAGCCACACGACAGAATCACCCTCAGCACTCCCACCAGCGTGTGGGAAACAGCTTCAGATACACAGCCCTCTCTCAAGGCTCAGGGGGCTGAGCTGCCCGTTTCTGAAGCAGGTCCTCGAGTGTTTGCAGCCCTGTTCCTGTGTACAAGGACCAGCATTTCCACAAGAACATAAGAATTTCTCATCACACTTCTCCGTTCCTTTTGCAGTGGGAGGTTTTCCTGCCTGGCATGGGGGGAGTGTGGAGAAGACCCGTGAAGTGGTGCTGACCCCGCTGAGCTCTGCAGGTTCTGGGAGCACGCACAGGATGGTCAGGTTGTGAGTATAACACTTCTCTGCAGTGATGAATCCAGCGCCTGCATTCGGAATTGATGCGGTTTTCTATCTTAAAAATCTTGATCGGTTTTTATCAGTGGCATCACGCTTGTCAGTGTGAGAGCTGCTCCGCTATCAGCTGGAGGAGTGCTACAGTGCAGTAAAAGATACTGGAACATGTTCAAAGGTGTGTTTGGCTGCTCCTCTCCCCCTTGGAAGCTCCATTCCCAGTGGGTTGTTGCCTGCAGTTGTTGTCCGCAGGCACTGTGACACGGAGCCAGGCACAGATCAGGCAGAGATCCGCTCCCTTCTGAACATCCCCAGCTCTCAGCCAAGCTCTGTGAAGGCGATTCCCAGGCGCAGGGGTAGGTGCTGGCTGTGACCTGCAGCAGCTGTCCCTGTGCTCTCTGTCACTCTCCAAAACTTCTCCTCTCACAAGGGTTTTTCCTTGTGCCCTGGGTGGCGATTAAAGTGTGATCAATCATTGTCAAATAAAAGTTGTCGGAATATGGCTGTGAGGCTGATTGCCTGTAACCAGTGTAATTAGACAGCAAGGATTTTCTTCCTTTTCTCTTTCTGCAAGAGGACTAAAAGCCTCCCAGATTGGAGCTCCTGTGTCTGCAGCAAGGTGAATTCACATCTGACCTATTGTTCAAATAAGAATTCTCCTCAAATCCCACCAAAGACCTCTCCAAAGAACAGCAGAGAGACATAATCCCTGAAGTTTATTGCCATTTCAGTACGTGTGGTCAGGTTGATTTTGGGGATGATGGGCAGGAGAGCAGGTCTGGGTCTCCTCAACCCTGGTGCGGTGCTGGCACTGCTGTCCCCAGCCTGGGTGTCCCCAATGTCCCATACCATAGCTGTCTTCTTTGCATCTCCAGTAACTCTGTACTGATTTCCTCAGGCTGACAAAAGTCGGCTGTTTCCGTATTCCCTGTCACTGCTGATCTGTCCCTCCTCACTCTCCAAATCCTCTTTCCATTTCTATTGGCATTAATGAACTGCTGCTGTCCCCTAGCGCCGCTGCCCCCTCACCCACCCAGAGCAGGCTCATGCTCCAGCCAGCTTCACCAGCTCCTCAGGCCTCAGCATCCCCCCAAAAAGTCCTTGGTATCAACAAAAGGTCCCCGGCATTACCCGCCACGGGCCCCTGCCTGTGCCAAGCATCAGTGGGCTGCCACAGCCCATGCACTGAGATACTTTCCTAAGCACTGGATAATTAAAAAATAAAACAGTAAATGGAAGTAATTCCCACTTAGGAGGAAGGACCTGCTGGAATTCATGCTGGGAAGGAGGATTCAACAGCTGTGCATTAGCATAATGTGGAAATGGCATGGAGAGCAGAGCTGAGTAGAGCTGCCCCCCTCTTCCTCAGGTTTCCCAGCAAGAGGGGAAGGCAGGAGAGAGCCCAGGAATGGGGGGGTGGCTGGGAACCCCCTCAAGCAAGCACCAGCCTTTCTCCCCGCTCTCTCCAGCTCAGCATGTGCCAGGAGAAGTTTCCTTCGGAAAGGTGAGCTGGGATGTGGGAGCCCTCCCTGGGGCTCCCAGCCCCCCACTCCTGCCTCTCCCTGCCAGCTGCTGACATTTCTCCTTGGGCTCTGGCATTTATTTTAATCCATCTTGGGTTTGCACTTCCCTCTCAGGATTAACAGGCAAAGTGGCAAGATGTTGATACAGAAAGGTGAACTCACCCAAAACCAGAGCCCCTGCATTAGCCACAGCCCATGGGGTGAGAGGGAAACTGAGGCAGCTTCAGCATCCCATGGGAGGGATGGTAAGCCCAAAATCCCTGTGGGGCAGCGTTCTGTGCCCTCTGAATGCAGGCAGAAGTCACCATGCCTGGCACTGACTTACCCTGAGATGGCATCCCTGGCCTTAGGGTCCCCTCTCTCCATCACTGCCTGGCACCACATGGGAGACAGACAGATGGACAGACAGACAGACAGACTGCTCTGTATCGCTCTCAGGGCACCACATGGGAGATGGACAGACGGACAGACAGACCACTCTGCATCGCTCTCGGGCGTCACCTGGGTGACAGATGGACGGACAAACCCCTGTGTGTCGGGGCGGCCGGACGGACAGCCAGCCTCTCGCTGTCCAGCGTCCTCCCGGCCGCACATCGTTTGCCCACAGGCTCCATCTTGTGGAAGATGCTCCCTCGAGGAGCTGAAGTGGGAAGCCACCCCCTGGCACGGGAGCCGGCGTGCGTGGATCCACTCGGCGCTGCCAGCGTGGGAGTCCTCACGGGGGGGCGGTGCTCGCACCTGCAGGCACCCCGGTTACCCCGCACTGCCTCCATCGGCTTAATACCACGTTCCGCCCCTGTACAGCTAATGAGAGAAGCAAATGTGGTGGAATTTATTTCAACAGATGGAGGACAATTTTCTTCTCATAATTTATCCGACGCACCGCGCCGTACCAGCTTGCGGAGCCTCGGGCTGTGACGTGGAGCCACCACGGCTCTGCTGGCAGTGCCACCGGCAGCTCCCACCATCCAGGCAGAGCAGCCTTTCCCCGTTGTACCTCTCAGCTGTGGGATAAAACCAGGCGGTTTTCAGGCTGCTGGATGTGCTGCCTTAGCCAGGTTTATTTACCATATAATGTGACACAGTGATTTCACTGTATGCAATTTAATGACACATTAGGAAGGAGTTAATCATGGGAAGCAGAGCTCGTGCTGAGTGTTTGGCCACAGCCTGGCACGAGAAGCCTCTCTCCCAGCCCTCGTTCCCTGACCCAGAGTGGTGCAGACCCGCAGGAGCAGCAGGTGGAAGCTCTGTCAGCACCATCATAGCCAGCTTTCTGTCCCCAAGTGGCCCTTGGCAATCCTGCTGTACCCCTAGGCTGGGGACACGGCTGGAGGGACGCAGTTGGAGACTGATGCTTGTAGGAAAACAAGACACGCAAAACTCTCAAGAGCACATCCAATTTCCACTCATTAGGCCATAATTTCCATCATTTTAATTACATAAAAGGCAGATAAATGGCGAGTATGCTCCTACTTGTGCCTTTTCTCTTAATTATTGGTCCTTTGCACGGGCCAGTTTGCAATGAATCAGCCTTTAAGCAGCGCTCACTCGGAACATGCTCGGCTTTATTTGAATTATCTTGTTGGATGATCATTCCCCAGAACATAATAAAACAAACATTAATTACTACTTCAGCGAGTGTAATCTTCTTGAAAGCACTCGACGCTACTCGAATGCCACTGTAGCCTCACGCTCCGCACTTTGAGGCACGCGGGTAAACGCACTCATCCTGCAGGTCTGAGTGCACAAGGCTGTGGCTTCGGGAAAGGATGGTTAGAAAACGTGCAGGTGTTCAAAGGAAGAAGCTGAGCCTGCTCTCCAGAGAGCGTGGAAGATCTGGTGGCTCAGTGGGATGCAGCAGGGCAGACCATGCCACGTTGGACTGTGCCGCGTTTTGCAGCACTCGGCGCATTCGTGAGCGTGTAAATGGCAACTCCCAACCTCCCCTCCATTCCCGATGGCATTTCCAGATGAGCATGTAAATGGCAACTGCCAACCTCCCCTCCATTCCCGATGGCATTTCCAGCCCTGTCACTAGCACGCCCTGGATGCCATGGGATGGGTGCTGCCCTGGCGAGTGCCAGTTCACCCACCAGCAGGATTGGCATTGCTGCTGGCCGTTTGGGCTCGTCCGCAGGCAAGAAGAGATTCAGCTGGATGCAGCCCAGCCATGTTTTAGCCAGGAGAGGGAAGAGACGCAGCTGTAGCCAGGCAGCAGTAGGACATTCTTCCAGCCAGTTGAAGTTCAGCATCATTAGACATTCCTCATACATTCATGTATTGTGCATGGAAACCCCTGGCAAGGTCTTTCCCTGGCAGTTCTCCCTCCTGCTCCTCCACCTGCACAAACCCAGCCCTTGGGTTTGCTCCTGGAGTTACCCAAAACTTTAGAGGCAAGGATGCCCATGGCCCCACTGCCTCCACGGTGTATTTCCAAGAGCATCCCTGTGTTTCACTAGATGCAGAGCTGCTGTTGGGGAGAAGGCAGCTGCAGCCTTAAAGAAAAAAATCAATTGAGGAAAGGGGAGCCCTTTCCAAGTGTTGGCCCATATGCACACAGAGACTGTAGCATCCAGCAGCCCTGGCTCTGGAGGGTCTCTACTCAAATCCAGGTCCATGCCAAAAAGAAAACAGCTTTTAGTGTCTTAAATATTCACTACTGGCACTTTTAAAGACTGATTTTGCATCTGTGAAAGGGAAAGGAATTGAAATACACTTTTAATAAAAATGTTGTTTCATGTCATTTTGTTACCATCCCACCCACCTTTAAAGGGCTGTTTTCCCAAGGATGAGCACATCCAGCATGAAGGGCACAGGGAGCCAGTGAGAGCCCTGGTCCAGCCCCAGCATTCTGGGGAGGAGAAGGAGGAGCAGGAAGAGGAGGAGGAGGTGGAGGAGATGCTCTGAGGATAGAGCCATATGTTGCCAAGTTAATAAAAGACCTTGAAAAGCATAAATCCTCGGCATCCTGGCTGCTGGCCCAGGTGCATAATTTCCTTGCCATTGGGGGGGAGCAGGCAGCATCTGTGCAACTCCAGCACGGAACACTAATGAAAAAGCCCAGGATGAAACACTCAGTCCCCGGGGACAGCGAGGGAACCCAGCTCTCTCCGGCAGAGCCACTGTTTTTGTTGGAGAGCCTGGCAGGCTGGAGTGAGGCTTCTCCCCTCTTTCCGTGCCAGGGAGAGACCATCCACCCCGAATCCAATTTCCCCGAGCACCTGGGGCCCGGGGAGGTGCAGCATGGTGGGAGCATCGCCAGGGTGTCCCCTGAGAGCACGGCCAAAGACCTTGCCTGTGGCACAGAGGGAAAGGACAGCCCCTGCAAAGGGGGAAAAGCTGTGTTCCCGCTGCACAGAGCTGAGCTGCAAACCTCCCTGCTCAGAAAGGGAATACTGGGATGTGTTCAGTGGGGTAAGTGGGGACGGGAGCCAGCAGTGAGGGGTGCAGGACCCTGCAGCTCTGCCTCTGCCGAGTCCAGTGCAGTGTCAGGAGGCCCCAGGATCTGCCAGCTGTGGGACATTTTCCAAGAAACAGTTTTTTCTCAGTAAAGCAAATACTCCTTGACCCACATGAGGCTGAGAAGGAGTAGTGAAGCGATTGTGTGTATGACTCAACACAATGCAAAGCTATTTGCCTCCGCATTTGCCAACCTGAACATCCAGATGTACACAAATTAATGAGCATTATGATGAGCCTCATTAAAAGAACTGTTCTTCAGGGGGAAGCATCTTCCCCAGTACCAGTGCTGTGTTCTGTTTGCTCAGCTATTAGCTGATGGCAAACTGTGAAATTCTCGGTTTCATTCTGATGCTTTGGTGCAGTCGGTCCCTTGCTGGAGCAGGAGGTGACAGTGCTGGATGCCACGAGCTGTGGTGGTGGCAGAGCTGGCTCCAGCTCCTGGCCATTCCATAGGGGACATGTCCCCCACGACTGCAGCTCCTCTTTGCCCAAAAAGAGCCCCTCACATCTGATGCTGGGTGAATTCATTTTGTATCCCACAGTGCAATCAAAGATGCCAGGCTTTTTCAGGGAAATAAATACCACAGTGGTATCTTTTTGCCTTTTGTGGACCGATCCAAGGTAAATGTTCATCCTTGCCTTAAGTAGAGAACCAGAGCCACTTCTCGAAGCCTCATTTTGCCTTTTGCCATTAAATTATATTAAAAGGGTTTTCAGGTTATCTCTTAAGTAGGTGCTTCTTATTCCAGCCACATTCCCTCCCTTCCAGCCAGGCTGCTCTCCCCAGAGCAGGAGCTTCCCTTGCCTGTGCAGAAACATCTCAGCTGTTTCTCTTGTGGAGATTTCAGGCACATTGAGCATGACGGCGTGTTGTAACAACCCCATTCCTGGGGGCACCCCTTGCTGAGCCCAGGTCCCCCTTGCCTCCTGGCCCCACCTCTGTCCTCTGGGAATGCACAGTGGTGGAGAAAGGAGCTGGATGCTGGTGCGGCTGCAGCCCTGCTCACCTGCTGAGGCTGAGATCCATGTTTTCTGTGAGGGAGCAGTGAGACTGGGATCAGTGTTGATGAAATCTGCAGCTGAGCTGCTGAAGAGGAGAAGAAGGAGAAGGAGGGAATCCAGCTCATGACCCAGCAGTGGAGAAACCACCGAGCCAGCCTCACTGGCTCCTCAATGCCGAGAACACCACTGACTAACTGGAAGCAATCCCTGGCCCGGGCCCCATTTGAAACCTGAAGCAGGTTTTTTTCTTTCAATGGATGAAAAAAATAGTTTCCAAGAAGAGCATCAAGCCCTTAATTAGGATTTCAATTCTGAAATGGCAGTGGGTGCAGCAGAGCTGGTTATTTGGAGAGCAGATGCCCCCAACCCAGGGAGTGCAGCCGTGGCCACGTGGCAATGAGGCATCTGGCAGCCCCCAGAGCCAGCACTGATTCTCTCCTGCATCTAAAAGCAGACATGAGTGGTGCTTATTAATTTGAGTCCACCTCTGAATGCACTTAACGATTCAAGTCCAATTAGTTTTCAGAGTGCCCAGGTAGGAAGTAATCATTAAAAACATGTAAATTAAGTTACTGGGGAGCTTAATAGATTAGCCATTGACTTTCTAGCTTATGTTGGCTCTTAACCTTCAGCTTAAATTCATCACGAACAATTTCTCTGAGCTGGCTGCGCAAGGTTAGAGCTGGGGGCTGTGGCTTTGCTGAAAAGAGAGCTGGCCATGCCGTGGCACCTCCCCTGGGAGAAGGAGCCCGTGCCAGAGCCCCTCTGTCCTTCCAAAAGGGAAGACCTTAGCTGCTGCAAGTGCTTCATCTGCAGGCAATGTGCCCAAACTGGGGAGCTGCCTTCTGGTGGGGGGTGGCCCCTGGGCACAAAGCCACCTGGGGGTGTCCCACTCCCCTCTTGCCCCACTCTGCCAGGATCCAGAGTCCAAACCCCTTTGCTGTGTGGGAATGAGCATTTGATTAACTCCCAGAATGATGTGTATCTGGAACGGGTGCCTCAGCGATGAGCTGCGGGAAGGGCAGGTCCCTGCTCAGCTCTCCCACTGCCATCTCTCCTGCCAGGCTCCTTTCTGTCTGAGCAGCCCCATCCCCCAGTAACCGAATTTTAGTTGCAACTGGAATTAATAGGAGTTAATCTGAGATTATAAGTGGACTCCTAACTAATGCTCTAGTAGATTAGGAGGGCAGCCTAATGGAAAGACAGAGTCTCCTGGGGCAACACAAACCTCTTGATCAGTGGTGAGAGGCACCTGCAGAGCCCCCACTGCCCTGGGGCACCCCCTGACCTAGACCCACTCCCCATCCCAAGAAGGAGCTTTATTACAGAAGGGAAAATGAAGGAAAGATATCAAAAAAGATCTCAGGCTGGGAGCATTTGGAAAAGCTATTTCTAAAATTGCAATTACCAGGAAGGAGAACAAATTGCCACTTCAGGGACCGTCGCACATGGAGAATCAGAGCTTTGGGAAATAATCAGAAGAATATATTCACAGAAGTGCATTATTTATATTGAAACATTTTGAAGTAAAGGTCACAAGGAGAAGCTGAAAATTAGTAAATAGGAGAACGCGAGGATCGCTTTGCTGCCATAATGATTACGGTCCATTTTGATTATGACTGCATTAGTCACCGAGGTGTGTAAATCACCGCAGAGCAGCCACGGGTGCGGCTTTTGAGGAGTTAAGGAGTGGGGGATCCTCCTGCACCCCTCAGCTCCAGACCAGGCCATTGGCTTCCTCTGCAGGTGCCCCCTTGGCAGAGCCACGTGGTGCTCTCCTTGAGCCCTTCCAGGAGTCGGTTCCCCATTCTCTCAACCCTTGTGCTCAGCTCCTGGGACCTCAGGGGTCCCACAGCTCCAGCGCTCACAGTGACACTCAGGGACCCCGCGTGCATCACCATCCTGCTGCTCAGCTCACCAGGTGCCAGGTCCTGGAAGGTACTGAAGGCTCCAAACACCTGCACAGAGGAATCCCAAGCGCAGAGTTTTTCTCCCCAAACCCAAGAGCGCGTGTGCGATGCAGCAGCGCTGCTAATCTTCCGTGCCTTCAGAGATGACTCCTTGTAAGGCAGCGGCCTCTTTTCCTCCCCTTTTATTATCGTAGATCATTTTTAATACTGCGCCGACCTGTCAAGCTTCCCCCAGCTCCATGTCAGCTATTACAAGGGACTTAGAAGAGATACACGGAGGGAGGTCTCACTGGGTGGTGCAAAAGCCCAGGCGAGGCAGGAGATAATGGTGCTGGGATGTCTCCTGAGCCTCCAGGGTGCTGAGCAGCCCAGGCAACAGCCACTGCCCCTCACGCATCCTTCATGGAATGAGGAATGAGCCAAGCTGGACCATGAGGCTAACCAGGCCGTGCTCATCTTTGGAGACAGCCCCTGGCTCCTGGAACCCTCCCTCCTCAGCAGCCCTGAGAAAATATTTGCAGCTTATAAAAGCAGCGAAAATGGGATTGATTTACTGTAGTGACATCTCAAAGCATGAAGTGGCACTTTTACACTCGCATCACCCATTAGACATCTGAAGGCATCAGCACAGCCCATTTCATTTTTAAAGACATACAAAATGCTCGGAGGAAGCCATTTGACATCCCCATTCTGGGAGCTGTGATAGCGTGCTGGGAATAATACAGATGCATCACGAGTCTCACATCTCGTCGTTCCGGTCCCTGTTGTGTCAATATGCTGCTGAAGAGCTGGCGAGTGTCATTCCTGTGTGTCACAGCTGCTGAAGGAGCTGCCCATGGACAGTGCCTCTAAATCAAAGTGGCAGCCACAGCCATGTCTGGTGGGTGCTCCAGCCCTGCACGCCAGGAGCAGCTTGCAGAGGTGGCAGCAGCATCCCATGGGAGATGCTGGAGCACCTTATGGGAGGTGCAGCGGCTCCCTCCATCCCAGCCATTTCCAGAGGCAGTACATTGGAGCAACGCCTCTTGCCCAAGAGAAGGAAAAGGCACTTTGGGCAAGGAGCTTCCCTAAAGATGGGCTGGGCTGGCCACCGAAATCGCTGCCTTGCACTGGGTATCCCATCTGCATCCAGGAGTCGGGAGCACAGGGTACACCACCCCGGCCTTGGGTACCTCAGCACTCACCCTCCAGCTCCACGGCTCTTCCCCAGAGACAACTCCGTGTTGGAAACATTCATAACTTTTAATGGGATTAGTCCATTTCTGATGCCAGGGGAAGGAGCCTGACCATGTCCTGCACTGCAATCGCTGTGCACCAATAGCGCCAAGCCCTGATTTATTAGCCCAGATATTTCACTGCCTGGCCACTGACAAATGGCCACAATTTTACCCGCCCCTGTCCTCCCAATCAATAGCTTTTAATCAAATCCAATCTCACCATATTAAATTAAGTGTCCAGAATAACCCCGAAGTGCTGAGGGTGCTGGTGCTGGCACAAGCCGGTGTCAGGAGCTGTGGGAATTAATCACCTCTGTGCTGCCGGCACAGGGAGCCCAGGGGGAGAAAGGGAGGTTGGGCATACAGGAACTGTCTCGGGATACTTCTAACCGTGGATTAGAACCATGGAAGCTCCTGGATTGCTCCCATACTTCCGCCGAATTTCTGCCGTTTCCTTACGGCTCCTTGGGGTTTGCGCTATTCAGCTCTCACGCTTCCAGTTAGTTTTAGAGCTATTTCTGCGTATGAATTATTCCCTGACACAATTTTGCAGCCCTGGTTATATTTAGAGAGAGCTCATTCATTGGGTGAGGCTCCTTGTTTTCTGTTTTGTTGAGTGAGATCCTCCGGTTTCTCTATCCCATCTTTCAGGCTCCAGTTGATCTGAGCTCACTAATTACATTGTGGGACAGCAGATGAGGTCGAGCCCCCATGTTCTGCAGCAATATTTATTTGTGATAAGACAGAAGGCAGCCGTGGGGAGACGTCCCCCTGCGAGCGTGCCATGGCTGCATCAGCTTTTCCCATATCAGCTGTGGAATAAATTTCCACCACGGAAAGAGAAAAGCTGCTGCAGTGGGACCTGGAGTACTTTGTGATGTTTCTGTGTATTAAGAGCTTGGTTCTCTGCTGCCACGTCTTCTCCGAGGCTCTCCAGATGGCTTTGTGGGACAGCCAGAGCCTCGTGGTCCCCAGGGGGTTCCCTGGGGGCTGTGGCAGTTTGTTTATCCATCCTCACCTGGCTGAATGACCCCCTCCACCTTCCTCTCCTTTGTACCCACCCCTCCTCAGCCAGGCTCTCATTTCCCAGCCACCTCTCTCACCTCTGTACCTTGAGATGTGTTTAATGCAGCTCTGGGTTTTCCTCCTCGTTCATCTGCCTTCTGGAAAACATTTGACTTTTCACTACATCATCGGCATTTTCCAGGTACTCCTCTTGCAGGTGTCCCAGCAGCTCTTTGGAGAATCCCAGCAGCCCCCAGCTGCTCGCCCAGCTCTGGGTGCTGCTGACGTGCCCTCATGGGCAGCACGACCTTGGTTCTGTCACTGGCTTTGGTGACAAGCCCTCTCCTGGAGCTCCTCACCCGTGCCCAGCATCCCCACACTGCCTTCGGAGAGGACGGCGGTGCCGCTGGAGCTGCGCCAGCTGTGGCAGCTGGAGCCTGGCAGATTGAAAGTCTTCATTGCCTGTGATAATTAAAAATCTGAGAAAGTTTCCCCAAAGCACGGAGCTGTCCCAGCCCAGCCACAACTCTGCCCTCCCATCAGCCCAGCCACACATTGGGGAGTTCAGGGTGCATTTGGTTCCACTCCTGCAGCTGACAGTGAGGTAGAGCTGACTGAGCCTTTTTCCCAGGCAGGAATTTGATCCAAGCCCTGGACTAGGGATACTGAACAGGCTCCTTCTGCAATCTGCATCACCATCCCACCACTCATCCCATTGCAGGGAAGGCAATGCCAGGGAGCACAGGATCTATTTTGGGATCTATGTGTGGTTGTGTCACAGGGAAGGTGCCATGAGGAATGAGCTTGACCAGCCAGCAGCTGGGGAGGAAGAGCCAAGACAGGGACAGGGTCTGCCTCTGTCCTTGCCTGTGTGCACCAGAACCAGTGATGGCCACCAGTCAGGGAGGCAGAAAGACTTTAATATCCATCTCCAGTCCTGTGTGAGCAGTAACTGCAGCTGCAGATTTACGGTTCCAATTAATTGTGTGAGTAAATTAGAGGCACCCAGGTGAAACCACAGAGAGAGGCCATTTCCTGAGTGCTGCTCCTTCCGTGGTACCGGCCCATCCCTGCCCACCCTGGGAGGTAAGGGGGGCTCTGGCAGAGCTTGCTCCCCTCACCAAGAAAGGTGTCAGGGACTGGTGTTTGTCCCCAAAGGCTGGTGCTGCTTCCCTGTGTGAGTGGTCTTTCCCAGCATCACTTCCCCCCTTGAATCCTGCACTTCTCCTGTCCTGGTCCCCACACTCTGGCCACCCATCCCATCCTTGTTTGGATGCATGGCTCTCCGAGCACCCTCTAAATGGCACAGGGGGCTGCAGACTCCTGCCCGCAGCCCTCCTGGGAGGGAGTTGTGTCTTGTGCTGGGGGCTCCACACTCCTTCACTGCATCGCTTCACCAGCCCTCCAAACCACAGGCAAGCCACTGCTTCCCCAGGGAGTGCTCCATCACCCCTGCCGACAGCACACCCCAACTCCCTGTCATCAAGCAAATCTTATCACACTCCCTCCTAACCTTTGTGCAAAGGTTGTGAGAAATGCCAGGGCCATATTTCAAAGGAAATACGAGTCCGAGCAGTCCTGAGCTTGTACCATCTCCAGAGGGGCTGAGCGGGGCTGCCGGCTCTGCCTGCAGCGGGCATTCCCAGCCCCCGGCCAGTGCCGCCGCAGCCGCCTGGGGACGGCTCGTGGGGAAGGGACCGGCACTCTGAGGCTGGCTGGGATGAATCAGGAGAGCCGGGCTTGCCTGTGCTTCCTTATCTGCCCAATAATTGAACGGAATAAGCTCTCTTATCTCTCTGGCCCGGCTTTTCCCTGACAGCCCCCTTATCTCTCAGCCCTTGGAGATTGCGAGCAGCCGTCAGGGTGCTGCATCCATCCACTCCTGACGGGATTGGGCGTTTCGGGGCACGGCCCCTCCTCTGCCCCTCGTCCTGCCGGAGGGGCTGTCTGGGAGGATGCTCCAGCCAGCAATCGAGTCTGCCGCAGGTTACCCGCATGGGAGGGTGGGTGCCTCTCCCCTTGGTGAAGGTGGAAATGATCCCCCGGTAACAAATACAGAGAACTGGTGCATCCCTTGTGTTACTGCCCACCTCTGCTTTGCACCCTTCAGCACGGGCACCCCAGACCCCTCCGTCAAGCGCAAAGATTATGGGGAAAAACATGGAACATTTGGGCTTGGTTATTTTATTTATTCTGGATTGGGTGAAAAAATAAGTATAAAAGCATCTGTGAGTGCATGCCACTAGATGGCAATGAGAATGGCAGAGGTCCAGGGGGCTCGAGGCCAGGCCACCAGTGGCACGGACTCTGGCTTTTGGGAAAACCCCTCAGAGAGTGAGCTTGGCCCCTCGGTCAGGGCACCCCAGTGCCCCACAACCTCCTGCCATTCCCAAGCCTTCCTGGGTAACCCAGGGAAGCAGAACACGAGCTGTTCTGCTGTTCTCCTCCTTGTTTTTCTACCCAAGCCCTCGGGATGTTTCTCCTGGCCCAGGCGAGGCCAGAGGAAGCTCTGGTGCGGCCGCGGGGCCGGCAGGGGCTGCTCTGCAATGCTGCGCGTCAGCCCGCGCCGAGCCGAGCAGTAATTGGGTCTCTTAGGTAAAACACGGCGGATTGCAGGCGGCTGCAGCTGCACGACTGATGGACCACGGAGGAGACATTAGCATGTAAAATGATGACCATTAACTTGATTAAAGAAAGGACACAACACGCATCTTGTTCTCGTACCGGAGCCACTTCTTCCCACGAATCGTTGGTTGGGGATTTTGATTTCCTTATGCCGGAGACAAAACACCTCGGAAGTGCTGGGTAATTGCTTGTGGGCTGAGTTTTTCTAGGCTAACCTAATCTTGCCAGGGATTTGCTTTTAGCCCTCAAATGTGAGGATGGATTTTCTTTAAGATCAGGATGAAAAACACTGTCATAATTTAGCAGCAGAATAAACGACTTCTGAGTGCTGGATTCATGCAGGATTTTCCTAAGCAATGGCTAACCCGAAAATGCAAGCCCCAGTCCTATTCACAGGACGCAAGGACCAGCTGGGACAGTGCAATCCTGACCACACCTGCTCCTGGGAAACCGACTGTACTTGTGGGAAAATAGCTGGGCAATGCAGCACAGGAGTACAGCACAGGAGAGTTGGCATGCAGAAAGCTCTCCTCGGGGATGTCTGGACAGCATCTGGGACCAGAGGGATGTCCACAGGTCCTTAGAGATCGAGTCCTGCTGTCCATCCCTCCTCCGTCTCTTCACCAGCCCAGATGCCAGCATGGGTCAGCCGGAAAGCCACAGGAGCGGGCAGATGTGCTCGTAATTAGGATGCATCGAACCAGTTAAAGCTGAAGACAAAGAAAATTAGAGAAAATGAAGAGGAAATGAAACGGCTCGAGCAGATGCAGGGGAAATATTTTTAGGCCTTCTAAGTCCATGGCGTCTGTTGTTTGGAAGAGTCTGTGCTGAATCCTCCCGGGACTTGCTTCCTTTCAAATGAGGTTGCCATCTCCCAGCGCTGCTGGGAGTCGTGTCCGCGCAGCTTCTGTGGAGTACAACCAAAGCACTTAATTTTCATTAAAAAGATGACATTGGGAGCAGTTATGAAGGACAGGCACAGGAACTGGTAACCACGTTCCTGAGGACGGAATGGGACACGCAAATGCATAAATTACCGGGCTCCTTTTCCATGTTCAGTCTTCTGCTTTTCTGCAAAGAAGATTGGCTTGATTGTAGGTGCTTCTCTGATATCTCTTTGTAAATCCTACTCACATTTGCATTAGATAATTCAGTATATCCATAAATTAGTGTCGAACATCAGTTGTTTTTACGGAAGCCTTGCATAATCCCCGCCTCATAGGTGTTCACAGCCCATCCCAGAATCCCAGCAGAGGTTGGTGAGTGTTGGCAGCAAGGACTCATCCTTCTGCCATCCCCCAGGGCTCCTATCAATTTATGGCTGACCTATCACACACTGGGCACTGCTCAAATCCAAAGGGGCATCAGCAGCTCCACTTGATTTAAGTCTCCATACGGTGGGAAGTGATGGGGCAGTGTGCACCTCCCTCAGCATCGTGCTGGGGCAAGCATTGCCCTTGCTCCAGGAGCAATTCCCTGCACTGAAGCAAGCCAGGGATGCTTCCAGAGCCTGAACACCACGCTCTGCATCCCACTCCATCCCATCCCATCCTGCCACTGTGCTCCAGCATGAGCCCTGTCCTTGAAACCAGGGCTGGATAAAACAGGGTCATTTTTATTTTTCAAGTTTTCCCTGTTCATGAAAGCAAAGATTCGTGTGGCTGAGCCTGAAGACAAACTGCTTCAAAGAGCAATTTTAATTGAAATGATAATGATGAAAATTTTGCCTCCAAAATTGAAGAGTGTGTTACCGTATCCTTTCCCTCCTCCCGTGACACATGCAGGCAAAGCAGCAACAAAAATAGGGGCCTTTTGTGAGAGTCTCTGTATGACTCAGTTTCTTCAGTCCACAGATTATATTTTTCTCTGTAAAAGACACTAAAGCACTACCTTGTCCCTCTTCTGTGCAGCTTTCCTCACGTTCCTCCTCTTCCTGCGCTCCGTGCTCAGTGCGGGGTCCTGCTGATGCTTGGGGAGCCCCTCGACAGAGGCTGCATGGCTTGAAAGGGTGAAATTAAAGAAGGAAATTTAAGAAATTTTAGGAAAAAAAAGGCAGAGGTGTCCTGGGATATATCCCCAGGATGGGCTGGATGCCAGCGGGGTTGGGATGGAGCCCTGAGGCCGTGTCCCCGGCTGGAGTGCTGCCAGCTCCCGGCAGGAGCACAGAGCCCCAGGGAGCAAAAAGCTCATCCGCTACCCAAACAGAAAACAGCTGCTGGTTCCCCTCTCCTCGGCATTAATCTCTGTCCCTCCTGGGAAATTACGCCACGATAAATCTTTATTTCTCATGATGGCTTGCCAGCTTTAATAACGATTTTGCGGGGGATGGGAGATGCTGGCAAATCGGAGCATGGGCTGGAGAATGCTCCTCTCCCCCAGCACACACTGATGGGTTGGGACTGATTTATCCTCCTTTCCCGAGCCCTGTTTGTCCAGCTGCCAGATAGGGCCAAGTGAGTAACTGTTTCCTCAGTAAATTTAGTCTCCTCTTAATCCTCAGTTTGCCTTGCTTTCCTGGAATTTATTCAGTACCCACACAGAGCTGTATGGCATGAAAATGTGGGTATTCAGACCCTCCCCTCAAAAGGGCTGCCTGGTCGCTCCATGTGCTGGAATGCAGAAATTGAGCAGCACTGGGGAGTTACTGTAATACTGTTTGTGTTACTCAATACAAACCATTTGTAGAACTGTGCTTAAGAACAATGGAATTTGTGCTTAGCTCCTGTGGCATCCAACTGGCAAATGTGAACAATTGAGTTTTCTGTTATTTGTGGAAATAACTGAATGGCCAAATCCAATTACTCCTGGAAATTCTGCTGTGATGCAGAGAGCAGCCTGAGCTCCAAGTGCTTCTTTCTGAGCCAGAGTGGCTGTTGCTCCTGGGTAGCTTCAGGATGCTCACGAGCCTGCACTAGGCCATCCCACTCTGCTCCTACTCCTCTCCTGCTCTGAGGAGGGAGTTGAGAATACACATTAAATGCCCAGTGAAAATGTGACCTACAGCTGAGGAAGATGAGAAGAAGACACTGCAGGGAGAGAGAAGAGCTGCTGGGTTTCACCCCAGGGGCTGTGACACGCGGTCCGTGGGGCTGCTACATGTACCCTTACTGAGCAACCCAGCATCAGGCTGGCAGGATCCCACCTCCTGTCCCACCTGCTCAATGGGGTTTCTCAGGGAAATGTTGACAAATAAACCCCAAAATGACACTGCTGCAGCTCCTGCATCCTCTTACATAGACCCTGTCATATGGGTCCTGTAAGGGATGAAGAAAGGGGAGCGCAGGGTTCCATGGTCAGACCTGAGCTGGGGCAGCTCTGCTCGCCTGGCAGTCAGGGCAGCAGAACAGCTTTGGACGGTTGAGCACCAAATGTTTTCACAGGGAGTTACTATAGAAACTATCTCAACACCTTTTTCTGTGCAGCCTCGTTGCTGCTAATAAATAGCCTCATTATTTTGTAAAAAGTGCTCGGGAAACCAGGGGCAGCACGGCTCAGGCCGAGACAGAATTAATGGTCGAAAATAGTGGGACCATTTTTCCCTGTGCCATGGAAAGCAGAGAGGCCGGAGCTCCATTAGGGAGAGTTATGGCTCATTTCTCTGCTTTTGCTGTATTTATGTTTTATGTATTCAAAAGTGATTTCAGCCACAATCCCAAATTACCAATTCCCACATTACATTAAACGGCTGTGAACAGGAATGGCTCCTGCCTATCAAAATAAACCAGTGAGTGCCATGCAGGGAGCTGGCTCCTCCCTGGCACTTGCAGCCAGCCCTGCTTTCAGGGAAATGCTCCAGGGCCTGCTGAGGGGCTGCTGTCCCAGCTGGTACCAGGGTCATCACCAGTGCCCAAGGCAGAGTATCCCTAATTTCCATAATTAATTTCTCCCTCTCTGCCCCAGCAGCCCCAGCCACCTTCACTTCCCTGCCCAGTGCCTTAAGCCAAGCCATTTTCATTTCCCTTCAAGCCCCAGTGCCCCTGAGCAGGAGCAGATTGTTAAAAATATTAACAGGAGTAACACAATAGCAGGAATAACACAGTAACAGGAATAACATCCCTGTGGCGAGAAGCTAAAATACACATCGCTCTTAATGTATTCACAGGTCCTGTTGATACTCTGTGTTAGTGCCCTGCCTCTCCCAGACAGAAACGTGTTCCATCCAGGCAGGGCTGGGCTCCAGAATGTGCTGGGAAGCACATGGGCTTGTAGGATCTGCACTGGGTCTTGGATCTTCGTGGACATCAGCTTGACTCTGACTGCTTGGGACCATCATCATCCCATGGTTCACACCCAGACCTCACTCAGCACAGTGGTTCCTTGCTGATCCCGTCAGTGCTGGAGACGCTCACAGCTTCCATGAATCTGGATGATCTTGTCTGACTCGGGTCCAAAATCAAGCTTCCTTGTGTCATCTGAAAAACTTCTGGATTTGGATATAGGCTACATTACAAATATCACTCTCATCCTCCAACCTGAGTGCAGTCCTACTCACAGTCCTACTCACAGTCCTACTCACAGTCCTATGTGCAGTTCAGTGGTGGGTCGCCCTGGTGAGTGAAAACGGAGCAATTTTAGCCAAAAGCTCTGCCACCAGCTCTCAGACCATGGTTTCCTGACAGATCCCTGTCTGCCTCTTGCTGTGGGGAGCATGACACTCAGCTGGGATGCAGTTTGCACCACCCTGCCTGCAGCTGCCTGACTCTGGCTAAATTGAATACCATCATCCATGGATCTGAGAGGCAAATACCGCCCAGGAGAAGATGAGTTGGATATTTACCTTCAGGGAGGCTGGAAGCTGGCAGTGCCCACATCAAACCCTCAGTGTGGGCAGCAGGTGGCTGTGACCGTCCCCGTCATGACTGTGGGCAGGGGCATCTTCCCCATCCACCCACTTACAAAACCTCTTGCAGCCACAGTTTCCTCTGCTTTGCCCAGGAAAAGCTGGGCATCGCTATGATATGCTCATGCCACATCCCTGTGCATTGGCATTTTTGTGAAGATCTGAAGGAAAACTAGAACTGAGCACGCTGGTTTGCCCCTGGCAGGAGCCACCACAGACAAATAGAGAACACGGCTCTCCACGGCTCTTCTTGGGGATCACGCTAACGACTTGCGTGGCGCAGACCCAACATCTCGACGGGAGGCAGCCAGGCATCAGCGAAAATGATGGGGAATATAATGAATCATTTGTCTTCCCTGAGAAGGAAGAGTGGCGGTGGAAAACACAGACCCTTAACTCTTCCACAGCCGCCTGCCACTGCTGTCAGCGTTCACAGAGTCCCCAGTGGACTGGCAGGAAAGGAAAAAGGAGATGAAAGAGGACATCACCATGCTGGCATGTCCCAGTTTCTAGGATGGATGTGGGCTTGCTCTCCAGAGCAGCCTGGCTGTCAGCAGTTGATTATTTTGCTGTTAATGATACAGAACTCCTTATGGAAAAGGATTTCACTTCCTCGGTAAGGCTAATAAAGTGGATTTGGCTCCGTGCACTGCATCCTTTGTCTGAGGGGCCAAAGACACCAGAGGCTTTTGGGGAGCTGCTCCTCCAGCACACAGTGATGGCGGAATCCAGATGTGTTGGGAGGCAGCTGAGCAATCCAGAAGGGAGCCCGAACCCGGAATGCTTCGGACCACGATGCTGCTTCTCCCTGGAATGTCCCTGTTGTGACAGGCTTCCTCACCCAGCTTCTTGGACAGGGAGGGATTCATGGAGAACAAGGAGCCACCCCATCAGCCATGACCACAAACACATTCCTAACCCCAAACCAGTCCCAGAGGGGCAGAACTGCTGTGGCTGCCCCAAGGTTCCAGACTCCCTGAGGGTGCTGGAACTGTTGACAACTGGGAATAAATTACAGTTCCCATCTAATCAACTCTTCTCATCATTTCCAGTTGAGCGAATTAAAAATCTTCCAGCAGCACAGACAAACTGCAGCCCAACCTCGCGTCTGATAAATGTTCCTTTTGAAATCACGCCCAATGGGGGAGCCAATTAAACTTTTAACTTTTTTAATCCTATAATTTATTTAAAACGCATTTGCTGAAAGAAAATAATGTAGAAGATTTTTTTCTTTGTGATTTCCTTGTGATTTTTTTTTAGGGGGAGCCGATGTGAGAGGCAGATAACACAGTGCAGCAAGCTCGCCTCTGATGTTATCGCTCAAACCGAGTCCTGCAGCTCAGGCTGAAATTCCCAACTTTCAGTGAAATCTGAGATTCAGCTGGGGCAGGAGCTTCCCTGAAAAAGTCCAGCAGTGTAACCCCAGTTGGAGCAGGCAGGACCAGAGGAGCTACCAACAACCATCTCTGCTCCCAGTGCCGTCACAGCGCTCTGCCTTGCCAGCCCACCAGCGCAGCACTCACTATCCCACAGGAGTTTCCCAGCCATGCAGACAGGTCCCATTAACTGCCACACTTCCCAAGGGGAATTTGCATGGAATAGCACAGCATATACATGCTCTGCAGCCCAACAAGCTTCCTGGGATTATTATTATTGCTGTAATTACCAAAGGAATTAGTAATGCTAAACTATCAAGAGGTTAACTGCACCAGAGGCTAACGAGCCATGCGACACATCAAAATGCTGGGAAGCATTTTCCCAGCTCAGAGTCACACCGTATTTACCTGGTCTACTCATCCCTGGAAGTGGTCAAGGCCAGGTAGGATGGGACTTGGAAAAACTTGGTCTATTGGAAGGTGTCCCTGCCCATGCCAGGGGCATGGAACTGGATGATTTTTAAGGTGTCTCCCTACACAAAACATTCCGGAATTCCATGATTCCATGCTTTCCCCAGGAAGCAGTGCTCAGGTTTGCTTTTTTCCAGCCCCATTGCTTGGCACACAGTGCTGAGCTGGCATGGTCGTTTTGACAGTCCAGCTCTGGCCAAAGCAGGGGCACATCTTCCCTCCAGGAACTCCCCCTCTCCGTACGGCTCCTGCCAGGGGCAGCAGCCTTAACCTGGGTTTTGACAACCTCCTCTTTATCTGCTACTGACAACAAAGCTGTAATTGCAGCCCTCAGCAGAGCAGATAGAAGGAGCTCTCCAGGCCCCACAAGGAATAAAGGGCATTGCATGATCCAAGACTTGTCCTGAGATAACTGTGACTCTGCTCCAACAGTGGTGGGTGACAGAGAGTGATGCTCCTGGCCACTCAGTCCCTGAGCCCAGCCCCCTCCTCAGTGCTGACCTTCCAGAGCCACAGAAAACTCACATGACATCCCGTGGTCACACCGGATCCCTGCACATCCCTTTAGTTCCAGCAGATACAGGGATGGGGGGTTCCATGTGTTCCCATTTGTGGGATGAGGAGCGGGCATCCTGCAGATGCGGAGCAGTTGCCGCCTCCTGCAAGCCTCAGTGCCATCTCAGAATCAATACTCTGCCAACAATGATGGCAATAAGTTTAATTCTTGATGAATGGCAGACATAAAACTGAGCTATTGTGTTGCTGAAAGAAATTGAATTAAGGGTGAGCAGAAGGGACGCATCACTTGGCAGTGTGGCTGATAATGCTGCCTGCTTGGCCAGCTGCCACCAGCAGCCCTTTGGCTCCTGACGCGGCTCCTGACGGTCCTGGCAGGTCCCTGGGTGCCCAGTACTCCCTAAAACCAACCCATTCCATGGTTCAATTGTTGCTGTACAGGGAAGCAGGTCTCCAGCCCCCTCAACATTCCCCTCATCATGCCCTCCCCAGCATCCCTCCCAACATTACCTGCATTAGGGCACATCCTGGCACTGGGGACTTGGTGGCCCCTTCACCCCACCCCGTGGACATGCAGGAAAGGGAGTTTGGTCTTGGCCAAGTGTTTTGGTTTGGACAACCTTTCCCTTGGGATGGACACTTACTTATGTCTGATTATTTTTCCCAGCGCGTCTGTGACAGACTCCAGGTTTCCTCTGCACGCACAGGAAGACTTTCTTCATTAGCTGCTAGACTCCAGCTCCCGAAGAGCAAATTAGGGGACATGAATATGCAAATTAATGCTTCTAAACTGATAGCAGCATTGCTGCCTCCAAGGGGATCAAAGCTGGGTGACATTTGGCTTCCAGCTCTTCACATTCGGGAGTGGGGTTTGACACTTTCTTTAATTGTTTTTTGCACTGGAGACAGCTAAAAATAAACCTTCCACAAAGTTGTTTTCCCATTCTCTCTGTTGGGCTTGAGTTGGGGTTTTTCAAATTGTTTTTGCCCCGTGTTGCCCAAGCTGGCAGCATTCCACCGGACGGGCTGAGGCTTTTCCAGTCTGCAGGGGCCATCCCAGTGATGCCCTGCCCAGTCCCCACGTGGGCCACAGCAGTGGCACGGACACAATGGCCGTGGTGAGATGGTGTGGCACTAGGGACAGTTTGGGGACATGCTGGATGGCAGGAACTGCATGGGGTCACAGATAGCTGAATTTGGGCTGCAATTCCCCCAAAGAAGCCATTCCCCACCTTCAAAGGTGCTTTCCAACAACATCTGAGCCCAACAGCTTTCCATCCCTGCAGCCAGCCATGAAGACCCAGGAGTACATCCTGTGGCCACCACCAGCACCCAGATGCTGCAGGCTGACAAAAGTGCCCATGGCTGGGGCTTTGAGAGGCAGAGAAGGCTCCACACCCTCACATCCTGCATCCCCACAGGGCATCTCCATCCTGGGGCACTGCCCAGGTAACTTGTCAATAAGTATTGGGAATTGGGGGGAATAATAAGGAATTCCAACAAACTCTCTGCCAGAAGCAGCTGTCGGTCCATGTCCCACTGCCCTGGGCTGTAAATGCCCTTGGCTGGCTCTCTCCCTGCTCTCTGCCACCCCAGCCTCTACTTAGAAGTAATTAGGAGATAATTAACATTTGTAGCAAACAGCAGGAAACATCTGGGCCTGATAATGTACGAGGAGCCCTCGAGGGTGATTAATGGGGCTGCAGGAAGGAGAGTGGCAGGTGGCGTGGCAGAGCATCGTGCTGGTGGGGTTGGGATGGGATGGGATGGGATGGGATGGGGATGGGGATGGGGATGGGGATGTCTCTGGGGGATGCTCCAAGGATGGGGATGCCTCCTTTCATCCTCCTCTCAAGCAAAGGTGGGAAAGCAGCACCGTCCTCCCAGGAAGTTTTTCAGTCAGGAGCCAATCACTTGGAAGCAAGCTGGACTCAGAGGAAGAACAGAGGGCAATTTGGTGGAGCTGTAATTTATTTTGTCTGACTCCTACTTAATTAAGTACTTCATTTGCATAACCCTGTGCAGTAAGTCACTTCTGTCATCATGAAATTCAGCCATGTGCAAACAGTCTGCAAAAATAACACACATAATTCAAACTTACGTTTGTTGTAAGAACGAGTTTACATGATGCGATTAAACAGGCCTCACAGGCAGCCCAGAACACCCTTCCCTTTCTCCTTCCTCTCCCTTTCCCCTTTCCTTTCTCGTTCCCTTTTCCTTTCCCTTTCCCACCCCTTTTACCCCTTCCCCTTCTTCTCTAAAGAGAGGAATGAACCTTTGCATTGATTTCTGGAGAAATATTTGGGGTGTTGCTGGGCTTCACTTGCTCCTCTCCAGCAATTCTCTTTCTGACCTCCCTGCTGCAGAGGTCTGCAGTGCAGAGGGAGCCTTGGGTTCCCCTGAGCCACTCACACATTATTTCCCTGTAAATCAGCAAAAGGCCAAGCCAAGGGGTCCTCAAGGCCTCCCATAACCTTATTAAACCTTTCCCTCACTCGTGCCCTGGCCTCTCCGGCCTTTCACTAGCAGTGTGTGTGTTGGACATTGAAGAAGCCGAAAATGCAGCTGTGCGCAGGCAGAGGTATATTTTTAGGGCTGTGCTGACCTTCCGCATCTTGCTGCTGTCCTCCCCATGTGACACCAGCAGAAATATCCCCGGTGACACTCGGTGGCCGTGCACGGCTGGCCTGCGAGCGAGCAGCTCCACGTGCACGGGCTCGGCAGCCGGTGCAGCCGGGAGCGCTTAGTGCCGTGGGATGCTCAACAAACCCTGCTGACATTTCCCAGTGTGACATTAATAAAGGTGGGCTGGAGCAGGGCAGGGAGCTCCCGAGGCGCTGGGGAGAAGCCAGAACATCCCTGAGGAGGGGGACTTTGAGGTCTGTCTGGTCCTGCCCTGCTTGTTCCTTATTCACACCCGTGCCAGAGCAATGCCCAGCACTGTGGCAGCAGCCCCTGGGCTCCCCCACCCAGTGCCGTGCGGGTGAGCAGCCCTGCTCCAGCCTGGCATTTCTGGGGCACCCGTGTCCACAGCAGCTTGAGCAGCGACTGCCAAAGGACACACATGGACCTGGTGTGGGGAACAGCATCCTCACAGGCAGAGGCTTTTTGCCAGTATTGGAAAGTTTCTGAGGTGTTTGTAAAGTTCTGATTTGCTAAGCACAAACAGGTCAGCTTTGCTGGTCCCTCTGCCAGCCTGGATGGCTGCTGCAGCAC
Source organism: Corvus brachyrhynchos (assembly GCF_000691975.1). Lineage (NCBI taxonomy): Eukaryota > Metazoa > Chordata > Aves > Passeriformes > Corvidae > Corvus > Corvus brachyrhynchos. The sequence continues at coordinate 3,773,729 of NW_008240039.1, forward strand.
TGCTGAGCCCGAAGGTTGGGAGGATTTCCAGACAGCCGAATGCCAGATGCTGGTGGCCCCCAGGACAGTTTCCCTCAGATATACACATCACAGAAAATTCGTTTGGCCGTGATCGAAGAGGCTCCAGGAAGCAGCTGAACACACCCCCTCTGGTGAGCGTCCCCTGGGATTCCCCAGGGCCACACAGCCAGGGTTGTTGCTGTCCCAAATCCCCCTCTGAGCAATATTAGCAAAGAGCAACAAACCTCCCCATGCCCCCTTCGGCTGCCAGACCCACATGGCCAGGAACATGCACATGTGGTTTTCACAGAGAGAACAATCCCAAGTGCCTATAAATACCTAGAAAGGTAAATGCATTAACCTTATCATGATCCCAGAGTGTAATTACATACAGCCTGGCTCCCAGGTAAATTAGTACATTAATAACAATTTTGTTCCATAATTACTGTGGTATCTTGATCTTGCAGCTATTTGCCCACTCACTTCCACGTGCAAGGGCATTCCCACCACCATTCCCACTGCTGGAGCAGCCTTGGCCAAACAGCTCCAGGCAGTGCTTGGGAAATCTGTGTGCAGACTACCAAAGTCTACTCGTAGTTTAGATGAAGATGCCACAAATAAACCAGCCTGGTCCTCTGTCCAGCTGTAGGGCTGATTCCCACCAGAGAAGATTTTCTGCTGGCCAAGCTCCCTGGGGAGTCAGGTGGGATCAGTTCCAACATGGGAGGAAAACTTTTACTGGGAACCTGTTCCTGGCATGTGTGGGATGCTCCACTGTGGAGTGGGGCACTGGGACAGGGTGACCACCACACCAGGACTGAAGCTACCAGTGGATGCTCGGACACTCCCAGACCCCTCGAGGGCCATCCCCAGGAGGGGCTTCTCCATCGGCTCAAGAGGAAGAAGGAAGGGAGCATCCACTCGGATCTCCATGGAAACCAGGGAGCGGTGGGGAAGACTTTAATTTGAAGTGCTGATTTGGCGGAGGCCCTGGGAGCCATAGACAGGAGATGAGCTGCATTAAGGAGCAGCAGGGGGGGGGATGCAGCTCTGAAAATGGGTGCCAAAAGGGTATCTGATACCATTAGGATTGAAAAGTTGCTGTGAAAGGCAGGGAGTCAAATGGGACCAGCGTAGCAGCAAAGGATTTATTTAATTCATTTGGCCCCTTTTCTGGGCACAAATTATCCATGTAGAGAGTTTTTCTTTTTTTTTTTTCTGAATTTGCTCATTAATTTGCAGCAAGGGGGCAGATGGCTGATGCAGGCAGAGCTCAGAGCATCCTCCTGCCTGCACCCTGGGCGAAGGCAAACCCTGACACCATCCCCACGCCGCAGGGACTGCATCCACCGGCACCATCTCCCAGCTCCCTCCACACATACTTCATATTTTGGAGATAAACAGAAGACTGGAGCCTCCAAGGCTTTGATTCCAGGACTTTTCATTTACTGTAATTACTGAAGGATGTTTCCCCTGAGATAAGATCTGTGTGACATTTGCGCAGCCGAACCTCTTGGCACAGCCCGCTCTGCTCACACCTGCCAAACAGATTCACAGCCGCAAACAACCAGGTCCTGCAGCAGGAGACAAGGCCAGCGTCTCTGGGGAAGCCATGGGGCAGCTCCCTCCACCTTCCCAGGGACGAGTGCGGGGTTCGGCGAGCCAGGGGAAAGCAGGATGAGAACCCGATGCTAATCTGGGCTGGGAGGTGAGGAGCAGCTGTCAGTGCCCAGATCGCTGTGCCCCTAAAATCAAGTGCTCTCTAAGCATGAATTTGGGGTGCACTCTGATGTACCCTTATGCTGACGAGCCAAGTGATCCACTCTTGCTCCCACAAACCCTTTCTCACCACCCAGCAGGATCCACTGCAGCATCAGCCTTGCCAAAGGGGCCTTTGTTGCCTACAGCACCCACACGGTTTATTTAAAAACCTTAATAGTATTTGGAAATTACAGGCAAATGCTCCATGTTGACCTTCACTAAGGTGACTGCAGTTTCCCACCTCCGTACAGTAAATCAGTGGGGTAAATGAACACGGAGACTCAATTCATCATCAAATGTCAAGCCTGAGACAGAAAGACGGGAAATGATTTAAAAGCAACTGGCAGTTTAGAACTGCTGCAAATTTCTCATTATGGAGCTGCGAATTGTTATGAAAAACTAATCTGTGTTTTAAGCTTTGGTCTGCCCAGAGCTGACAAGGCTCCTTCCTTCACCCCTCCCTTCAGTTGGGGTGAGTCCCATCTGACACCCCCAAAAGCCTTTGAGCATCACCCCCCCCTTGGATGCCCCACTCTCCACAGACCCTGCAGGAGCTGAGCTCCATTGGGTGGATATTGAGGTGTGGTTTTGAGCAGCATCCCCAGCTGAGCATCCTTCCCTGGGAGTTCTCCCCCAGGCCAGCTCCTGTCCCGGGCAGAGGCCACAGCCATACAATGTCACCATCCTGCAATGTCAACAAGGTGCCCATCACCCTCCTCCCTGCGGGACCAACCAGGGAGTGAGGATGTGCTTTGCAAAGTCCTCCACACCCCATCCATTGTGGCTGAATGGGAGCACAGCCACTGCAGCTCGGAGGCTCCTCATCCCTCCTGCCTGACTCCTTTCTCCGGAGACGCTAATAAAATGCATTTCCTCCAGCCAGCGTCTCGCTTAGGGAACCTTCGCCTGGGCGTGATTGAGTGCACTTAATATAGTCGCTCTCACCGTAGAAAGGATTCTGAGCCTCCTATTTGACAGCCTTGATCTTAAAGAAATCCATTAAGAGCAGCTTTATCTCTGGGTTTTGTAACCATTAAATCAGGTTTTATCAAGTCGGTGATGTGCTTTCAGAGAGACAAGTGGGAGAAACGGGGAATAAACCTCCCAAACTCCCACGCTGGGGCTGCTGGGCTGGATTTGGGTGACATGGAAATAACCAAGAGAGGGTTTGTCTTAGTGGGAAGCCCCTCAGGGTGATGCTGCCTCTCCAGCAGGTCACAGGAGCCTTTGCTGGATGCTGCTGTGCTGCTTCCACGCGTCCCAATCAGCTTTCAGTTTGGCAGAGGCGCTAAATACTCATTTCAGCTAATAAAGATGCCCGGTAATGTCATATTCATTTTGGTGACATGGAAATAACCAAGAGAGGGTTTGTCTTAGTGGGAAGCCCCTCAGGGTGATGCTGCCTCTCCAGCAGGTCACAGGAGCCTTTGCTGGATGCTGCTGTGCTGCTTCCACGCGTCCCAATCAGCTTTCAGTTTGGCAGAGGCGCTAAATACTCATTTCAGCTAATAAAGATGCCCGGTAATGTCATATTACAGGGCTGGCAAGCTCCCAGCAAATATTATGGTGAGGCTTTGTTTAATTAGAGGGTTCTCAGGCAGTCGCAATTTCCTTCTCATAATGGGGAAAACAAGCTGGGTTTAAAAGTTTGGGCTGGCGGCAAACCCTGCTGAGGCTCAGGCAGCCTGAGAGCTGGTTTCCCAAAGGGCCTTCAGCTGCTGCAGGGAGCTTCGCCCCCAACTCCTATGTTGGTTTTACTTTTCTTTTTACCTTATTTTCTCATTACTAGTTGCCATTTTTTAGTTGCCCCTCCCTAGCCCAGGTGCTGGGGGCCAGGTCTCCCTGCTCTCCTTATTCCTCTGGTGCCATTCCACCAATGCCTTTGCCAAGGCAGTGACACTCCAGTCCCCAAAAGGTCTCATTTGCATCTACTCCAAGAGGGACAACACCACAGAAAATTACTGAACCCATGGCAAGGGCTTCTCAATCCTTCCCTCTCTGTACACCTCGGTGATGAGACACAAACCGAGATTTTTAGAGCAAATTAATTCCGTCATTACTGGAATCCAGTTTCCTTCCTGACATGAATGCAAATGGGAAGAGCACACCAAGCTGCATGCCAGGCACGGGTGCTCGAGTTCATTGTCATCAGCAGGGATGACTTTATTAACAAGTGGGAACCCAGGAAGCTGCCCCCACGCTCATTGTGAGTTTGAGAGGCAGCAGCAGCAGCAATTCCAAGGGCCATGGCCATAATGCCAAGCAGCTGGGACACAAGGCATTTGTATTTCCTACAGGAAAAGTTTTATCAACTTTTCTTAATGACAGTTCTGTAGCTCTTGGGCCACAGATGTGTGCTGCAGGGCAGCAGGCAGCACCATTCAAGCACCAGCTCAGCTCGAGTCCCTGTGCTGGCATCCCCTGAACGTTGGCACATCATTCACCACTCGAGCTGCCTGTGCTGCAGGTACAGCACCAGCTCATTCATAAGCCTCAAGAAATATCGTTGTGTGAAAATGTAATAAAAATTATTCAGCTAATCTACTTTAATAACCCAACTCCAGGGCCTCTCTGTGCTGCAGACAGTATAATCAGTTCTAAAATATGAGCTGTCATTTCCCATCAGTTCAAGGGAGGCAGAGGAACTCGGCACCCGACTTCATCGGGGCCACTAATTCACCAGCCTCAAGCCTGTGGAGAGTGAGGCAGCATTTCCAGAGCTGGTGGGCTGCTCTTCCCTCCCAGTCCCATTTACAGTCCCTGCCCTGACCCCCAGGATGCTCCAGGGGATGGGGGTGACACAGGGGACCTTCAGCACTCATCTCCACAGGACAAGGATGCTGAGGATTTCCACCTCCCCGAGAAGAAAATGCTGCCACACTCTGACAGTTACGTACAGCAATTTTTATGGTTCAAGGATGAGTAAGAAGTATCAAAAATCCCATAGAACTGCCTTAGTGTGTACAAAACTCTCTGTAGAATACAAAATATACTTTAAAAATATTCCGCAGAATCAAATCTGCAAACTTTTTAAGTTAAAAAAAGATTCAAGGTGCCTAAAATATCGTCACACTTAACAAAAATACAGATCCTGCAGTCACAAAGTGCCGTAACAAACACATCCACTCGTCTCGATTGGGGCGGATGGAGCCGCTCGGCACCACCAGCACTCACAGCAGTGCCCAGGGACCCCAGTGACAGAGAGACCTCCCGGCCTGGCAAGGTGACAGTGAGGGGCTGGGGGTCATGACCACGCTCAGACAGACACGGGTACCCCCAAGGCGGTGCTGACGAAGCCGCTGGGCTGGCGCAGGAACCAGCAGCTTTGCAGTGGCAGGCAGGCAGCCTCACTGGTACAGGACCTTCACGCAGAAGGTCTCCTCATTCTTGTCCTCGTGGTCGTTGATGTGAATCAGGATCTCCTCCTCCCCCACGGTCGGGCTCGGGGCGAAGCGCAGGCCAATGGTGTACACCTCCCCTCCGGCCACCTGTGGGAGAGAGGGCCGGAGGAGGTGGCAGCACCTGGCCAGGGCCCTTCAGGTGCCCACTCTCCCCAGGCCAGGGTGGCCCTCGTGCCGGGCACCCACCCAGCATCGCCTGGTCTGGCCAGATGAGGGGCCTGAAGAGGGGGGAGTGTTGGCAGCAGGACGTACCTCGAAGGAGTCCTCCTTGAACTGCAGCAGGTCGGGGCGGTTGGTGCATAAGAAGTAGAGCCGGGGTGAGGGGTAGGGGTTGGTGTAGGTGATGCGCTTGTTGCAGCCTCTCCCACCTCCCGCGGGCAGCGAGATCTCAAAGGCCTGTGGGGCAAGCAGGGGCTGTGGCAAGGCGGCACAGATGGCAAGGTGGGCAGCAGCCACAACGGGCACTCCCCCAAACCCACCACAGAGAATTGCCTCCCACACGCTGCCTTCCCTTCCCTCCCCTCCCACACCTCACATCTGCTCTGCCAGCCAGCAGAAAGAACCCACCCTTGATCAAAAGCAGCAACAATTAATTACGAGTGTGAAGGACAAAGGGCTGGCAGAGCAGTGGAGACTAGCCAGCTCCTTCTCATTCCCAGGGAGAGTTGTGGTGCTCCCTCAGATAACTAGATGGACTTGATGACCCTGAACAGCACCTTCCAACCCCAACTACTCTGTGATTCTCTTAACACCCCACAGCACAAGCAGCATGTGGCAGGACAATGGGGTAGCAGTGCAAATGCCAATCTGAACCTTTCCCAGTACCAAGGGGTTCAGGAAAACATTTTTAGAAGGAACACATTAGCCAGGAAAACTAATTTTCTGTCTTTGAGGCAAGGCCTCCGCCAGCACAGCGCTAATCGAAAGCAGCATGCTGCAGCTCTAATTTCACAACCGGGAATACTTCCGAGCTGCCGCTCCTCAGCATGGGGCTGCCTCCAAAACAGCCTAAAAGACATTTTACCAGGGGCTTCAGTGAGATTAGTCAAATATCCCAAGGGCTAAATGTGTGTTTATGGTGGCAAGTGCCAAAAAAACCACAGATGGAAAGAGAGGAAGAAGCAGAAGATGGCCCCAGGTTATTGGCTGAACTGAGACCACTGATCCGGCGCCATCACCACGTTTCTCAGTCGCGAGAGCTGCCGTACCTTGGAGATGAGAGGCTGCCTGCAGGACAGGCAGAGCAGCCAGGAGGACACCAGCTGGTGGGACTCCACATCCACCAGGTTGAGGTAGATGAACTTGCTGCCAGCCCGCCGTGGCCTCACACCGATGTACAGGTCCTGGATGCCATTGGCAGGGAGGAGGAAGGCACCGTTTGGATCCACCTGTGGAACGACACCTGGAGGTACAGCCACCCACAACAGCTGATCCCAGCCCTGAAAAGTCCAGCTTGGAGCATCAATTAGACCAAAATGCTCTTAAAAGCCTGTACCCCTACTCCACCACTATTGAATCCCGTCCCTCCCATCCCCAGGAATACTCTGGGACTAATTTGTGTCAGGAAGGACAAGAGCCACTTGGGAACAGCCAGGGCCTCCCCAGCCCAGGGGTTCCCCCACATAGGCTTTGCCTGAGGAGCCTTTGCCTTTCCCTTACGGGACAGCAATGGAGGTTTTCTCCCTTTTTATTATTCACATTTCCAATTACGGACGAACAAATTCTAAAGAAATTGTGAGTCTTCAGACAGTCTCATTAACGCAGATAATTTGCCCTCCGGGGTTTCGCGCCAATGATCCTACACATGACAGCTCTAATCAAAAGATAATTATCACAAATGCTTTACGGTTCTCAGTTGTTCACAACTCCGAGTGGGTTGCCTTTTGCTTTCTGGAGGGGGTTTCTCTGGGCTGGCCCAGGCCAGCCAGCCCCCCCCCCGCCACAAGGGTTACCTCCAGCTCCTGGGGGTGGGAGGTGAAGGCCTGCACCCTCCGCGGGGCCGCGGTGCCGCGCAGCAGCAGGGAGAGGCGGGTGAGCTGCCCGGCCGTGCAGGCGACGTCCAGGCGCTGCAGCGAGTGCAGGTAGAACTGCCAGATCTGGACAGGCGCTGCCAGCCAGGTGTCCCTGCGCACGGACAGACGGACAGGGCTCGCCACACACCACGGGAGTCAACGTTCCCCACCCTTTTGGGGTCCTGCTACTTACGTATAAATAGCAACAAAGAACTTTTTGATCTGCGGGCTTGGTCCTCCAGCTACTTTGAGGAAGATGTCCTGTGGCTCGCCAGGCCCCTGCATAGACACCAGAGCATTGTCCCAGCAGTTGACCAGCTAATGAGGACCCCAAAAGTGTCTTCCCCTTAATGGGGAAACCACCACCAACTCCCTTATGAAAGCAGATGCTTTCAGCACCTCGTTAAACTATGTTATTAAGTTATTATACAGCTTGGCTGAGCTCCCCCAGTATTTTTAATTACAAAAGAGGATACAAATGACTATCACATTCCAGGTCTGTATCTGTAATCAAATTTTGGCAAATTTTCTGCAAGTTTTCTAACAAGCCCTAACCCAATTACCATACTAACGCATTTCCGCAACAGCAATTAGCAACTATCCCTTGTCGCCATTTGCATGGACATGCCCAAGCCTATTTTTCCCTTCCATCCCCTCCTGCTGTGGAGCCAGCCCAGGAGAACCTTCTGCTCAGGGAGAGAGCGGGATGGTGCAGGGCTGGGCATGGAGCTGCCCCACTGCCCCAGCATCCTTCAGCAGGGACAGGCTTTGCTGTGCACCCCAAGGACACACCGTCCCACCACACGCTGCCGGCAGCTGCGGATACCCTGAGCAGCAGGAAGGTCTATCCCAGCCCAACAAAAGGCTGCTTTTCCCCAGCATCTGAATCATCTGGTACTTGCTCAAAAGAACAAGCGAGCACAGCGGAGCTGCCCCACTGCCTCAGCGTCCTTCAGCAGGGACAGGCTTTGCTGTGCACCCCAAGGACACACCGTCCCACCACACGCTGCCGGCAGCTGCGGATACCCTGAGCAGCAGGAAGGTCTATCCCAGCCCAACAAAAGGCTGCTTTTCCCCAGCATCTGAATCATCTGGTACTTGCTCAAAAGAACAAGCGAGCACAGGCTGCTGCATGATGCGATAAGGGGCAATGCTCAGCCTCCCCCGCCAAAACAATGCAGCTCCTTTTAATTGGGAATAAAAAGCAATTCCAGCTTCATCGCTGCCACTGTGTCAGTGCCACGGGCTGGTACACAGCTCTGTGGTTGCACCCACATCGGCAGCTCTCTGCCAACCAAAATAAACTGCAGGAGAAGGACGCGAAGAACAGCGATGGCGAAGTGTAACATACCAAGGATTTGGTTTCACAAATGATGTCAGGGTCGCTGCAGCGAACAAACATCTCGGGCTGCCCGCCTGGCACCCCCACCGGCGTGCCTGTGGACAGGGACCGAGGGAACCACCTTCAGCTTTTCCTCTGCCTGTGCCTCTCCTCTGCACCCCACACAGCTGCACACAGAACCCCTCCTGCTGGACTGCCAGCAAACCACACGGGTGTGCAGGTGCAGGGAATTTGGGTTGAAGTTAACGGAGAAAGATGGAAGGAGAGCAAGTGAGGAGCCCAGGGCCATGAAGGGGTGAGGAAGCAGCAATATACTCCCTGAATGCTGCTGTGCCTCCAGAAAGGCTCCATGAACCACAGACGATGACTAACAGGGAAGACCCCAAACCCTGCCAGACATGTCATGGACTCACCAGGGAGGGTGTGCCAGGGAGGCAGCCGAATGGTTTTCTTCAGGAAAGTGAGCTCTGGGTGGTAGAAGCGGAAGGTCTGGTCCACCACATGGGGCTGCGGCTCCACCTTCACCCGCAGGAGCGCAATGGGCTTCCCCCCGCTCACCTGGAAGGAGACCTGTCCCGGGGGCCAGCGGGAGAGGGATGGGGTTTTCCAGTGATTCTGCTCCTCCCATGCAGCCCCTCAAGCACTGTTTCACCTGGCTCCCTAACCTGGATGAGCTTTGTCTGCTTGGCCCC
>NW_008240039.1:3782996-3797756 GCF_000691975.1 Corvus brachyrhynchos
GTTCCGTGAGGGTGCAGCATCGCTGCAGCTGCGTGGTGCTCCCCATGGCTGTACCAGCCTGCTCTGCATCGGCAAACACAGCCGAGGGGAACACTTCCTACCAGGAACAGCTCAAAACGGGCCCGTGCCTACCTGTGCCGCAACCACGGCGGGGTCTGCAGAGAAGGTCTGGTATTTGAAGGGGATGCGGACAGTCTCACTGGGGCGCAGGTAGACCTGAGGCTTGAGGTCATCACGGAGATGGAACATATCCTCCTCCACCGGTGTAACACTCTTGGTCAGCTCTTTGAAGTGGCGCCACTCCCTCGGGTCCAGTATGACACTGGGGCAGTGAGCAGCAGAGGTGCTGGTGACGACTGGGTGGGAGCTGATGCCACCCTGGCATCTCCCCAGGCACACACAGGAGCCCCCACCTGAGCTCAGGGTGGTCGACCTCAATGGTCACGGTGTGCTGGACGCTGTATGGGTTCTTCAGGGCGAACTCAAAGAACTCAGCTGTCCCCAGCACGGCGTGGACAGTGCGGGTGGCTGTGATGGCCTGGCTGAGCATCTGGTAGATGCTCTCTCCCTTGATGTGATCCCGGTAGGCATTGATGACCTGCAGGTCCCAGGTACGCTGCTTCGGCCAGCCCTGCCAGGAGAGAAGGAACCATAAGCCCGGAGCCACCACAGGGGCTCCAGCCCGCGCCCTCCTGCCACCAGCACCCTCGTGCAGCCACACCAGCACCATGTGCTGCAGCCAGTGGGTGGACACGGCCTCACTGAGGGTGGCCAGGGTGTCCAGGCTCACTTCTGGCCGGCGACTGCGCAGTGCGGCCTCCAGCTCATTGTCCACATCCACCAGCCTCCGTGCCCACGCCGTCCTCCCACCTGTGGGGAGAGAGCACCGTGGCACCAAGGAAGGACCCCAAGATACTGCAGTCCCCAAGGCCCCCACAAAGCTGCAGGGATGGGAAGGGGAGCAGCAGAGGGGGCAGCTGATGCACAGGTGACACTGCAGCAGCAGAGACCCTGCCCACCTCAACCCATGGGGGACAGGCCAAGCCCCAGCAGGACTCACCACCAGCAGTGTTCGGGGAGCGCCAGCTGCCACGTGGGGTGGTGACAGTGCTGTCTGGTGCAGTGACAATATGAGTTTGGGATGGCAGCTGCCCTGGGGTCTCCTCACACGGGTGACCTGCCACGAGCAGAGACAGGAGTGGAAACCATCCGTTTTCATTGTTATAAAATCTACTGCCAATTTTTACCTCCCTGCAGCTCTGTTCAGCCAATTTACACAAGCAGGAGGGAATATCTGGAAGCCAGTGATGCCCTAAGAGCCTCATGTTCTCCCCAGGGCCTGTTCTATCACACAGCCACCTGCCCAGTGATGGAGCAGCACGGACAGCACACACCATCCTGAGCCCCTCACCGGCTCCTGCTTCCATTTCTGTGTTCTGCCTCCCACAGCATGGCCACATGCTGCTGCATCTCCCCACTCCCACAAAGGCTGTGCCAAGTGCAGCCACACAAGGCTCTAAACCCACCGGCTATTTGCCCAGCCTACACATCCCATCCCCATCCTTCAGGAAAGGGCACCAAGCTTTGCCATCCTATTTCTAAAAATATTTTGAAATTTAAAAAAAAAAGAGGATGGGAAAAACACCAAAGGGCAGCTGCTGTCCTGGCACAGCAGCTCTACTTCTTCCCTTGGTCCTTCTTCTTTGTCAGGGTGTGAGTTAAACCACTCCCTGGGTTGTGGATCTCAGATTCTCTTTCCCAGGAGCTTATCGGCCCTTTGCAGGCAAAGTATGGAAATGACGATTGAAGATATCCTATATGGAGCTAATCTCTCCTCTGAAGATAAGATTTTAAAACCTGGAGTCACTGCACATTTATAGGACACAGAATTAAATACATAAAATAAAAGCAGCCAGCAGGTTCTGGGAAGGATGACATCCCCATCAGCCTGGGCCTCACTCAGGTACAGCCCTGCACATGCTGCGTGCCCCACCCAAGCCTTTGGGTCGCATGAGCAGTGGGTTCTCACCAACATTGGCCAGGCAGAGGTGGAGGCGGCCCCTCACAGCCACACGGACACCGAGGGGCCGCAGGGCACCGTGCCGCAGAGCCTCGCGGCCCATCACCGTCCCGTCCGGCTCGTACTCAGTCGTGGCCACCTCCAGCTCATGGTAGGTCCTGACAGCCCTCTGGCCCTGGCGCAGCAGGGGCTGGGGAAAAGGCAAGGACAGAAAAGGTGCAACGAGTTACTAGGGAGTCTGGTCCGGAAGGGTCAAGGGGTCTGGGTACGAATGACACTGGATGTCCTGGCTCTGCAGGGCTTAGTGCTAAAATACTGCCAGAGTTCCAGGGAAGGGCAAGGAAAGTTAATGCTTTGTCATCACTTTGGAGGAAAAGATAACAAATCCTGTGATTAAGGGCTTGTCAAGCTGACACCAGACTTGGCTACACAGAGGGGCTGACAGCATCTCCATTACTGAAGACACAAGGACAACGCAACAGCATCTCAACAGAGGACCAAAGGGAGAGCTGGGCTCCTCCCAAGCACTCCACACAGGCAGGGGGGTCCTTCAGCACTCCCAGCCATGGGAAAAGACCTTCAACCTAACCAATACCTCCAGTTTAACAGCAGCAGACCCAACATGGAGCAGGGAGTCTCCATCCCAGACATCAATCTGGAGGCTGTGCTCGGCCAGGTACCGCAGGAACCAGCGCTGCTCCCCGGGCCGCAGGAAAGCCGGATCCACCATGTACTTCAGCTGCAAGCCCGGTGGTCCTGCAAGACACCACACTGTCACAGACATGGCATTTGGCGTGGTGGGCAGCCTCAACGTGCACCTCACGCAACTGACACTCAGTGCTTTACTTCAAACATTTGACGTTTTGAATGTTTTTCATGATGTGCAAACCAGCAGAGGTTTGCTATTAACAGACACCAGCCCATCCCTCAGGCTAGAGGCAAGCCTAACCCACTCAACAGAATAGGAGCAGCCACACACAGATGCTAAAAGCAGAGCTTACTGGTGCTGAGGGTCCCGTCCTCGTTGACCCGGACAAGGAGCTGCGCCAGCACAGCCAGCCCGGTTGCCGGCCCCCTGTCCGTGCTGACCAGCTGCAGCCGGGGCGTGGTGACCGGTGGGAAACGGTAGAACTGGAAGGTGAGGAAGACAGTCCTCGGCCACGGCCCCTCCGTGCTACCCTGGGCATCCCTTGAGGAGAGAAAGGGGTTTGAGTTACTTGTGGCACAGCACTGCCACTCTATCACGAGCTCCTCGTGCATTTGGCACATGCCAAGAGGCGGAAGAACAAGAGAAGATTGGCAGCACCACAAGTATTTGGACTTTTCTGAAGACAGCGGCCATACGGTTTGCCTTAACTTTCCAAAAAGCTTTGTAATTCCAGCTGTCTCCTGCCATATGCTGTGATGGAGGCGCCCAGCAAAGGCAGCGTGTTACCTTCCCACAGCACACTGCCAGCCATGGAAAAAACAGAAGCGGGGCCTTATCCAGCCAAAGCCACTCCCTGGGTGCCAACTTTCCCAACTCCATTTGCATTTCTGGAGAAACCCTGCATTAATGAGCTCTGACATCACATTGCGGCTCATGGATCCAACTAAAAAAAACTGGATTATGACTTAAAAGTGCCCGGGAAGGACAAAAGCATCATCACAAAAACCCTCTAGGGCCTTGCCTCCATGGCAGGTGCTAGAAGAGGCACCTCTGCAAGGACAGCGAAGTGGGCTGGGGGAATCTGGGGAAAGGACTCTGCCCAGGAGGCCTTTGGGATCTGCCCACACAAGACCCCAAGCTGCCATCCCACCTGCCAAACGCCAGGAACTGCAGGACTATTTCATTGCCTTGTAGAGGGTCAGCTTCCTCCAGCCGCAGGTTGAAACTGCCCAGCTCCACTGGCTCCGAGATTTCCACTGGCTCCTGGTTACAGTCCAGGATGTCCGGAAAGCCGGCGGCGTGCAGGCGCGCCAGCGAGGCGCGAGACAGGGACACACGGGAACTGATGGAGGAATAGCAGTGAGCTCCACAGAAGGGGCCACGGGAACCCTGGCAGGCCAGGTGATGGGGCCACAGGAACCTGGGGAGGGGCAGCCAAGCATCACCTGCATGCCTGCAGCCCCACAGCAGCCATGGGCAGCTGCAGCGGGGTGAAGGGCAGCGCCCGCAGCTGGTCGCTGGCACAGGGCTCTGCATCCGGTGAGCCGAGGTCGACCTCCAGGTGGGTGATGCCCGCATCCTGCTGCAGGGTCTGGCCTGTGCCCCGTGGCGAGGCCACGAGCTGTGACACCGAGAGCTGGTGGGAGAGTGGTGAGTGTGAGCACCCGCAGCCCCCTGAGGCAGTCTCTGTGGCAAGGTCGGCCAGCAGCCCCTCTTCGCTAAAGGAGCTCGGCCACTGCGTGCCCCAGTGCTGTCATTCCACCAGGAAGTGGCACAGCTTGGCCACACAAGGGTTTGCACCTCCGCTGCCATTTCCCTGCTGCTCGCTCCCTTGGCGAGAGGAGGGATGAGCACATGCAGCAGGAAGATCAAACTGTTTAATGTGGCCTTATGAGGCATTTCATTTCATCAAAAATATTTGTGTGCATTGATTCCTGCATCAAGATATAAAACAGCATAAAGAGGCCTCTCAGTATTCATAGCTCTCCTTAAATCCTGGGAGCTCTGCATGAACAAACTGTGTGTCACTGTCAGCACATACCGGGGACGACAGCACCCAGCAAATCTGGACTGTCAAAAACCAGAGCTGCCCTCACTCCTGGGGTGTGAAAAGAGCACAGGGAACCTCACTCAGCACATCACAGGCAGGAGCTGTTTTGCTGCCTGGAGGAGGTGGATTTGAGGACACTTGGTGCCTCTTGGACGCAGCAGAAAGGAAAACAGGCAGAGGATGGGTCCAGAAGCACATCCTACATATGGGCCATCCCCTGGGGAATGCCCACCACCCACCCCCACTGGTGCATGTGGCACTTACCCCTGGTCCCCGTGGGGAGACTGGCACTTGCCGTGGGGTTGGCACTCCTGTGGAGAGGGATAGGAGAGATGCTGTAGAGGAGCCATCACCCCCAGGCCCCATAACTGCAGCTGCACCCACCACCACCAAACCTGCCCTGTCCTCCCACCAGCCCTTTTCAATTCTAGGGGTGAAGGCAGCACAGCGAAGCAGCTTACCCAAGCTTACCCAAGCAGCATTTCACTTTACTTATTTCCCAGTAAGACTGCTGCTTGGGGGTTAACACAGCACGTCTCCAGATCCATCCGTTATTTTGCCGGGAATCAGGCTAGCTCTGCCACAAACAGCAGCTCCCCCATCCCCTGACAGCGCCGCGGTGCCCCACGGCCACATGGTGCTGCCTAAGTGGGATGCTTAATGAGACGTGAAAGTTTTAGGATACTTAAGGTTTTCATTGCTTCTCTGTTATTTTTTGTCACTCCCTTCATCTGCTCGAGCATTTGTGCCCCGAAACGGTGGGAGCTTTATCCTGTTTATATTTGGCTGCTCCCTGCGCCGGCACAGCTGAGCTCGCTGCGCCGTGGAGCCGCGGGTCCTTCGCGGCAGAGCAGGGGCACAGATGTTCCATCTCTGCATCCACGTGATGCTGAGACCTTAATTTGCTTTCCCCACCACGTATATCCCAGCTATTCCGTGCTGGCTGCTGTGTGAAGGAAACCACCCCGTCTCCCTCGTGCCTGAAATACTGTTTCCTTCCAGTTAGGATGGCTTTGGCTGGCGTTAAGAAGAGGATGGACAGATACAGCAGCAGTACCAGCATCTGAGCTGACAGAAGAAGCTCTCAGCCTCCCCTGGGCCAGACAGCAGCACGTTTCTCAACAGAGCTCTACAAAAAGTTAACCCAATAGTCCCTTCAGCACCTTGGGATACAGGCTGGAGGGGCACAGCTCTGGGACCACCGCTGCACTTTGCAAGCTCTCCCTGGTGCCATAAGCCCCCAGGAGCCGGGAAAATGCCATGGAGTTTGTCCCTGAAAATCACCTTGATGGGGATCTCCCCTCACTAGGGACACAGCCCACAGCCCAGCACACTCCCCCAAGCTAGAGCACACCAGACCAGCACCAGGATGGAAACTCAGCGTCAGCATTTGCTTCCCTCTCCCTTCACTACACCACAACTCCATCAGCATCCCAGCCACCTACAGCTGAAAGGCACTAGGAAAAACTTTTCAGGCAGCACCAGGAAGGTATCTGCATGATGCAGCCTGTGCTGCAGGGAGATGAACCCCACATACCCCAATATCACCAGACTCCTTCATCCTTCCCTAAAGCTCTCTTCTCCAAGGCCCCTCCCAGCAGCAGTGCTGGCTCCTCACTGGCAGAAACACGGGATTTGTCACAGCAAAGCCATGGTGCCACTGCCATCGTGTGGAAGACACCACAGCACTGAAGCCAGCATGGAACAGCAACCCACTGGTGGACCATGGACTGGCTCATCAGAGAGCCGGGGAGATGTGACACACACTGAAACACTGCCTGCTGCCTGGAGCATCACCCTGAGACACAGCTGGGACCCCAGCAGGAGCAGCACTGCAAAGAAAGGGGAGTTTGCTTCCCACCAATCCCAAAAGGGGGATGAGAGAGAAACCAGCCAGAGAGGATTTTCAGGAGCACAGTGCATGGACACAACTTTGTGCCTAAACCCAAGCCCACAGCATTTTTCCTTCCATCTCCAACAGACCAGAGGGGTGCTGGAATCCTGACCACACAGCTCCAAACTGTAGACAGATGCATCGGTGTACACACACACAGATGCTGCCTGCTCTTCCCTGGCCAGGCACCAGCACGTCCTGCACACATCAATCCAACCCACACTGCTGTCAGGCTCCCTCAGCAGTGGCACAACCAGATTATTTTTCCTCAGCTTATGACTGACATCTCTCTTGCCCCCGTGTCTGGAGAGACTCTGAATCCAGAGAGAGGAGCAGCAGTACCTGCAGTGAGAATGTGCTGCTGGTGTGGCCACTGCGCCCGGTGACCTGGAATGGGAGCGGGCTGGGGCAGTGCTGGCAGTCCCTGGGGATTTTGCACATGGCTCAGCAATACTACCACATGGGAACTTAACAAGTTAAAAGGAGCTGAATTCAACTTGACAAAAACTTGCTTCACTCCAGTAATTCATAACTAGCTCCCTGAAACTCGCTGGAAGTCTTGTTTTCTCTCCCAAGCAGACACCAGTGCCACAATCTATATTTTAAATGTCAGCGATCTGGAAAACACTCACTCAGCGATGGCGTAGGAGGCTGCTTCGACTCGTCCCTGTCTTTACATAGGATCTCCGCAGCAGTTACAAGATGTTCTTCCGAAACAGTAGAAACATGGAATTGGACAGTCCCAGACTCCACGTGCTTCCCCTGAAATCGGCAACAAAAATGCTTTCAGACAGTGTGTTACACGTAGCCTCCCTCGTGCCTCCGACAGCGGCTCCCTCGCCCTGACGCAGAGGCAGAGCTGCCAGGGGCCAGCACACCCTTACCTGCCGGGAGCTCCTGCTGCTCAGCGGGGTCTGGTAGACCAAGGCTCGGCAGGGGCCACGGCGGGCACCACCATGCAGGGGCAGGACCACCTCGGTGTCACCGGTGCCCGGGACAGGGCTCCAGACAGCCCAGCGCACCGAGCGCATGTCGGCCACCTCACCGCGGGCACTGCCAGACAGGGCCTGGGGATGGGGGAGCACAGTGAGCACCAAGCAGCCCCACCTCGCTACCAGACAGGCACTGGCTCTCGTCCCCCACCATGCCTCCTCACACCTGCCTCTGGCATCACAGAAGCCACTGCTCTTCATCCTGTTCTGGAGACATTTCACTTTCCAGGACCTTATGCATCTGCAACCCCTCCCTCAAGCAGCTGCACGAAGGGATATGCGTTGGACCCCCATCCCTGGCAGAGGGGAAAGGTTTCCACTTACCCAGCACATCCACAGCCTCCCTCACACCGAAGGAGAGGCACAGAAACAAGAGAGGGCTCTGCCAGCACCCACCATCCCCCTCACAGCTAATTATGGCACCGAGGACAAGGACAAGGTGATCAGCTTTGCAAGCAGCTTTGGGATTAACCACTCTGGCCCAGGGCTGCACCACAGGAACTGGCTCCACCACTGCACCAGCCAGCACTCCCCACACAGCCATCTGCCTCTGGAACCCCAAATCTCTGTGGGACCTTGGGCTTTAGCTTTCCAACAGAGCTGGACCCAACAACAACTTCCAACAGCTTAGATCAGTGTCTCCTTCCTTCTCAGTACAAATCTCTCTGGTCTGGCACACACATCCTGCTTTATAAATGCCCATTTCCCCTACTTTGACTCTGGACAGCTTAACAAGAGGCGTTTGCTACATTTTCAATGAACATCTTAGTGGGACGATTAAAGCCTCCTAACAAATGCTTGGCCATCGATTCAGACAGCCAAGAGCTGATGGCTCCAACAGCACAAGGTCTCTGGAGGGGATACGCAGTACTCATTGAGCTGGGTTTAACTTGCAGAAAGGTTAAACTAAGATGTGAGTAAACGAATCAGTAAGTAGGTGAGAGTGTATTGACTGCAGAGACCACCCTCAGATTTCTCCCACCTTTACAGTTTGAGAACATCAGGCTGAAGCACCCAGAAAAACCTCAGCATTCAGGGCAAAAACAAAAAAAAGAAGCAGGAGGGGTTAACCTCTTTTCAGCATAAATGCCAAATTCTAAAGAAAAGCCTTTTTTATATTAGAAAAAAAGCTGAAAGTTTCCAAATTAGCTTGCCAGAACACTATGGGAATGCTGCAGGCTACATTCCTCCATCTACATATAAACAGTGGAGAAATGCAACCACATGTAATTAAAATAATTCACCAAGCCCGTATGCAGGTGGTTTTGTGCAGTGCTGTGGAAGGCACCCGCACACTTTGCAGGGCCCTGCATTACAGCACAGCCATACACAAGGAGCTACTGCGACTTGGAGGAGCAGGATGGTGAAACAGGGGCAGAGGAAGGAGTTCCTCAGCAGGACTCACTCCTCCAGCATGGATCCCTGCTCTTCCATATGCACAGAGACAAGGAGCAGGCACTCTCAGCCCTACCTTCCCACCGGCTCTCCCCATGCTGCAGAAGACATATTCCAGCTGGAAGCAGACCCCAAATGCCGGGTGAGGGACCATTTCACTCAGCTGGATGCGGCTCCTCAGCGCTAGGGCTTGACCTGCATCCCTGTGCAGGATGGAGAAGCGGCTGTGGCAGGCATCTGAGGCAGGAGGGAAGCGGCACCGGCAGCAGAGGGGCTCCCCCCTACCTGGCTCCAGAGCTGGGCCCCCCCCGGCTGCCCCCAGGTGACAATTCCGCCTCTGGCACCAGCACCGTGACCTGTGGTGCCCGGACAAAGCGCAGGCCATTGTGGACGCCAACGTGCAGCCGCCGCTCCCGAACCACCACCTCTTCACCGTCCGGCATGGTGTTAGCCTGAGACAGGAATGTTTTCCACCTTGGGCAGCGAGGTGGCACGGGGTGGCACAGCGTCACTCCCCGTGCTGACCACAGTGAGAAGAATGAAGGTAACCCTTCAGAAACTCAAAAAGCAGGACCCATTCCCCCAGCAGTTGATAGATACTAAAATCTTTTGTCTTTATGGCAGAGTTGGTCCATATCTGGCAAGAAAGGACCTGGCCAGTGGCTGCCACTCCAAAGAGATGGGCTCAATACCCACTGCATCTCATCTCTGCATTCCCCACAGCAAAGCAAACCCAAATTCTGCTTATGAGTGTCTGGATGTTCAAAACAAAGCCCACGCAGAGCACCCACGTGCTAATCCAATAGGGACGCAAATTAAAGGCTTCCACAGCAAAAAAAAATTGGAGACTCCAAGGGAATCAAATGCATGAACATCATTTATCTGACACTTTTCACCCCACCCACAAAGGAGACACTAGAATTACTGCTCTACACTGTGCCTTCCCCTGCCCCAAGCACATTGGCAGTACCTAGAATCATGGAATCACAGAATGGTTGGGGTTGGAAGGGACCTTGAGCTTTTTCTTGTTCCACACCCTACCATGGGCAGGGATACCTTCCACTATCCCAGGTTGCTTCAAGCCCCATCCAACCTGGGCTTGGACACTTGGACACAGGGATGGGGCAACCACAGCTTGTCTGGGCACCCTGAGCCAGGGCTGCACCCTCACAGCACTCCACTTACCTGAAGTAAGCGATCGCTGTTCAGTAAATCCAGCAGTTCCTCCTCAAACTCCTCCAGGGAAGGGTACAACCGGATGAAAAGCCGCTCCAGATAGCAGGTGACCGTCTTCATCAGCCGGGGCTTCTGCAAGCAGTCGCCTGAACAACAAGGGGGTGGCCACAGGTTTCCCAAGCCACCACTGCTGGGGTGCCCTGCAGTGTCAGCAGTGGCTCTGCCCACTCAGCTTCTGAGCACGGGCCTGAACACCTACAGGGACTCAGCTGCTTTCGAAACTTGCTCAGCTTCAGTACCAACAGTTACAACCCCAAAGCCATCAGCAGTAGGTTTTCCAGGCAGGAAGGTGAAGAATAATTCAGCTGCAGAACTCTGAAGAATTTTTTACCTTCTGAATCTTCAGCTCACGTATTTTAATTGCAGAAGCTCGAAGGGCAAAGTGCCATAGGGAGAGATTAACAAAGGCCAAGTGGGCAAGAGCTCATCCCCCCAAACCTTCGATGATGCACCCACCTCCGAGGAGTTTAAACAAGCTGCAAAAGCTGTTTCCAAGACTCTGCTGAACGACTGCAATTAAACCATTACTTATGCCTAGCAGCTTCCCAGGAGCAAATCAATTAACGGACAGGGAACTGACTGAGCCATTTGATGGATTCCAGACTGAGCTCTGAGCATGAGGGCTGCGGCCCCACACAGAGGAGATGCTCTTGACAAGGGGAGACACTGCAGGGAAACCACTGTGCTCCCAGAAATCCCATCCCAGTGCCCTGCCTGCCCTGCCCACAGCCTCCCAGGGACCCGCTGCCTTAAAGCAGGAGCAGCACAGGCAGAGGGAAAGGGAAGGAGCCCTTACCTGTGTCTCCACGTGCCGGCAGCAAGCCAGGAACAGTCTGCAGCCCAGATATCAGCAGGTTTTCAGGCAGGAGGTGAAATATCGCTTCCAGGGGCTGGTGGGACTTCAGGGCATACTGCAGGTGGCTCTTCTCCATCACTGTCATGTATTTGTTCTCTAAAGAAAAGAAAACATCCCAAAATGACCAAAACTGGGGAGACAGCTTCATAGTCCCAATGTTGAATGAATCATTATCTGTGAAGACACGTGCTAGGAGCAAAGGAAAACCTGAGTGTGCCCAGCCAGGCCATTCCCAGTTGGCAGTAAGGCACGTCCACTGAGCAATACCAGGACACGGACCACGTCCCACATCAAGCAGACACTCACAACACACATTTGGGTAAGAGAAGCCACCAAGAAGGGACCGAGATGCCATGACTGGCTGCTGCTTACTTTCCACAGGGTCCTGGAAGCGTGGGTGCAGTAGGGCACGCGGCGTCCCATGGTACAGCTTCAGCCTGAAAGCAAAGAGCACATGCGCAGCGGCCAGTAAATCCACCCCGAAGCACATCTCCATCTTCCACTACATCTCCATCTTCCACAAAGTCCCTGCTCAGCAGCAAAACCCATCCAACCCATTCCGGAAAAGCCGTGTCCTTTAGGGAAGGGACAGGAATCCCTTCCAAACCCATCATTGCTTCCCCAGAGTGAAGAATTCCAGGCTTCTAAATGCCAGCTCTGTTTCTGCAGCCCCAGGACCACCCTTTCTCCCCCCAAAGCAGCTGTGCACGTTGCCACCTCAATTCCTAGTGTGACATGTCACACAGCAGCAGGAGAACCTACGCTCTGTCCTCAGTGGCCGGGTCTGTCACCTCTGATCCACCGTGGAAGAGGGGGATGATTCCAAACCCACAGGAAAGATGCTGAGAGCCCCCATCCCCTTTCCCACCCATCACTACCACTTCCACGACAGCAGCGATGCCAGGGTGGTTCAAGGAGGTGTGGAAATAAACGACCTGGAATGGAAAGGAGAGAGATGGGCTATTTCAGAGCTGGCATGGGCAGCCACAGGCAGAGCAGTGCCTGTTGTGCTGGGACAGTCAGTGGCACAACCAGAACATCCATTAAAACTTCCAGACAGAAGCTAATGGCAAATGACTTCCGGCACTGCTATGAAATCTCAGCCCTTAAATCTCAAACATCATCTCTTTTTTTTCTAACTTTTTTTTGTTGCCAACACCTGTTTTCCAGGGTAACTAGCAGGCTGCAGACCTCGAATGAGCAGGGCTTTGATGCACCCCAGACCTACAGTATTAGAGCAGGAAAAATTAGCTGGAAACCACCCTGCAGCAGGGAGGGACATGGGAGTAGCCTGGACCTAAGGGCAGGAGGGGATGGGACACAGGTCACCTCCCCAGGATAGAATTTAAAGCTAGGTTAACCTTTCTATTAAAAACTCATTATCTCAGTGTTCCAGGGAAAACGTTTACTGCAATATGGGCTGTCAGGAAGGAATAACAGAGAGAGACATTCCTGCATCAACCCCGGGACATAAATCGTTATTCCATTAGCCTTTATTGCAAGGTGCTGGATTAACGACCTGATCACTGTGCCTGCAGAGCAAGGCTCACCCTGCAAAGGCACAGGGAGCCCTTACAGGGGATCCCCTGTGCCACTGAGCTCAAGGGCCCCTCCTGAATGCACACAGCAGTTTCTGTCACTGCACTCCTCTCCCCTAGACCCTGAGGACAAAACCCACCACACACGCAGACTCTGATCCCTGTCCCCACGCCCTCCTGCTCTGGTGAGGCCGGCGAGCACACGCAGGCAGAGGAGCAAGGACGTTCCTCCTTCCCTCACCTGTCACAAATCAATTCCAGCTCCACCTGAACTGTTCACAACAATGAGCTGCTGACTACTGCACAGTTAGAAGATCCCACCTCACACGCAGACCACCCCTCCTCTGCCAGACCCCAAGCCCTTCGGCTGCAGGGACAGGCAACGCAATTCAGCCACCACAGAGAGGCTGCAACACAGTCCCCCAACACCCCAAAACTCCTGCCAACTGCTCCCAACCGCATGGCAAACACCCAGGAAGCCTGCAGACATTGGGAATGTATTTGGAAAGGCAGCTCTTCCCAGCATTCAGCTCTCTCTGCAGCACTCTCTGCCCTAGTTTTAATCCATCCGTCTTCAAAACAAGCCAGGGTGGGACGGTACTGAAACACTCAGGAGAGAGACGCACGCATCAACGCCCCTCAATGTCACTGTCAATGTAAAGGAAGGAAAAGCACAGGGCCAAGCTGTGCTCCACTTCACCTGCAGCCCTGAGGAGGTGGAAACAGGAGCTATGAATTGGAAAACATGGATCATGCTACCGGGCAGCAGGATCTCCCCTTTAAGGGACACCCTGGTTTGCCGGTATCAGCAGCGGATGGAAGCATGGCCTCGGGAGAGTTTAGTCCCCAGATAAGGGGAGAGAAGCGCCGTGCAGGAGGGTGGGCAGCTGCTCCTTCCCTTCCTTCCCACTTGTGGGGAAACACTGCTCTCTGCCGCCAGCTCTGAACACAGCAGGTGGCACACGGTGGCACATCGCTGCTCCCGCGGTGGCACCAGCCTCAGAGGAAACCCAGCAGCCCAGTTTCCTCAATAAAACGTACAGAAAGCTTAATAAATGGGCAGTGTCTGGGATGCACTCTGGGCAAAAGGTCAGGAAGCGCTGGGAGGGAAAAGGGTTTGGTGCTGTGTTTCCCCAGACCCTCGGCAGCCCCTACCTCATTGAATGCCGCCCTGGCCGAGCGCGGTGGGGCAGCGCCGGCAGCTCGCCAGCTGCTCCTCCACGTCCTCCCAAAGAAGTGGTGGTAGGTGGCATCGAAAAGGGAGAGGCGCAGCTGGTATTCCGCTCCCTGCAAGGCACAACACACCAGCTTTGGGGATGCTCAGGGACAGGCCAGCTCTGTGTCCCCAAAGCTCAGAACACACTTTGGTAAGAGATATAATTCCCGTTTTCTAAGGGATGCCCAAATCAGGCACATGGCCACAGACAGCTTCGTGCATTGCTGCAGAACCTGCCTCCAAGGCAGAGGCTGAAGGAACAAAGGAGAAGTGGGAAAACTGAACATTAAGCATAAAATAAAGAGGCAGCTGATGTTAAAGTGCTTTCCAGAAATTTTAATTCAAATACACTTACCTAAACTAACAAAAACCTAAATGAAAAATTAATTAAATGCTAAGTCAGATTTGCAGGTAATAAGGCATGGGATTGAAACACAGCTTTGTGCTTCCAGGAGATTTCCAGTTAGTTCCCCCCAAAACCACCTTGTTTTAAAAGACACTGCTGGGAGCTCACGCCCACACACACAGACAGGAATGCTGAAAAGGGGCTTAGAAAAACGATGGAGAGTGACTTTGTACATCCACAGAAAGTGACAGAATAAGGAGGAGGGGGGCTAAACTCAAAGAGGAGCAATTTTGGTTTGATCTTAGGGAGAAAATATTTCCTGTGAGGTTGGTGAGGCACTGGCACAGGCCACCCAGAGATGCTGTGGCTGCTCCATCTCTGGAAGTGTTCAAAGCCAGCAGGTTGGAAAAGGCAACCTGATCTAGTGGAAGGTAGCCCTGCCCATGGCAGGGGAGTGGAAGGAGATAATCTGTAAGGTCCCTTCCAACCCAAACTATTTCATGATTCTATGAATAGTGAGACTCGGCAGAAACAACGGGCGCAGCAAGACACTTGCGGGGTCCCCTCG
>NW_008240039.1:3799391-3800566 GCF_000691975.1 Corvus brachyrhynchos
GTAGCCCGTTGGCAGGTCCCCCAGCCTGCTTCCCAAAACCGCAGGTTTCTTCCCCAAGCATTGCTGGGAGCCGCGGCGCAGCACCGTGGGTGAGTGCCAGAGCAGGCTGGGCGAGATGTATCCAGTCTGTATCACATCCCTTATACAGGCCTGTTGCATATATGCAGTGATTTTCCAGCTGGTGAGCAGAAAATGCCTCTCTACGCAGCTGCCAACGGCAGATTCAAGGGAGTTGCTGGTTTTTATTAAGTTATTACTATTATTGTTTCGATGAGGAGGGTGGCAGGGCCAGCTGTCACCTCCTGCTCATGGCCTGTGGGTCTGTGGGTCAGACGCATCACGGAGCAGGAGCAGATCGACTTGGCACTTGGTTCCCACCATCTGTGGGGGTAGCAAAGCTACTGATGGGCTGGTGCTGGGAGCATCCCCAAATGGGACAGGGTTTATGACCTTCCCCGCCTGTTATGGGCTTTTCCTGGAGCTGCTGTGGCATGGAAAGAGGGCAGCCTGCTGGGATCACCCACCCTGGCAGTGCTGAGTGGTCCCTGTCAGCATCAGCATGGTTTGGAGCAGGCAGTGTGTTTATTGGCCCCATCGCTGCCAGGACCGTGCTGAAATGGCAGAGGAAGTGCCAAGATGCTGCCATGAAGCTGAACAGGACCCGGCTGAGGGAGAGGAACCAGGTTTTCCTAGTTTATAGCTGCCAGAGCACCACTGCGTGAGCAGCCTGTCCCAAACCCTGACCCCTTTTTGCTGGCTTGGCCTCTAATTTTCCTGTTAGATCCAGCTGCATTGGTGTTGTTATCACTGTGGCATCGCTGAGCCGCGCTGCCACAGGGACCAGCCTGCTCCAGTTACCAGGGTGTCTCCAAGCCACACGCTCCGGGGTGGGTTTTTGCCCAAGATAGCCAAAAAGCCAAAGGCGCTGAGAAGGCGTGATGAGCGCGAGCAGAGGAGGATGGGTGGCCAGTGGCAAAACGCGCCAGCCGGGTGTCCCTGGTGCTGGAGGCAGCCCCGCAGCATCACTGCCGACGCTGTATTTGATTTTTTTAGGAGAAACACACCCGGCGCGGTTTAAGGCAGCGATGATGCAGCTCTTGCCCAGGCTCCCCGTCGCCCCAGACGCGCCTCCCCCCCGCCTCCCCTGCCCCGGGCCGGCTGGGCGCGGGCCAGCG
>NW_008240039.1:3801129-3801386 GCF_000691975.1 Corvus brachyrhynchos
CCTGGCAGTGTCACACACCGGGGACCCGCGGGCAGCCCGGTGGACCCCGTTACTTTGGCACTGGTGTACGTGAAGGCAAAGCCGGAATAACCCCCGGCCGACGCGCCGCGTGTGCTTTTGGGCTGTGTCATTGACTCGGGCAGCTGAGCAGCGCCGATGCCGGCGCTTTGGCGGTCACGGGCGACCTCACGTGTCGCAGCTGAGTCCCCAGCGCCCGCCTGCCGCGCTGGCGTGATGATGGGCTGGGGGAGGCGCCG
>NW_008240039.1:3801523-3802389 GCF_000691975.1 Corvus brachyrhynchos
ACCATCACGGGGCATGAGCGCAGAGGTGACGGCAGGAGGTGGCAGGAGGTGCCGAGGCGACAGAGCAGGGCAGCGTGAGTCATTGAGCTAAAGTCACCTTCCCCTTGGCGTGGAGGAGAGCATTTGCTGCAAACACAGTGAAAAAGGGGGAGAAATATAGGCACAGGCACCTGGCATGGGGAGATGCTCCCTGCAACGTTACCTTGCATCCCTCACCTGACTTGGGCAGGATGCTGGGGTGCCCAGGGCAGGGGTCCCGTAGCTCTCCTTGCCCCAGAGCCTCACCCTTGGAGGATCAGGCTCACCAGAAGCAGCAGTTTCATCCCTACATTTGCATTAATTCCATGTCCAGTTCCACCCGGTCCTGCCCTGATGGCAGCATGTCTGGCGGGCTGCAGTGTGTAGTACCCCCCATGCTGGCCCAGCTCCCGGGGGCTTCCCAGCCATAAACTATCCATGTCACAGCACCCACACTCCTATACCCCGTTGTGCTGCCAGGGATGGCAATGGACCTTGGTGGGAGCACAAATCATGAGGGCATCCTTCACCTGGCTCCTGGGTGCATCCTGCAGAAGAAAACACTTTTCTTCTCTCTCGGGCCATTGCTGAAACTCCCACAGTTGCAGACTCACAGCTGAGTTGTGCCGTGAGGAAGCTGGAGGTGCAGGAGCAGTCTCAGGGAAGCACCAAGCTGCCGACACAGAGGGGATTGGGCTTTTGGTGGTGCCTTTGGCTCAGAGAGCTCAGAGGGATGAATTGGCCCCAAAGGCTGGGACACTTTGGCTTCTCAGGGTGCACAGCCCTGACCCGTGTGCCCGTGGTCCAGCCGTTCTTGCCAACAAAGTCCCTCCACCACTGCCCAAGAC
>NW_008240039.1:3803046-3805260 GCF_000691975.1 Corvus brachyrhynchos
GCTGCCATTGGGCTGCGTGGGCTGCAGGGGCTGCGCCGGGATGCAGGCACGCCGGGCCGGGATGCCGGAGGGATGCAGGATGCGGGAGGGATGCAGGATGCTGGCACACTATGCTGGGATGCAGGATGTGGATGCAGGATGCAAGCATGCCCTGGTGGGATGCAGGCAGGATGTGATATGCAGGCACACCGTGCCGGGATGCAGGATGCAGGCATACTGTGCCAGAATGCGGGAGGGATGCAGGATGCAGGCGTGCTGTGCCAGGATGCAGGCGGGATGCATGCCAGGACATGAGCACACTGTGTAAGGCCATGCTCCTGCTGAGCCCAGGGCAGCTGGGAAGGAGCCCAGAGATCTCTCAAGTCCCCATCTCGGAAAAAGGGCAGCTTGTGACCTGCAGCGTAAAGATGGCATCTCACCGGCCTAAAGAAAGATGGGATAAATTTAAATCCCAGCCCCAGTTCTGTAGGAAGTGTCACTGTTTTCTGTGATACTGGAAACTGCTGACAGTGTTGCAGGAGCAGGAGCACAGCTCCCAGGGAGTCATGCTGGATGCCCCTGGCATGGGGACAGGGAGGGTCTCCAGGGACACCCAGGAGGGTTCCTGGGGTTGAGCCCTCCCTTCCCTCGAAGCTCCCTCACCTCTGTGCACACAGTCACATGTGGGCTGCAGAAAAAGCCAGACTGTTTTCTTCGCTTGTCCCTTTCAGAGGAACCCCCAGGGACAGCTTCAGGGTTTTCAGAATGTTTCAGTTTTCAGGACTGTGTTTCCTCACCATTTCCTGGAGTCTCAGGACCCCCACAAGTTTGGAGGGAACAGCCAAGCTGGGAAGTCAGGGGAACAGGGCTGGGGCAAGATGGTTTTGGGATCAGTGGTGGGTCAGAGGGTGAGTCCCAGGGTCTGGGGCTGGCAGGGCTGCCGTGCCCACGCTGCTGCCCGTGCCACATGCCCATCCGGCTTGAGATCTTCTGCAACAGGAAGCGCCGTCATGCGCGTGCCCCAAAAAAATTCATTTCTTCCTCTTTTCCTCTTCCCCTGTGGCAGGGGTGAGGCGGCGAGTGGCTCCGGGGAGCCCAGGCTGGCTCCATGTATCCCGAATCCACCACTGACTCCCCAGCGCGACTCTCGCTGCGGCAGACGGGCTCCCCAGGGATGATTTACAGGTAAGGGTGCAGGGCAGTGTTGGTGGGACTCTGTGGGGCTTCAAACCCAAGCCTGTGGCAACCCAGAACCACCACACTCCCTGAAACTGCTCTGATGCTCCTGAACCACCTCGGCACACTTTGTGTAAAAGCTTCCAGCACAAAATCCCCACAAAGCAGCAGCAGCATTTTGGGGTGCTGGTGCCTGTTATGGGCATAGGGAGCACTTTCAGGGTCGTGCCAGTGCCTACTGCTCAGTACCCAGTGTGATGTGACATGGGTGGGTGCCACTGACCCTTCCCACAGCCACTGACTCTGCCACTCAGTCCCTCTCCTCCTTTCTAACGGGGTTTGTGGGACTTTCTTTCTTCTTTCTCCCCTTTGCTGTCGGAAGTGCGAGGTACGGGAGCCCCAAGCGCCAGCTCCAGTTCTACAGGTAACCAGGCCCTTCCTCCTCCCCAAAATCCCCCTGGCAAGTGGCTGTGGCCCCTCCCCCTGCCCAGATAATGCCAGCACAGCACTGCCCTCCCTGCCCACTCTGCCAGGGTCCCTCTGTGTGGGATGGGCATCACAGGTGTGGCATCCCCTCATCACCTGCTCGCGGATTCGGAAGCGCGGTGCGGGGATCCTGGGGTGTGGCTGGATGGGGGGGACCGTCTTCACGGGCTGTCCACGTAGCAGAGTGTGGCCACACAGCTGCAGGGAGCAGCCACTGTGGGGTGTGGGGCTCGGCTCGGCTCGGCTCAGCTTGGGGTGAGTGTCCCATGCCAATGCTGTGCCTGGAGGAGCCCCTGGCTTTTCCGAAGAGCAGCTCTGGGAAACCAGCCAGCTGCTCCCCAGCTCCTGCCATTAGGAGCAGTCTCATTAAGTGGTTCAGGAGGTAACATTTGCCCCCACCATCCTTTTACCGTCTGAAGTGAGGGCAGTGCTTTCCCCACACGCTGTGCCAGCAGCTGCTCCAGTGCTCCCAGGGCCACAGCAGCCTGGTGGTGTGAGACTGGGTCTGGCCTGGCTGCTGTGGGGTGGGGGACCAGGGGCTTCCCCTCGACAGAACCGCGGCCCCCCCACACT
>NW_008240039.1:3806276-3807925 GCF_000691975.1 Corvus brachyrhynchos
TGGGCATGGCACAGCTTATCCTTGGCAGCTCCTGCAGCCCTGCTGCCGCTTGTCCCAGGAGCACCGGGATTTCTGCTTTCAAACAGCTGTGACTGCACCCGCCATCTCCGCGCTCTCTCTGCCATCCAATACTGTTCTGCCGAAAATCAGGGAAGTGTCCAGATAGGGCGGCTGGTGGGTTCCCACCCCATTCCTCAGAGCAGCCCAGATCAACTCCCCAGCTCTGCTTGCTGCAGCCGTTTCACTGCTGTAGAGCAGCAGTGCAGCCAATTCAGGCTTCTCCCTGCTGCTGTCAGGTGAGGGGATCCTATCAGGGAAAGGGGATCCCACTGGAAACAAGGAGATCCCACCACGTACCCGTACCCAGCAGGAGCCACTGGCGCTGCCGTAATTAAAGCTACCAGCCACAGAGAAGGGCTGGTGCTGGAAGTGCCGGCTCCAGTCTCCAGCTTTGAGGTGTGGCTCTTTGAGGAAGAGGCTGGTGACCAGGATTTGGTTTGGCTTTGCCACAGCAGAGGGAAAGGTTCCCTTTCCATGTCTCCCTGCTTTCCCAAAGCCTTGCTACAGAGCAGGAGCACAGAGTGGTCTCTGGCAGCACGGGATGTCAAAGGAGACCCTCAGGGTTTTGGTCATACCTGGCCAGTTGCTACTCCATATCCTCTGGGTTTCCTTCTCCTTTCCTCTAGAGGTCACACCTCAATGGCAGAGAGCACTTCACTTTTGCCTCCTGCAGCTGTCAAGGTGAGCTTCGCAGGGAAAGAAAAAACCACCAGTGGGAGCCTGGCTGGAGCCTGATGCCGGGGTAGATCTGTCACAGTGCATCCCCAGTGGCCACCCCGGCCCCAGCACCGCAGTTTTGGCCCCAGTCCCTGCTCCTTGCAGACACTGAGAACAAGAGAAGTTGCAGAGAGAGGCACAGAAATCGATGCCAGTGCCACCACCAGTGAGGTCCCAGCCATAGAGGCAGCAAGGGCTCGGGTGTGTGAGGAGCCCACCCTGCGGCAGGCTATTCTCGGCAGCCGCACTGGCTGGGAGGTCACTGCCGCGGTGGTGGGGAAGGTGTTGGCTGGTGGCACACATTGCGGCAGCGTGACGCAGGCACAGTGAGCACCCAGTGCCCACAGATCCTCTGCCGATGTCCACCCTTTCCGGGGAGCCCCACGGGGACCCCTTTCCCGTCCTGATTTTCCTTGCCCGCTGGCACACATTGCCAGATTCTCACCAGCAGTACTTGCGCCACTGCTCACCATGCCTCGGCCAGCTCCTGCGACCCACTGCATCCCTCGCAGGGTTGCAAACCAGTGCAGCCCAAATGGTGCGAGCTGGGAGCCAGTGCAGCCGGGGCACAGGCCACACTGCTGCATCATGGCTTGGGGCAGCTGTGGCAGGTACCACTGCAGCCTCAGACACGGACTGTGCCGCATCCCTGTCCTGCTGCTTCTCCCATTGTGCTTCAGCTCCCACAGCAAGGCTTTGCTCTGCTGAAGAGACTGGCTTTGCTAGGGTCCCCCACATGTCCTGGCAAGGGCGGGTGCCACCACTCCGGCATGGCAGTGCGGGCAGGGCTGTGCCCTGTGTAGCGATGGAGCCCACGTTGTGCTTTCCCAGCTCTCTCCGTAGCACCACAGAGTGTTTGGTGGCGTGGCTAG
>NW_008240039.1:3808291-3809759 GCF_000691975.1 Corvus brachyrhynchos
GCTGGGAGGAGCCGATGATGCCCTTGGCACGGCATGCGCCGGAGAGGTGGCAGCCGATCAGCGCCGTTAGCACTTTCCTACTTGGTGATCTTTGAGCTTCTCACTTGACGTTCCTGTTTGCTATTTGGGCATTTGCAGATGCAAACACCCTTTGAGCTTTAAAGATTAGGCACCTGGAGCAAACAGCCGCCAAAGGGCTGTTTCTGCCACAGAGGTGTAAATCTCCATCTGATGGGGATACATCCCTGCCTGACTGGGGGGTACATCTCCGCCTGACAGGGGTTCATCTCCATCTGATGGGTGTAAATCTCCATTTGATGGGGTACATCTCTGCCTGACGGGTGTGCGTCTCCTCCTGACTGAGGGGTGTGCATCACAGAGCGGGTGCATCATTAATTTTGTATGTGGGTCCTGGTGCAGGGTGTATCAGGATTTCAGCCAATGTCCTTCTCAGGCGGAGAAGGACAGCTGGAGAGGCAGCCACAGCCCCTCAGAGGGATGGGGCTGCTCTGCTCCGCACTCTCACCTGGTGTTGCGGGTGGGGCAATGGGGTGCAGGGCCCAGCACCCCCAGTAGCCCAGGTCAGGCTTTGGGGGCACCAGGGCTGAGGACAGTGGCTGTTCTCCAGTGACAATGCAGGGGTGCCCCTTGTCCCCCACTGCAGCGAAGCCCCCAGGAGCTGGCAGCTCTGCCGGCTCCTGCCGTGCTGCGCTGTGCCATGCCGTGCCGCGCCGCGGGTCAGGTTCCCCTCCGCTCACAATGACCGCGGTAACATTTACACAGTGGCAAGAGTCCATCTAATATTCATGGAGACATTATTTATTCATGGGAGCAGCTGGCACCCCAAAGGTGCTCCTTCTTTGGGCATGTCCCCGCTGCCCCCAAAATTTGCGGGGTTTCTCGTCCTCTGGGGGCTGACAACTGCTGCCAGGGCCCCCCCGCAGTGGAGCCGGCGCTGATGCTCCGGATTACCAGCTAAGGAGCTTTGCGACAGAGGGAAGCGGAGGAGATTACAAGAATTTTCATTAGGTTTGGGGCAAATGTGCATAATTTCCTGCAAGCCCCGTCGCTGCATCTCGCTCCATCCTGAGGGGCAGAATGGTGCTGTAGTGTGGTGGCTTGTGTCCCTGCTTCGGCACGAGGTGCTGGGCTGGAGTTCACCTCACTCGACTTCGCTTGCACTGGGGAAAATACGGGGAATGTGCTGCTGGGGCTGTGGCCCCGAGGGCGACAACTTTGGCAAACAGCTGGGCTCTGCCGCGGGAGAGCCATCAGCATCGCCGCCACCTGCGCTGTCGCCCAGCCGTGGGGTTGGCGATGCACACGCCTTGCTGCCAGAGGGTTTGGTTTCGGACCCGTGCGGGGGAATCTGTGCTGCTGTGCGTGGCCGGAGGGAGGCAAGAAAGGAACTCTTCCCTCCGCAGCCTCGGCCCTCGCTGCGCCCCAAACCGGGGCTCGGCCAGCAGCC
>NW_008240039.1:3810178-3815132 GCF_000691975.1 Corvus brachyrhynchos
TGGGGCGGTCCCTGCTCCTCACTGCGATCGGGGTGGCGGCGGGGGACTGGGGGCCGGGGGCGCCGCACTCCCCTCATCTCCGGTTCGCGTCCGGCTCGGTCGGTTTCTCGTCGCTAAAAGTGCTGACCGTGCGCCTCCGTGCGCTTCCTCGCTGTTTGCTCCCGTCCCCTCAGGGCAGCTTTGATCCACCGCGCGTAAAATCTTCAGGATGGGGGAGAGAAGGGACCCTAAAATTCAGGGCAGGATTAGTAGTATCCTCAGTGTCTGCCAAGCCGGGCTGGCTGCCCAGCCGGGGGGGGTCTGGGAGTCACGGTAGCGTTAATCCAGGATGCCATGGCATCCTTTCGGTGCTGCCGGAGACTCAGTGCCCTGCGAAGCAAATGCAGAGCTGTAAGCAGCTCTGGCTGCCCATGGTGGTTCTGGAAACGGGGCGGTGATGTGGGGCCCCCCCGGCCAGCACCCACAGGGCTCACGCACTCCATGTCCTGGCTCTGGGGCAGAGTGCTGGGGGCTTCCCCCATTGAGGCTGAGTGTGCACCCAGGTGTGGGGCTGGGGCTCCCCCCAGCAGAGCAGGGACCCCAGGACAGGGTAGGGCCCCCCCCACAGATGAGCTTGCACGCCACGGTCCGGCTGCCAGCGGCCGTGTGCCTCCACTGCAGAGCCAGATGTGCCAGCATTAGGCACAAAGTGTGTCAGGCCAGCAGAGCACTGGGGTGAGCCTGGCCATCACCCACCAGTGATGTCCAAATCAGCCGAGTCCCCTCAGCTGGACACTGGGGAGGGGGCTGGTCCGGTTCTGTCCATCTCTTGAACACCAAACCCTTGTGGTGCTGACAGCAGTACTGGGACAATGCACGGTGGCATCCTCAGGGTGCCGTGCTCCTGCCCCGCAGTCGTGTCCTCATCCAGAGGAGGAGCATACCAGCAACACCCTCTCCCAGGCAATGGGTGATTAGCTCGGGGGTCCCCACTGGTGGCTGCTGGAGGGACGGTGGCACAGGGGGATGCTCCAAGCAAATGGATGGGATAGGAAAGCCATAGCACAGTGTGGGGGGATGCTTGGCCTTCCCGAAGTCTGTCAGTATCTCCATTGGGCAGCCGGTCAACACACTTCTGGGCTGGGATGCAGAGAGCAGTGATGGCCACCTGCCCAGGGGAACCCCAGCGATGCTCTTGGAATGGCCAGGATGAGGTGGATGCTGTGCACTCCCTGTATCAACCCCCCATCACAGGGCCTTGAGCCACTGCTGCCCCACAGCCATGGCCTCTCCCCACCGCGAAATGCTCTAAAAACACCGCGGGACAGGGGACCACCGGTTCCTCCAGACGTTGGGCAATAACATGGCAGCACAGAAGGATGCTGCCCTGACTCGGTGCAGCCCACGGTTCCCCGCGGCCGGGCCACAGCCGCTCCCTGCCCGGCTGCGGGTGCCCGTGTCGGCGGTGCCGGCGGTGGCGGTGCCTCTGGTTGCTATGCGACACCCGCGCGGGCGAGCTGCCGCGGCTCACCTACACTTTATTTATTTTAACGCTCATTTCTTGAGCCTTTGTCATTTTTAACAAGTAACTGGCTCTCCATCACCACAGCGAAGGCGTCTGCCAGCCTGGCCCCCTTCCCGAAAGCTGTTCTCCAGTTCCTTGTGCCGGTCGATTTTCTGGGGTGTTCCATTTCTCCAGGATGTTGCTCCACTCCTGAGCACCCTCGCCTGGTGCAAGCCCTGTGCTTCCCTGTGCCACGATGCAGAGAACAGGCACAACTCATGCCATGTATGGGATGCTTCAGTCCTGACCACCGGCATGCCGGCTCCTCTTCCTCCAGTCTCATTCCCCAGTGCCAACGGCACTCTCAGGACAGCCGGACACCCCGGCCTCATCACAGGGAGCTGCTTTAACGAGGTCACTGCTCTCCCAATAGCCCTGCCAGGCACAGCATCACTGCGCAGATGCAGGCAGTGCCACTACCAAGCTGTGGGATGCCCAGCCTGGGATGGCTCGTTGATCAGATGAGAGGGGACTCCCATTGTGGAACCATCCCAGGTGGGGATGGGGACCAGGGGCCACCACCATACCTCCCTGTCCTCACACCCAGTGTGTTTGGTGGCATGCAGGATGCATGAGACAGCATTTTGGGGCTTTCTGGCACATTTCCTAATGGTCTCTGTCTTCCAGGAACCTCGGGAAGTCTGGGCTGCGTGTGTCCTGCCTGGGTCTGGGTAAGTGCCAGGGTTTGCCACAGTCCCTCGGCATCCCCTCAGTCCCGCAGCAGCTGCCAGAACTCCCTGGCCAGGGCAGCGCTTGCTTGCCCCAGCAATGTTTGCAAAGGGAAGGAAAGGGTTTTCCTCAGCCCTGCGGCTGTTTTGAGTCACGGCCCAGAAATTGCCAAATTATTTTCTCTTTTTCTGACGCGATAAGAAGCGACTGGGCCGTGCTGGGAGCACCACAGTGCACGCGGCAGGGCCAGCTGTGGCCACCACGTGCCAGGGCTGTGCTGAGGGAGCCAGGGTGGGTGGCTAGGGGCTTGGGGTGGCAGAGCTCGTTGCTCACCACGTTCACCATGCACACATCTCTCTCTCCCCTGCAGGAACATGGGTGACTTTTGGAGGGCAGATCACAGATGAGGTAAAGCTGCACCCCTTCACCCCATCCCTCCCCAGCCTTTCCCTGGTGAGCGGGGAGGGTTTGGGGCCAGCACAGCCGCGGCTGTGGCCTGGGTGCGTGCGGCATGCGGGAGCTCACCAGCGCTCTGCGCACGCGCCCGTGTGCCGGCTCTCGGCCACCCCCTTCACCGACCCCGCTCTCTCCTCGCAGATGGCGGAGCAGCTGATGACTTTAGCTTATGACAACGGCATTAATCTCTTCGACACGGCAGAAGTCTACGCTGCTGGCAAGTAGGTACCCCACTTTGGCAGTGCCACAGGGGTCTCACCCCACACCCAGTGGCACTGGGAATCTCCCAGGTTTGCCAGCTGCAAAGCAGCTTCCAGGGGCTGTGAGCACTTGCTCACAGGGGAGTCGTGGTTCTGGCAGTCCCATGCTTCCCGTGGTGGCCTGTATCACCCTCCTGGCCGTGCACCCTCCTGGCACAGTGAGCAGCAGCTGTACCCAGGGCATGCTGGCCCAGGGCATTGGCGTGTGCCCATGCATTCACTTAAAATTAGCAAGTTCGTGCACTGGGGGTAGCTCAGCTGTGGACACTGCAGCTAAGGGCCAAACAGCATCCCCACAGACACTGCATT
The DNA here is from genome assembly GCF_000691975.1 of Corvus brachyrhynchos. Taxonomy (NCBI): domain Eukaryota; kingdom Metazoa; phylum Chordata; class Aves; order Passeriformes; family Corvidae; genus Corvus; species Corvus brachyrhynchos. The sequence goes on from NW_008240039.1 coordinate 3,813,416, forward strand.
TGCCTCTTATTCTCCCGGGGTCTGGAGCCGTCGCTGCCGGCTGCCACCACTCCCCATGGCCGCAGCAGCCAGGTGTCAATGGCTGATGTCCCCTTCCCTTGTAGGGCCGAGGTGGTGCTGGGGAACATCATCAAGAAAAAAGGGTGGAGGTAAGCCGGACACCATCCCTGTTTGGCAAAGCCATCGTCATGGTGCCGATGGACTGGGGAAAGCTGGCAGAGCAACCCTGGGCAGGAATGTGCCATCCCAGGCAGGGTGTACGGGGCTTTGCACCTGCCACCACCAGTGACTCTCTGTTTGTCCCTGCAGACGGTCCAGCCTGGTCATCACCACCAAAATCTTCTGGGGAGGAAAGTAGGTAACACCTGCCCTTCAGCAGAGCAGCCGGCACGGGTCAGGCTCTCACCCCGCGCTCTCACCCACCTTTCCTTTTCCAGGGCTGAGACGGAGAGGGGCCTGTCCCGAAAACACATCATAGAAGGTAGGGGTAGGGGTGAGGGCAATCGCCAGGCGCTGCTGTCCCCGGTGCCAGGCTGTACCTCACCGTCTGCCTCGCTGCTGGCAGCACGGGGCCCAGCACACCTGACAGCCCCGTCCGTGCCACAGGTCTGAAGGCATCGCTGGAGCGGCTGCAGCTGGAGTACGTGGACGTGGTGTTCGCCAACCGGCCCGACCCCAACACGCCCATGGAAGGTGGGTGCGCGCCGCGGTGCCACACTCCTTCCTGCTGCCTTTCATCGCCGTCGCGGTTGGTTTGCGCCAGGCTTGTGTTTCAAGGGCATCTTCCCTCCCGAGCAGAATCCACTCCTCCGCCACCACGGTCGGCCCGCGCCACAGTCACACTTCGGCCACCCCCTGCCCAGTGCCAGGGCCCTCTCGGGCTGCAGCGGGGCGGGTTGGCGGTGCGGTGGCAGGTCACTGCCCCCGTCCCAGCAGCGGTGACTCCACTTTCTCTAAATCTCTCTTTTATCACCAGGGGACCCATTTAGTTCCTCCAAGTCCAGGACTTTCATCGTAGAAGGTACTCCCTGCCCGCACTCTGCCCGCCAGCCGCTGCCTGTCCCAGCGGCGTTTCCCGGGGCAGAGTCCCCACTCCTCTGTGATCCCCCATCCCTGTTCCTCCCTCTCAAGCAAACCCCGCCATGAGATGCAGAGGCAGCGGCAGCACAACACAGACACCCCCCGGCCCTTCAGACTGTACTGCAGTTTAAAGGACAAAAAGCAGAGAAGCTCCCAAACCCCAGGGTCCTGCCATGGGGTGCCCTTGGCACATGCCAGGGTCTCCGGCAGGGTCCCTCCTCACCGGGGCGGCTGTGAGCATGCTGGGGTGTGTGCCCTGGTGCCGGCCGGGAGAGCCTCGTGCCCCTTGCCCTCCCCGCTGCCCGCCTTTGGCTGCAGGAGCACGCCTTGGCTTGGCCCCAGCCCGCATGGCTCAGGGCTGGCTCCCCCCCAAGACCCCTGAACACCTTACACAGGGTCCAGGCTTCCCTCCCTGGGTCTGTGTGTGTGGGCAATGCATCAGTCCCTCCCCTGCAGCAGTGCCAGTGCTGGTAACCCCACAGGGCATGAGGCCACTGGCAGAAGCCTCAGGCTGCTCTCCATGCTGGGAGAGCCTGGCACTGGCACGTGGCATGTCAGGTCAGCTGTGGTCCCCGGCACGTCCTGAGTGGCTGCTCCCTCTGTCCCCATCCTGCTCTTCTGAAAAAATCCCCCAGAC
>NW_008240039.1:3815214-3816939 GCF_000691975.1 Corvus brachyrhynchos
GCCATCAGCACGGTGCAAGCCCTGTTCTATCAGTGCAGCCCCTGCTAAACCCCACCTGCCACTCTCTCCTTCCCTCCCGGCAGAGACGGTGCGAGCCATGACCCACGTCATCAACCAGGGGATGGCCATGTACTGGGGGACCTCGCGCTGGAGCTCCATGGAGATCATGGTAGGGGCCCAGGGGACCAGGGCGGCTGCAGCAGAGCAGCCCCAGTGACGCATCTGACGTTGATTTAATTAGACAGCAGCTGTTGGGAGCCAAGCGTGTGCAGATGCACTTAAGCCTTAATTATTTTTCGGGGCAGCCGCTCAGGACTTGGCTGGGGGGCTCTGCAGGGGGGTTGGGGGGGGCGGGGTCCTGGCTCTTCTGCAGGAGGCATACTCGGTGGCCCGGCAGTTCAACCTGATTCCACCGATCTGCGAGCAGGCTGAGTACCACATGTTCCAGCGGGAAAAGGTGGAGGTGCAGCTCCCTGAGCTCTTCCACAAGATAGGTATGACAGTGGGGGTTCCTCCCCAGCCCCCCAAAGCACAGTGCTCCTCAAGCCCAGTGATGCTGAGGCCAGGCACCACGGTCCCTGGGAGAGCTGGGAGCAGCAGTGTCATCCCCCTGTTCTGCTCTGTCCCCAGGCGTTGGAGCCATGACCTGGTCCCCACTGGCTTGTGGCATTGTCTCGGGGAAGTACGATGGGGGCATCCCCCCCTACTCCCGTGCCTCGCTGAAGGTGAGCTGCACCAGGGCTGGGAAGGCACGTGGGGATGGACAGAGCTGGGGGAGCAGGGCCAGGGGCCTTGCAAAGTCCCCAGGGGAACAGGAACTCCAGGAGCCACAACCCAGGGAGTTTGGGGATGCCCTGCCTGTGCAAGGTGCTGGTGCACCCTGATCCCTCCACAACACCCCTTCCTGCTCCCCAGGGATACCAGTGGCTGAAGGACAAGATCCTGAGTGAGGAGGGCCGGCGGCAGCAGGCAAAGCTGAAGGAGCTGCAGGCCATCGCTGAGCGCCTGGGCTGCACCCTGCCCCAGCTCGCCATCGGTAAGGGGATGGGGGACAGCTGAGGGGGACACCAGGGGTATCTGGGCCATGCTCAAGCTCTGCTCTCCCTCCTGTCCCAGCCTGGTGCCTGCGCAATGAGGGTGTCAGCTCTGTCTTACTGGGGGCCTCCAACGCCGACCAGCTGATGGAGAATATCGGAGCAATACAGGTCAGTGCTCCCAGCAGGAGCAGCATTTGCCCGCAGCACTCATTGCTGTGCTGCACTGTGTGGGGAAAGAGGGTTGCAAACCCAGCTCCATGACAGGTTTTGCTTGTCATGAAGGCGAGAAGCAGAGACGAGGCTTTGCTGGGCTGAGGGGGCAGGGTCGGGCCTGATTCAGGCTCTCCCTAACTGGGTCACCCAGCCGGCAGGCTGGGGCTTGTGGCACGAATGTGGCGGGGTGGAGGCGGTGAGCACCCTCCCGCGCGCACCAGGGTCACAATCCCAACTCCCAGCTTTTTCCCCGTCCCCCGCAGGTCCTTCCAAAGCTGTCGTCTTCCATCGTCCACGAGATCGATAGCATCCTGGGCAACAAACCATACAGCAAGAAGGACTACAGATCCTAAGCGCGCCCGAGCGCGCCGCCCGCCGCGCAGCCCTCGCCGCCCGTTCGCTTGCTTACGCTTTGTTGGAGCAAAGTGGAGAGTGTGGTTTGCACCGCGAGCGCCGAGAGCCAGCGCTCCCGCCC
>NW_008240039.1:3817180-3820518 GCF_000691975.1 Corvus brachyrhynchos
CCTGCTCCCGGGGAAGGGGGTGGGTGGGACGGGGACAGGGAGGGAGTTGTCTGCGGGAAGAGCCTGCGGTGCCCCGGCCGAGCACGGGGCAGGGCTCTGCTGCGGGGAGGGGCCGGGCCGGGCCGGGCCGGGGGAGTGTGTGTGGGCACGTGTGCGAGTGTGTGTGTGTGTGTGTGTGCATGGACACGTGCAGACGCAGGACATACAGACGCGTGCATTTGCAGACAGCAGCTGACAGGGAGGGAGTTGTCTGCGGGAAGAGCCTGCGGTGCCCCGGCCGAGCACGGGGCAGGGCTCTGCTGCGGGGAGGGGCCGGGCCGGGCCGGGCCGGGGGAGTGTGTGTGGGCACGTGTGCGAGTGTGTGTGTGTGTGTGTGTGCATGGACACGTGCAGACGCAGGACATACAGACGCGTGCATTTGCAGACAGCAGCTGTGGAGGTGAACGCAGCCCACACGCGCCTTCAGCTGTACCTGCACAAAGCTACTGAAAGCCTCTACACATGCGCCCACACACACCCATTACAGGGGTGTGTACAGACACAAACACTCACAGTCACACACGGACAGATAAAGATACGGGTGTAGCTCTACCTCCACCTCTATCCCTGACATCAGTCTCTGAGAGATCAATACGTATTTACATATATAGATACCTGTATGTAGATGCGTACCCACACCTCTGAAAATTACATATATAATGTATATAAACACACACATGTGGACACGTGTGTGCCTGTGTATATACAGACATACATAGCTCTATGTACTGATCCATATATGTAATATATAGATGTGTACATATCCATGTAAATATATTGCTACAGCAGCATCCATGTTTGTATGGATATATGCACACATGAAAATTACAGGTATGTACATAAATGTGTGTATATGCAGATAGATGTGTATATACAGATATGTGTGTAGATGTATCTATATCCATACCCAGCTCTATAACTATACACTCATCTCCGTACATCTATAAACACATGCCATATATACATATGGACACAGAGGTATTTGTAATTTAGTTATAGCTATAGCTACATATATATAGCTGTATGTCTAGCTATAGCTATATATATATATGGATACATGTATGATAGATACAGAGAGATGATACATAAAGCTATAGAGAGAACAATAGAACTATAGCTACATATCTCCATCTCTTTATAGCTCTGTGTGCAGAACAAACTTTTTTGCCAATACCTATATATGTATCCATATCCACATGCATTATACCCAGTTTCCTCTCTCTGTACATACATAAAAACTGTAAATGTATATACTGCAAACCCTCAGCTCTGTACAGTGTGTGAGCTCTGTGCACTGTATGTGAGCTCTGCACAGTGAGCTCTGCAGTGTGTGAGCTCTGTGCACTGTGTGAGCTCTGTACCCTGTGTATGAGAGTTCTGTGCGCTCTGTGTGTGTGAACTGTGCACTCTGGGCATGCCTGTGAGCTCTGTGCACTGTGTGAGCTCTGTACCCTGTGTATGAGAGTTCTGTGCGCTCTGTGTGTGTGAACTGTGCACTCTGGGCATGCCTATGAGCTCTGCACTGTGTGTGTTTGAGCTCTGTATTATGTGTGTGTGAGGACTGCACTGTGTGAGAGCTCTTTGCACTCTGTGAGCTCTGCACCGTGCGTGTGTGAGCCCTGCTCACTGTGAGAGCTCTGTGCACTTCGTGTGTGAGCTGTGTGCACTGTGAGAGCACTGTGAGAGGTCTGTGAAATGTGTGTGTGCTCTGTGCACAGTGCACGTGTGTTTATCTGCTCTGTAGCCACGGCTGCAGCTACAGCCCCACCATAAACATGTGTGTACAAACACAGGAGGGTCTCTCCTGACCCACTCATGACATCAGAGCTCCCCTCTGTATATGGTTCAGAGTCTGCGTGCACACCTCCCACATCCACACCCCTACACCTTTAGGTACATGGATTTACCTGCAGCTATACCTATACAGCTTTATCTATACATGTACATCTGTCTACAGAACATCAATGTTTGTAAGCAAACAGAAACATATACACTCATCTATATGTGTGAAATGACAAATACGTATGTGTCTGTGTGTATATACACATGTATACTGTCTAGGACAGCTATACACCTTTACCTACATCTACCCTTATGTAGAAATATATAAACATTACAAATACATACGTGTCTGTACATATACACACAGACCAATACACCTATATAGCCATACAGAGATACAGATATGGAGATATAGAGATGTGTAGATATATAGATATATCTACACATGTATGTGTATGCATGTGCATATGTTCAAATTACAAATACACATTTATGTGTATTTGTACATACACAGACACATGTATGTGTATATACACCTCTGTAAATATATATCTATACACCCATACCACATATAGACCTATATATCTGTTATCTACCCAGAGCTGTGTCTACATACACACAAGTATGTATGTACGTAAATACACGCGTATTAAAACCACAAATACATTATACAGACGTATAATATACAGATGTGTATGCAGATACACACCCACATAGCAGTACCTAAATAAATTGGTATTTATAGCCACGTATACTCACATAAAGATTTATATGCACACATATAGATCTAAAACTTACAGTTCTGTGTATATCTACACGTGTGTGTACACAGATCTACACATGCTATAGATGAAGAGGTACATACATGTATGGGGGTGACAGACATATGCACATGTATGTGCACTCATGCAGAGATTACAGTATCTCATGACATTCTCATGTCTGTGTCCATGTGTGCGTGGACACGTGTGTGGACACGCACACATCTGCGTACGTGTGTGTGTGTGTAGACATCTGTGTCTGTGGACACGTCTGTGTGTGTGTGGACACGTGTGCAGGACAACAGGGGTACCAAGACCGTGGCCAGGCCCCACCAAGGCCGCCCCACCATCCCTTCCCCTGCCAGACTCCACTGCATCCTTCCCAAAGGATTTATTAAAACACAGAACAGAAACCGGGACGCACAGAGCACGAAGCGGATGCAGGGGCGTTGCTTACAGCTGCCGGTGTCACCACGCTCGAGGTATCCCCATCCCAGTTCCAGCTGTCCCCTCTGTCCCACCCACATCCCCTCCATCTGCCTGCCCCAAGCCCGGCACATGTGGACCCCCAGCCACACCACAGCAGTGCCCGGGATTCCAGCGGGGCAGCAGCAGGCGTGGGTTTGCTCCAACACCACAAGGATGCAGAGACAGCCCTTAGGGGGAAGCTGGGGAGCACAGCCGGCTGGGACATGGCAGCAGTGGCTTCCCCTCACCCCCAAACGTGCCAACACAACCAGACAAACACCGCAACTC